>NW_027480587.1:0-600000 GCF_051401765.1 Calliopsis andreniformis | reverse complement strand
AATCCACATTCTTCAATCTTCAAATCTCAATTCACAAACATCAATTCTCATCACTCAACCCTCAACACTCAGTCCTCAATCTTCAATTCTCAATCCTAAATCCTCAATTTTCAATCCTCAATACTCAATCTTCAATCCTCAATCCTCAATTCTCTATCCTCAATCCTCAATCCTCAATCCTCAATCCTCAATCCTCAATCCTCAATCCTCAATCTTCATTCCTCAATACTCAATCTTCAACCCTTAATCGACAATCCCCAATCCTCTATCCTCATTCTTCAATCCTCAACACCCAATCCTCAATCTTCAATCCTCAATCCTCAATCCTCAATTCTCAATCCTCAATCCTCAATCCTCAGACCTCAAACATCAATACTCAACCCTCAGTCCTCGTCCGCAATCCACAACCCTCAATCCTCAATCCTCAATTCTCAACCCACAATCCTCAGTCCTGATACCTCAATACCGAATCCTCAATCCTGAGTCCTCAATCCTCAGCCCTCAGTCCTCAACAATCAATTGTCAATCCTCAATCCTCAATAGAATATCTTCAATTCACAGTTTTCAATACTCAATCCCCATTCTTCAATCTTCAAATCTCAATCCACAAACATCAATTCTCATCACTCAACCCTCAACACTCAGTCCTCAATCTTCAATCCTCAATCCTAAGTCCTCAACCTTCAATCCTCAATACTCAATCTTCAATCCTCAATCCTCTATTCTCAATCATCAATACTCATTCCTCAATCGTCAATCCTCAATCCTCAATCCTCAATCGTCAATCATCAATATTCAATCTTCAATCTTCAATCCTCAATTCTCTATCCTCAATCCTCAATCCTGAATGTTCAATCCTCAATACCCAATCCTCAATCTTCAATCCTCAATACTCAATCCTCAATCCTCAATCCTCAATCCTCAGTCCTCAATCCTCAATTCTCAATCCTCAATCCTCAATCCTCAGACCTCAAACATCAATAGTCAACCCTCAGCCCTCGTCCGCAATCCACAACCCTCAATCCTCAATCCTCAATCTTCAATCATCAATATTCAATCTTCAATCCTCAATCCTCAATCCTCTATCCTCAATCCTCAATCCTGAATGTTCAATCCTCAATACCCAATCCTCAACCTTCTATCCTCATTCCTCAATCCTCAATCCTCAAACCTCAATCCTCAGTCCTGAAACCTCAATACCGAATCCTCAATCCTGAATCCTCAATCTTCAGCCCTCAGTCCTCAACAATCAATTGTCAATCCTCAATCCTCAATAGAATATCCTCAATTCACAGTTTTCAATACTCAATCCCCATTCTTCAATCTTCAGATCTCAATTCACAAACATCAATTCTCATCACTCAACCCTCAACACTCAGTCCTCAATCTTCAATCCTCAATCCTAAATCCTCAATTGTCAATCCTCAATACTCAATCTTCAATCCTCAATCCTCAATTCTCAATCGTCAATCCTCAATCCTCAATCCTCAATCCTCAATATACAATCCTCAATACTCAATCTTCAACTCTCAACCTTCAATCCTCAATCCTCTATCCTCATTCTTCAATCCTCAACACCGAATCCTCAATCTTCAATCCTCAACCTCAATCCTCAATTCTCAATCCTCAATCCTCAATCCTCAGACCTCAAACATCAATACTCAGCCCTCAGTACTCGTCCGCAATCCACAACACTCAATCCTCAATCCTCAATCCTCAATCTTCAATCATCAATATTCAATCTTCAATCCTCAATCCTCAATACTCTATCCTCAATCCTCAATCCTGAATGTTCAATACTCAATACCCAATCCTCAATATTCAATCCTCAATCCTCAACCGTCAACCCTCAATTCCCAATCCTCAATATTCAATCCTCAATCCTCAATCCTGAATCCTCAATCCCCAATACCAAATCCTCAATCTTCAATCCTCAACACTCAATCCTCAATACGCAATCCTCAATCCTCAATCCTCAATCCTCAATCCTCAGTCCTCAGTCCTCAAACCTCAATCCTCAAACCTCAACCCTCATCCTCAATCCTCAATCCTCGATCCTCAATCTTCAATCCTCAATCCTCAATCCTCAATTCCCAATCCTCAATCCTCGCTCCTCAAACCTCAAGCATCAACACCCAACCCTCTGTCCTCGTCCTCAATCCTCAATCTTCTATCCTCAATACTCAATATTCAATCCTCGATCCTCAATTCTCAATCCTCAATACTCAATCCTCAATCGTCAATCCTCAATTCCCAATCCTCAATCTTCAATCCTCAATCCTCAATCTTCAATCCTTAATCCTCAATCCTCCATCCCCAATCCTCAATCTTCAATCCTCAATACTCAATCTTCAATCTTCAATCCTCAATCCTCAACCCTCAATCCTCATTCTTCAATCCTCAACACCCAATCCTCAATCTTCAATCCTCAATCCTCTATCCTCAATTCTCAATCCTCAGTCCTCAATCCTCAGACCTCAAGCATCAATACTCAACCCTCAGTCCTCGTCCGCAATCCACAACCCTCAATCCTCAATCCTCAATCTTCAATCATCAATATTCAATCTTCAATCCTCAATCCTCAATCCTCAATTCTCAATCCGCAATACTCAATCCTCAATCGTCAATCCTCAATCCTGAATCCTCAACATTCAATCCTCAACACTCAATCTTCAATACTCAATCCTCAATCCTCAATCCTCAATCCTCAATCCTCAATCCTCAATCCTCAATCCCAAATCCTTAATCCTCAATCCTCAATTCTCAACCCACAATCCTCAGTTCTGATACCTCAATACCGAATCCTCAATCCTGAATCCTCAATCCTCAGCCCTCAGTCCTCAACAATCAATTGTCAATCCTCAATCCTCAATAGAATATCTTCAATTCACAGTTTTCAATACTCAATCCCCATTCTTCAATCTTCAAATCTCAATCCACACACATCAATTATCATCACTCAACCCTCAACACTCAGTCCTCAATCTTCAATCGTCAATCCTAAATCCGCAATCTTCAATCCTCAATACTCAATTCTCAATCCTCAATCCTCAATCCTCAATCCTCAATCCTCAATCTACAATCCTCAATACTCAATCTTCAACTCTCAACCTTCAATCCTCAATCCTGTATCCTCATTCTTCAATCCTCAACACCGAATCCTCAATCTTCAATCCTCAATCCTCAATCCTCAATTCTCAATCCTCAATCCTCAATCCTCAGACCTCAAACATCAATACTCAACCCTCAGTCCTCGTCCGCAATCCACAACACTCAATCCTCAATCCTCAATCCTCAATCTTCAATCATCAATATTCAATCTTCAATACTCAATCCTCAATCCTCTATCCTCAATCCTCTATCCTCAATCCTCAATCCTGAATGTTCAATACTCAATACCCAATCCTCAATATTCAATCCTCAATCCTCAACCGTCATCCCTCAATTCCCAATCCTCAATCTTCAATCCTCAATCCTCAATCCTGAATCCTCAATCCTCAATACCAAATCCTCAATCTTCAATCCTCAACACTCAATCCTCAATACGCAATCCTCAATCCTCAATCCTCAATCCTCAATCCTCAATCCTCAGTCCTCAGTCCTCAAACCTCAATCCTCAAACCTCAACCCTCATCCTCAATCCTCAATCCTCGATCCTCAATCTTCAATCCTCAGTCCTCAATCCTCAATTCCCAATCCTCAATCCTCAATCCTCAGACCTCAAGCATCAATACCCAACCTTCTGTCCTCGTCCTCAATCCTCAATCTTCTATCCTCAATACTCAATCTTCAATCCTCAATCCTCAATTCTCAATCCTCAATACGCAATCCTCAATCGTCAAGCCTCAATTCCCAATCCTCAATCTTCAATCCTCAATCCACAATATTCAATCCTCAATCCTCAATCCTCAATCCTCAGTCCTCAATCCTCAATCCCCAATCCTCATTCTTCAATCCTCAATACCCAATCCTCAATCTTCAATCCTCAATCCTCAATCCTCAATTCTCAATCCACAATCCACAGTCCTGAGTCCTCAGACCACAATCCTCAACCCTCAGCCCTCATCCTCAATCCTCAATCCTCAATATTCAATCCTCAATACTCAATCTTTAATCCTCAATCCTCAGTCCTCAAACCTCAATTCTGAGTACTCAGTCCTGAATACTCAACCTTCAGCCCTCAGTCATCAACAATCAGTTAACAATCCTCAATCCTCAATAGAATATCCTGAATTCACAGCTTTCAATACTCAATACTCAATCTGCAATCTTCAAATCTCTATCCACATACATTCATTCCCATCACTCAACCCTCAACACTCAGTCCTCAATGTTCAGTCCTCAATCCTCAATTCTCAATCTGCAATCCTCAATACTGAACCTTCAATCCTGAATCCTCAGTCCTCAATCCTCAATCCCCATTCTTCAATCCTCAATACTCAATCCTCAATACTCAATCCTCAATCGTCAATCCTCAATCCCCAATCCTCTATCTTCAATCCTCTATCCTCAATCCTCAACCCTCACTCCTCAATCCTCAATCCTCTATACTCAATCTTCAATCCTCAATCCTCAATCCTCAATCCTCAATCCTCAATCTTCAATCCTCAATCCTCAATCCTCAACCCTCAATCCTCAGGCCTGAAACCTCAACCCCGAATCCTCAATCCTGAATCCGCAAACTTCTGTCCTCAGTCCTCAACAAACAGTTGTCAATCCTCAATCCTCAATACAACATCATCAATTCACAGTTTTCAATACTCAATACTCAATCTGCAATCTTCAAATCTCTATCCACAAACATCAATGCTCATCACTCAACCCTCAACACTCCGTCCCCAATCCTCAATCTTCAATCCTCAATCTTCCATCCTCAATCATCAATCCTCAATACCCAAGCCTCAGTCTTCAATTCTCAATCTTCAATCCTCAATCCTCAATCCTCAATTCGCAATTCTCAATCCTCAATCCTCAGACATCAAGCATCAATACCCAACCCTCAGTGCTCGTCCTCAATCCACAACCCTCAATCCTCAATCCTCAATCTTCAATCATCAATATTAAACCTTCAATCCTCAATCCACAATCCTCAGTCTTCAACCCTCAATCCTCAGCCCTGAAACCTCAATCCCGAATCCTCAATCCTGAATCCGCAAACTTCAGTCCTCAGTCCTCAACAATCAATAGTCAATCCTCAATCTTCAATAGAATATCCTCAATTCACAGTTTTCAATACTCAATCCCCATTCTTCAATCTTCAAATCTCAATCCACAAACATCAATTCTCATCACTCAGCCCTCAACACTCAGTCCTCAATCTTCAACCCTCTATCCTCAATCCTCAATCTTGAATCCTCAATACTCAATCTTCAATCCTCAATCCTCACTTCTCAATCCTCAACACTCAATCCTCAATCGTCAATCCTCAATCCCCAATCCTCAATCTTCAATCCTCTACCCTCAATCCTCAATCCTCAATCCTCAGTCCTCAATCCTCATCACCAAATCCTCAATCCTCAATGTTCAATCCTCAATACTCAATCTTCAATCCCCAATCCTCAATCTTCAATTTTTAATCCTCAATCCTCAATCCCCAATCCTCAATCTTCAATCCTCAATACTCAGTCTTCAATCCTCAATCCTCAATCCTCAATCCTCAATCCTCAAACCTCAATCCTCAGTCTTCAATCCTCAATACTCAATCTGCAACACTCAATCTTCAATCCTCAATCCTCAATCCTCGTTCTTCAATCCTCAACACCCAATCCTCAATCTTCAATCCTCAATCCTCAATCCTTAATTCTCAATCCTCAATCCTCACTCCTCAGACCTCAAACATCAATACTCAACCCTCAGTCCTCGTCCGCAATCCACAACGCTCAATCCTCAATCCTCAATCTTCAATCATCACTATTCAACCTTCAATCCTCAATACTCAATCCTCTATCCTCAATCTTCAATCCTGAATGTACAATTCTCAATACCCAATCCTCCATCTTCAATCCTCAATACTCAATCCTCAATCCTCAATCCTCAATCCTCAGTCCTCAAACCTCAAACCTGAATCCTCAATCCTGAATCCTCAATCTTCAGCATTCAGCCCTCAACAATCAATTGTCAGTCCTCAATCCTCAATAGAATATACCCAATTCGCAGTTTTCAATACTCAATCCCCAATCTTCAATCTTCAAATCTCAATCCACAAACATCAATTCTCATCACTCAACGCTCAACACTCAGTCCCCAATCCTCAACCTTCAATCCTCAATCCTCAATCCCCAATCCTCAATCCTCAATCTTCAATCCTCAGTACTCAATCTTCAATCCTCAATCCTCAATCCTCAGTCCTCAATCCTCAATCCTTAATCCTCAATCGTCAATCTCCAATCCTGAATACTCAATCTTCAATCCTCAATCCTCAATCCTCAATCCTCAATCCTCATTCTTCAATCCTCAATACCCAATCCTCAATCTTCAATCCTCAATCCTCAATTCTCAACACTCAATCCTCAATCGTCGGGCCTAAAGCATCAATACTCAGCCCTCAGTACTCGTCCGCAATCCACAACCCTCAATCCTCAATCCTCAACCTTCAATCATCAATATTCAATCTTCAATCCTCAATCATCAATCCTCTATACTCAATCCTCAATCCTGAATGTTCAATCCACAATACCCAGTCCTCAACCTTCAGTCCACAATCCTCAATCCTCAATCCTCAATCCTCAATCCTCAATCCTCAATCCTCAATCCTCATTCTCCAATCCTCAATACTAAATCCTCAATCTTCAATCCTCAATCCTCAATCCTCAATTCGCAATCCTCAATCCTCAATCCTCAGACATCAAGCGTCAATACCCAACCCTCTGTCCTCGTCCTCAATCCACAACCCTTAGTCCTCAATGCGCAATCTTCAATCATCAATATTCAACTTTCAATCCTCAATTCTCAATCCTCAATCCTCAATCCTCAATCCTCAATCCTCAAACCTCAATACCGGAGCCTCAATCTTCAATCCTCAATCCTCAATCCTCAATTCTCTATCCTCAATCCTCAGTCCTTAGTCCTCAAACGTCAATCCTCAACCCCCAACCCTCATCCTCAATCCTCAATCCTCAATCCTCAATCATCAATCCTCAATTTTCAATCCTCAATACTCAATCCTCAATCCTCTATCCTCAATACTCAATCCTCAACACTCAATCCTCAATCGTCAATCCTCAATCCCCAATCCTCAATCTTCAATCCTCTATCCTCAATCCTCAATCCTCAATCCTCAATCCTCAATCTTCAATACTCAATACTCAATCTTCAATCCTCAATCCTCAGTCCTCAGTCCTCAATCCTCAATCCTCAATCCTCAATCCTCAATCTTCTATCCTCAATACTCAATCTGCAATCCTCAATCCTCAATCCTCAATCCTCAATCCTAATTCGTCACTCCTCGAAACCCAGTCCTCAATCTTCAATCCTCAATCCTCAATCCTCAATTCTCAATCCTCAATCCTCAATCCTCAATCCTCAATCTTCAATCCTCAATACTCAATCTTCAATAATCAATCCTCAATCCTCAATCCTCAATCCTCAATCCTCAATCCTCAATCCCAAATCCTGAATCCTCAATCCTCAACCCTCAACCCTCATTCCTCAGTCCTGAAACATCAATACCGAATCGTCAATACTGAATCCTCAATCTTCAGCCCTCAGTCCTCAACAATCAATTGTCAATCCTCAATCCTCAATAGAATATCCTCAATTCACAGTTTTCAATACTCAATCCCCATTCTTCAAACTTCAAATCTCAATCCACAAACATCAATTCTCTTCACTCAACCCTCAACACTCAGTCCTCAATCTTCAATCCTCAATCCTAAATCCTCAATCTTCAATCCTCAATACTCAATCTTCAATCCTCAATCCTCAATTCTCAATCCTCAACGCTCAATCCTCAATCGTCAATCCTCAATTCCCAATCCTCAATCTTCAATCCTCAATCCTCAATCTTCAATCCTTAATCCTCAATCCTCAATCCCCAATCCTCAATCTTCAATCCTCAATACTCAATCTTCAATCCTCAATCCTCAATCCTTAATCCTCAATCCTCAATCCTCAATCCTCAATCTTCAATCCTCAATACTCAATCTTCAACCCTCAATCTTCAATCCTCAATCCTCAATCCTCATTCTTCAATCCTCAACACCCAATCCTCAATCTTCAATCCTCAATCCTCAATCCTCAATTCTCAATCCTCAATCCTCAATCCTCAGACCTCAAACATCAATACTCAACCCTCAGCCCTCGACCGCAATCGACAACGCTCAATCCTCGATCCTCAACCTTCAATCATCAATATTCAACCTTCAATCCTCAATACTCAATCCTCTATCCTCAATCCTCAATCCTGAATGTTCAATCCTCAATACCCAATCCTCAATCTTCAGTCCTCAATACTCAATCCTCAATACTCAATCCTCAATCCTCAGTCCTCAAACCTCAATCCTCAATCCTGAATCCTGAATCCTGAATCCTCAATCTTCAGCCCTCAGTCCTCAACAATCAATTGTCAGTCCTCAATCCTCAATAGAATATACCCAATTTGCAGTTTTCAATACTCAATCCAAAATCTTCAATCTTCAAATCTCAATCCACAAATATCAATTCTCATCACTCAACGCTCAACACTCAGTCCCCAATCCTCAATCTTCAATCCTCAATCCTCAATCCTCAATCCTCAATACTCAATCTTCAATCCTCAGTACTCAATCTTCAATCCTCAATCCTCAATCCTCATTCTTCAATCCTCAACACCCAATCCTCAATCTTCAATCCTCAATCCCCAATATTCAATCTTCAATCCTCAATCCTCAATCCTCAATCCTCAATCCTCAATTCTCTATCCTCAATCCTCAGTCCTTAGTCCTCAAACCTCAATCCTCAACCCTCAGCCCTCATCCTCAATCCTCAATCCTCAATCCTCAATCATCAATCCTCAATTTTCAATCCTCAATACTCAATCCTCAATCCTCAATCTTCAATCCTGAATCCTGAATCCTGAATCCGCAAACTTCAGTCCTGAGACCTCAACAATCAATTGTCAATCCTCAATTCTCAATAGTATATCCTCAATTCACAGTTTTCAATACTCAATCCCCATTCTTCAATCTTCAACTCTCAGTCCACAAACATCAATTCTCATCACTCAACCCTCAACACTCAGTCCACAATCTTCAATCCTCAATCCTCAATCCTCAATGTTGAATCCTCAATACTCAATCTTCAATCCTCAATCCTCAATTCTCAATCCCCAACACTCAATCCTCAATCGTCAATCCTCAATCCCCAATCCTCAATCTTCAATCCTCTATCCTCAATCCTCAATCCTCAATCCTCAACCCTCAATCTTCAAAACTCAATACTCAATCTTCAATCCTCAATCCTCAATCCTTAGTCCGCAATCCTCAATCCTCAATCCTCAATCCTCAATCTTCTATCCTCAATACTCAATCTGCAATCCTCAATCCTCAATCCTCAATCCTCAATCCTAATTCGTCACTCCTCGAAACCCAGTCCTCAATCTTCAACCCTCAATCCTCAATCCTCAATTCTCAATCCTCAATCATCAATCCTGAATCCATAATTTTCAATCCTCAATACTCAATCTTCAATGCTCAATCCTTAATTTTCAATCCTCAATACTCAATCCTCAATCGTCAATCCTCAATTTCCAATCCTCAATCTTCAATCCCCAATCCTCAATCTTCAATTTTTAATCCTCAATCCTCAATCCCCAATCCTCAATCTTCAATCCTCAATACTCAATCTTCAATCCTCAATCCTCAATCCTCAATCCTCAATCCTCAATCCTCAATCCTCAATCTTCAATCCTCAATACTCAATCTTCAACACTCAATCTTCAATCCTCAATCCTCAATTCTCGTTCTTCAATCCTCAACACCCAATCCTCAATCTTCAATCCTCAATCCTCAATCCTTAATTCTCAATCCTCAATCCTCAATCCTCAGACCTCAAACATCAATACTCAACCCTCAGTCCTCGTCCGCAATCCACAACGCCCAATCCTCAATCCTCAATCTTCAATCATCAATATTCAACCTTCAATCCTCAATACTCAATCCTCTATCCTCAATCCTCAATACTGAATGTACAATTCTCAATACCCAATCCTCCATCTTCAATCCTCAATACTCAATCCTCAGTCCTCAAACCTCAACCCTGAATCCTGAATCCTGAATCCTCAATCTTCAGCCCTCAGTCCTCAACAATCAATTGTCAGTCCTCAATCCTCAATAGAATATACCCAATTCGCAGTTTTCAATACTCAATCCCCAATCTTCAATCTTCAAATCTCAATCCACAAACATCAATTCTCATCACTCAACGCTCAACACTCAGTCCCCAATGCTCAATCTTCAATCCTCAATCCTCAATCCTCAATCCTCAATCTTCAATCCTCAGTACTCAATCTTCAATCCTCAATCCTCAATCCTCATTCTTCAATCCTCAACACCCAATCCTCAATCTTCAATCCTCAATCCTCAATCCTCAATTCTCAATCCTCAGTCCTCAATCCTCAGACATCAAGCATCAATACTCAACCCTCAGTCCTCGTCCGCAATCCACAACACTCAATCCTCAATCCTCAATCTTCAATCATCTATATTCAATCTTCAATCCTCAATCCTCAATCCTCAATCCTCAATCCTCAATTCTCTATCCTCAATCCTCAGTCCTTAGTCCTCAAACCTCAATTCTCAACCCTCAACCCTCATCCTCTATCCTCAATCCTCAATCCTCAATCATCAATCCTCAATTTTCAATCCTCAATACT
The DNA here is from genome assembly GCF_051401765.1 of Calliopsis andreniformis. Taxonomy (NCBI): domain Eukaryota; kingdom Metazoa; phylum Arthropoda; class Insecta; order Hymenoptera; family Andrenidae; genus Calliopsis; species Calliopsis andreniformis. Next base: position 589,151 of record NW_027480587.1, on the reverse strand, counting down.
CAATCCTCAATCCTCAATCCTGAATCCGCAAACTTCAGTCCTGAGACCTCAACAATCAATTGTCAATCCTCAATTCTCAATACTATATCCTCAATTCACAGTTTTCAATACTCAATCCCCATTCTTCAATCTTCAAATCTCAGTCCACAAACATCAATTCTCATCACTCAACCCTCAACACTCAGTCCACAATCTTCAATCCTCAATCCTCAATCCTCAATCTTGAATCCTCAATACTCAATCTTCAATCCGCAATCCTCAATCCTCAACACTCAATCCTCAATCGTCAATCCTCAATCCCCAATCCTCAATCTTCAATCCTCTATCCTCAATCCTCAATCCTCAATCCTCAATCCTCAATCTTCAATACTCAGTACTCAATCTTCAATCCTCAATCCTCAATCCTCAGACCTCAATCCTCAATCCTCAATCCTCAATCCTCAATCTTCTATCCTCAATACTCAATCTGCAATCCTCAATCCTCAATCCTCAATCCTCAATCGTAATTCGTCACTCCTCGAAACCCAGTCCTCAATCTTCAACCCTCAATCCTCAATCCTCAATTCTCAATCCTCAATCCTCAATCCTCAATCCTCAATTTTCAATCCTCAATACTCAATCTTCAATACTCAATCCTCAATACTCAATCCTCAATCCTCAATCCCCAATCCTCAATCCCGAATCCTCAATCCTCAATCCTCAGCACTCAACCCTCATTCCTCAGTCCTGAAACATCAATACCGAATCTTCAATACTGAATCCTCAATCTTCAGCTCTCAGTCCTCAACAATCAATTGTCAATCCTCAATCCTCAATAGAATATCCTCAATTCACAGTTTTCAATAATCAATCCCCATTCTTCAATCTTCAAATCTCAATCCACAAACATCAATTCTCTTCACTCAACCCTCAACACTCAGTCCTCAATCTTCAATCCTCAATCCTAAATCCACAATCTTCAATCCTCAATACACAATCTTCAATCCTCAATCCTCAATTCTCAATCCTCAATACTCAATCCTCAATCGTGAATCCTCAATTCCCAATCCTCAATCTTCAATCCCCAATCCTCAATCTTCAATCCTTAATCCTCAATCCTCAATCCCCAATCCTCAATCTTCAATCCTCAATACTCAATCTTCAATCCTCAACCCTCAATCCTCAATCCTCAATCCTCAATCCTCAATCCTCAATCTTCAATCCTCAATACTCAATCTTCAACCCTCAATCTTCAATCCTGAATCCTCAATCCTCGTTCTTCAATCCTCAACACCCAATACTCAATCTTCAATCCTCAATCATCAATCCTTAATTCTCAATCCTCAATCCTCAATCCTCATACCTCAAACATCAATTCTCAACCCTCAGTCCTCGCCCGCATTCCACAACGCTCAATCCTCAATCCTCAATCTTCAATCATCAATATTCAACCTTCAATCCTCAATACTCAATCCTCAAACCTCAATCCTCAATCCTCAGTCCTCAAACCTCAAACCTGAATCCTCAATCCTGAATCCTCAATCTTCAGCCCTCAGTCCTCAACAATCAATTGTCAGTCCTCAATCCTCAATAGAATATACCCAATTCGCAGTTTTCAATACTCAATCCCTTATCTTCAATCTTCAAATCTCAATCCACAAACATCAATTCTCATCACTCAACTCTCAACACTCAGTCCCCAATCCTCAATCTTCAATCCTCAATCCTCAATCCTCAATCCTCAATCCTCAATCTTCAATCCTCAGTACTCAATCTTCAATCTTCAATCCTCAGTACTCAATCTTCAATCCTCAATCCTCAATCCTCAGTCCTCAATCCTCAATCCTTAACCCTCAATCCTCAATCCTCAATCCTCAATCCTCAATCCTCAATCTTCAATCCTCAATACTCAATCTTCAACCCTCAATCTTCAATCCTGAATCCTCAATCCTCGTTCTTCAATCCTCAACACCCAATACTCAATCTTCAATCCTCAATCCTCAATCCTTAATTCTCAATCCTCAATCCTCAATCCTCATACCTCAAACATCAATTCTCAACCCTCAGTCCTCGCCCGCATTCCACAACGCTCAATCCTCAATCCTCAATCTTCAATCATCAATATTCAACCTTCAATCCTCAATACTCAGTCCTCAAACCTCAATCCTCAATCCTCAGTCCTCAAACCTCAAACCTGAATCCTCAATCCTGAATCCTCAATCTTCAGCCCTCAGTCCTCAACAATCAATTGTCAGTCCTCAATCCTCAATAGAATATACCCAATTCGCAGTTTTCAATACTCAATCCCTTATCTTCAATCTTCAAATCTCAATCCACAAACATCAATTCTCATCACTCAACTCTCAACACTCAGTCCCCAATCCTCAATCTTCAATCCTCAATCCTCAATCCTCAATCCTCAATCCTCAACCTTCAATCCTCAGTACTCAATCTTCAATCCTCAATCCTCAATCCTCAGTCCTCAATCCTCAATCCTTAACCCTCAGTCGTCAATCTCCAATCCTGAATACTCAATCTTCAATCCTCAATCCTCAATCCTCGATTCTCAACACTCAATCCTCAATCGTCAGACCTCAAGCATCAATACTCAACCCTCAGTACTCGTCCACAATCCACAACCCTCAATCCTCAACCCTCAACCTTCAATCATCAATATTCAATCTTCAATCCTCAATCATCAATCCTCTATACTCAATCCTCAATCCTGAATGTTCAATCCACAATACCCAATCCTCAATCTTCAATCCACAATCCTCAATCCTCAATCCTCAATCCTCAATCCTCAATCCTCAATCCTCAATCCTCAATCCTCATTCTTCAATCCTCAATACTAAATCCTCAATCTTCAATCCTCAATCCTCAATCCTCAATTCGCAATCCTCAATCCTCAATCCTCAGACCCCAAGCGTCAATACCCAACCCTCTGTCCTCGTCCTCAATCCACAACCCTTAATCCTAAATCCGCAATCTTCAATCATCAATATTCAACCTTCAATCCTCAATCCTCAATCCTCAATCCTCAATCCTCAATCCTCAATCCTCAAACCTCAATACCGGAGCCTCAATCTTCAATCCTCAACCCTCAATCCTCAATTCTCTATCCTCAATCCTCAGTCCTTAGTCCTCAAACCTCAATCCTCAACCCTCAACCCTCATCCTCAATACTCAATCCTCAATCCTCAATCATCAATCCTCAATTTTCAATCCCCAATACTCAATCCTCAATCCTCTATCCTCAATACTCAATCCTCAATCCTCAATCCTCAATCCTCAACCCTCAATCCTCAGTCCTGAAACCTCAATCCCGAGTCCTTAATCCTGAATCCGCAAAATTCAGTCCTCAGACCGCAACAATCAATTTTCAATCCTCAATCCTCAATAGAATACCCTCAATTCACAGTTTTCAATACTCAATCCCCATTCTTCAATCTTCAAATCTCAATCCACAAACATCAATTCTCATCACTCAACCCTCAACACTCAGTCCACGATCTTCAATCCTCAATCCTCAATCCTCAATCTTGAATCCTCAATACTCAATCTTCAATCCTGAATCCTCAATACTCAGTCCTCAACACTCTATCCTCAATAGTCAATCCTCAATCCCCAATCCTCAATCTTCAATCCTCTATCCTCAATCCTCAATACTCAATCCTCAATCTTCAATCATCAATATGCAATCTTCAATCCTCAATACTCAATCCTCTATCCTCAATCCTCAATCCTGAATGTTCAATCCTCAATACCCAATCCTCAACCTTCAATCCTCAATCCTCAATCCTCAATCCTCAAACCTCAATCCTCAGTCCGGAAACCTCAATACCGAATCCTCAATCCTGAATCCTCAATCCTCAGCCCTCAGTCCTCAACAATCAATTGTCAATCCTCAACCTTCAATAGAATATCCTCAACTCACAGTTTTCAATACTCAATCCCCAATCCTCAATCTTGAAATCTCAATCCACAAACATCAATTCCCATCACTCAACCCTCAACACTCAGCCCACAATCTTCAATCCTCAATCCTCAATCCTCAATCTTGAATCCTCAATACTCAATCTTCAATCCTCAACCCTCAATTCTCAATCCTCAACACTCAATCCTCAATCGTCAATCCTCAATCCCCAATCCTCAATCTTCAATCCTCTATCCTCAATCCTCAATCCTCAATCCTCAATCCTCAACCTTCAATACACAATACTCAATCTTCAATCCTCAATCCTCAGTCCTCAGTCCTCAATCCTCAATCCTCAATCCTCAATCCTCAATCTTCTATCCTCAATACTCTATCTGCAATCCTCAATCCTCAATCCTCAATCCTCAATCCTCAATCCTCAATCCTCAATCCCAAATCCTCAATCCTCAATCCTCAACACTCAACCCTCATTCCTCAGTCCTGAAACATCAATACCGAATCGCCAATACTGAATCCTCAATCTTCAGCCCTCAGTCCTCAACAATCAATTGTCAATCCTCAATCCTCAATAGAATATCCTCAATTCACAGTTCTCAATACTCAATCCCCATTCTTCAAACTTCAAATCTCAATCCACAAACATCAATTCTCTTCACTCAACCCTCAACACTCAGTCCTCAATCTTCAATCCTCAATCCTAAATCCTCAATCTTCAATCCTCAATACTCAACCTTCAATCCTCAATCCTCAATTCTCAATCCTCAACACTCAATCCTCAATCGTCAATCCTCAATTCCCGATCCTCAATCTTCAATCCTCAATCCTCAATATTCAATCCTTAATCCTCAATCCTCAATCCCCAATCCTCAATCTTCAATCCTCAATACTCAATCTTCAATCCTCAATCCTCAATCCTCAATCCTCAATCTTCAATCCTCAATCCTCAATCTTCAATCCTCAATACTCAATCTTCAACCCTCAATCTTCAATCCTCAATCCTCAATCCTCAATCCTCATTCTTCAATCTTCAACACCCAATCATCAATCATCAATCCTCAATCCTCAATCCTCAATTCTCAATCCTCAATCCTCAATCCTCAGACCTCAAACATCAATACTCAACCCTCAGTCCTCGTCCGCAATCGACAACGCTCAATCCTCAATTCTCAATCTTCAATCATCAATATTCAACCTTCAATCCTCAATACTCAATCCTCTATCCTGAATCCTCAATCCTCAATCCTCAATCCTCAATCTTCAATCCTCAGTACTCAATCTTCAATCCTCAATCCTCAATCCTCATTCTTCAATCCTCAACACCCAATCCTCAATCGTCAACCCTCAATCCTCAATCCTCAATCCTCAATTCTCAATCCTGAATGCTCAGCCTTCAATCCTCAATACTCAATCTTCAATACTCAATCCTCAATCCTCAATCCTCAATCCTCAATCCTCAATCCTCAATCCTCAATCTTCAATCATCAATATTCAATCTTCAATCCTCAATCCTCAATCCTCAATTCTCAATCCGCAATACTCAATCCTCAATCGTCAATCCTCAATCCTGAATCCTCAACCTTCAATCCTCAATACTCAATCTACAATACTCAATCCTCAATCCTCAATCCTCAATCCTCAATCCTCAATCCTCAATCCCAAATCCTTAATCCTCAATCCTCAATCCTCAACCCACAATCCTCAGTCCTGATACCTCAATCCTGAATCCTCAATCCTCAGCCCTCAGTCCTCAACAATCAATTGTCAATCCTCAATCCTCAATAGAATATCTTCAATTCACAGTTTTCAATACTCAATCCCCATTCTTCAATCTTCAAACCTCAATCCACAAACATCAATTGTCATCACTCAACCCTCAACACTCAGTCCTCAATCTTCAATCGTCAATCCTAAAGCCGCAATCTTCAATCCACAATACTCAACCTTCAATCCTCAACCCTCAATCCTCAATCCTCAATGCTCAATCCTCAATCGTCAATCCTCAATTCCCAATCCTCAATCCTCAATATTCAATCCTGAATCGTCAATCCTCATTCCTCAATCCTCAATCTTCAATCCTCAATACTCAATCTTCAATCCTCAATCCTCAATCCTCAATCCTCAATCCTCAATTCTCAATCCTCAATCTTCAATCCTCAATACTCAATCTTCAACCCCCAATCTTCAATCCTCAATCCTCTATCCTCATTCTTCAATCATCAACACCCCATCCTCAATCTTCAATCCTCAGTCCTCAATCCTCAATTCTCAATCCTGAATCCTCAATCCTCAGACCTCAAACATCAATACTCAACCCTCAGTCCTCGTCCGCAATCCACAACCCTCAATCCTCAATCCTCAATCTTCAATCCTCAATCCTCAATATTCAATCCTTAATCCTCAATCCTCAATCCCCAATCCTCAATCTTCAATCCTCAATACTCAATCTTCAATCCTCAATCCTCAATCCTCAATCCTCAATCTTCAATCCTCAATCCTCAATCTTCAATCCTCAATACTCAATCTTCAACCCTCAATCTTCAATCCTCAATCCTCAATCCTCAATCCTCATTCTTCAATCTTCAACACCCAATCATCAATCATCAATCCTCAATCCTCAATCCTCAATCCTCATTCTTCAATCTTCAACACCCAATCATCAATCATCAATCCTCAATCCTCAATCCTCTATCCTCAATCCTCAATCCTCAATCCTCAATCCTCAGTCCTCAATCCTCAATCCTCAGTCGTCAAACCTCAATCCTGAAGCCTGAATCCTGAATCCTCAATCTTCAGCCCTCAGTCATCAACAATCAATTGTCAGTCCTCAATCCTCAATAGAATATAGCCAATTCGCAGTTTTCAATACTCAATCCCCAATCTTCAATCTTCAAATCTCAATCCACAAACATCAATTCTCATCACTCAACGCTCAACACTCAGTCCCCTATCCTCAATCTTCAATCCTGAATCCTCAATCCTCAATCCTCAATCCTCAATCTTCAATCCTCAGTACTCAATCTTCAATCCTCAATCCTCAATCCTCATTCTTCAATCCTCAACACCCAATCCTCAATCGTCAACCCTCAATCCTCAATCCTCAATCCTCAATTCTCAATCCTGAATCCTCAGCCTTCAATCCTCAATACTCAATCTTCAATACTCAATCCTCAATCCTCAATCCTCAATCCTCAATCCTCAATCCTCAATCCTCAATCTTCAATCATCAATATTCAATCTTCAATCCTCAATCCTCAATCCTCAATTCTCAATCCGCAATACTCAATCCTCAATCGTCAATCCTCAATCCTGAATCGTCAACCTTCAATCCTCAATACTCAATCTTCAATACTCAATCCTCAATCCTCAATCCTCAATCCTCAATCCTCAATCCTCAATCCCAAATCCTTAATCCTCAATCCTCAATCCTCAACCCACAATCCTCAGTCCTGATACCTCAATACCGAATCCTCAATCCTGAATCCTCAATCCTCAGCCCTCAGTCCTCAACAATCAATTGTCAATCCTCAATCCTCAATAGAATATCTTCAATTCACAGTTTTCAATACTCAATCCCCATTCTTCAATCTTCAAACCTCAATCCACAAACATCAATTGTCATCACTCAACCCTCAACACTCAGTCCTCAATCTTCAATCGTCAATCCTAAATCCGCAATCTTCAATCCACAATACTCAACCTTCAATCCTCAACCCTCAATCCTCAATCCTCAATGCTCAATCCTCAATCGTCAATCCTCAATTCCCAATCCTCAATCCTCAATATTCAATCCTGAATCGTCAATCCTCATTCCTCAATCCTCAATCTTCAATCCTCAATACTCAATCTTCAATCCTCAATCCTCAATCCTCAATCCTCAATCCTCAATTCTCAATCCTCCATCTTCAATCCTCAATACTCAATCTTCAACCCCCAATCTTCAATCCTCAATCCTCTATCCTCATTCTTCAATCCTCAACACCCCATCCTCAATCTTCAATCCTCAGTCCTCAATCCTCAATTCTCAATGCTGAATCCTCAATCCTCAGACCTCAAACATCAATACTCAACCCTCAGTCCTCGTCCGCAATCCACAACCCTCAATCCTCAATCCTCAATCTTCAATCATCAATATTCAATCTTCAATCCTCAATCCTCAATGCTCTATCCTCAATCCTCAATCCTGAATGTTCAATCCTCAATACCCAATCCTCAATCTCAATCCTCAATACTCAATCCTCAATCCTCAATCCCCAATCCTCAGTCCTCAATCCTCAATTCTCAATCCTCAATCCTCAATCCTCAGACCTCAAACATCAATACTCAACCCTCAGCCCTCGTCCGCAATCCACAAGCCTCAATCCTCAATCCTCAATCTTCAATCATCAATATTCAATCTTGAATCCTCAATCCTCAATCCTCTATCCTCATTCCTCAATCCTGAATGTTCAATCCTCAATACCCAATCCTCAATCTTCAATCCTCAATTCTCAATCCTCAATTCTCAAACCTCAATCCTCAGTCCTGAAACCTCAATACCGAATCCTCAATCCTGAATCCTCAATCTTCAGCCCTCAGTCCTCAACAATCAATTGTCAATCCTCAATCCTCAAGAGAATTACCTCAATTCACAGTTTTCAATACTCAATCCCCATTCTTCAATCTTCAAATCTCAATCCACAAACATCAATTCTCATCACTCAACCCTCAACACTCAGTCCACAATCTTCAATCCTCAATCCTCAATCCTCAATCTTGAATCCTCAATACTCAATCTTCAATCCTCAATCCTCAATTCTCAATCCTCAACACTCAATCCTCAATCGTCAATCCTCAATCCCCAATCCTCAATCTTCAATCCTCTATCCTCAATCCTCAATCCTCAATCCTCAATCCTCAATCTTCAATACTCAATACTCAATCTTCAATCCTCAATCCTCAGTCCTCAGTCCTCAATCCTCAATCCTCAATCCTCAATCCTCAATCTTCTATCCTCAATACTCAATCTGCAATCCTCAATCCTCAATCCTCAATCCTCAATCCTAATTCGTCACTACTCGAAACCCAGTCCTCAATCTTCAATCCTCAATCCTCAATCCTCAATTCTCAATCCTCAATCCTCAATCCTCAATCCTCAATTTTCAATCCTCAATACTCAATCTTCAATACTCAATCCTCAATCCTCAATCCTCAATCCTCAATCCTCAATCCTCAATCCCAAATCCTCAATCCTCAATCCTCAACCCTCAACCCTCATTCCTCAGTCCTGAAACATCAATACCGAATCGTCAATACTGAATCCTCAATCTTCAGCCCTCAGTCCCCAACAATCAATTGTCAATCCTCAATCCTCAATAGAATATCCTCAATTCACAGTTTTCGATACTCAATCCCCATTCTTCAAACTTCAAATCTCAATCCACAAACATCAATTCTCTTCACTCAACCCTCAACACTCAGTCCTCAATCTTCAATCCTCAATCCTAAATCCTCAATCTTCAATCCTCAATACTCAATCTTCAATCCTCAATCCTCAATTCTCAATCCTCAACACTCAATCCTCAACCGTCAATCCTCAATTCCCAATCCTCAATCTTCAATCCTCAATCCTCAATCTTCAATCCTGAATCCTCAATCCTCAATCCCCAATCCTCAATCTTCAATCCTCAATACTCAATCTTCAATCCTCAATCCTCAATCCTCAATCCTCAATCCTCAATCCTCAATCCTCAATCCTCAATCTTCAATCCTCAATACTCAATCTTCAACCCTCAATCTTCAATCCTCAATCCTCAATCCTCAATTCCCAATCCTCAATCCGCAATCCTCAGACCTCAAACATCAATACTCAACCCTCAGTCCTCGTCCGCAATCGACAACGCTCAATCCACAATCTTCAACCTTCAATCATCAATATTCAACCTTCAATCCTCAATACTCAATCCTCTATCCTCAATCCTCAATCCTGAATGTTCAATCCTCAATACCCAATCCTCAGCCTTCAATCCTCAATACTCAATCCTCAATCCTCAATCTTCAATCATCAATATTCAATCTTCAATTTTCAACACTCAATCCTCAATCCTCAATCCTCAATCCTCAATTCTCAATCCTGAATCCTCAATCCTCAGACCTCAAACATCAATACTCAACCCTCAGTCCTCGTCCGCAATCCACAACCCTCAATCCTCAATCCTCAATCTTCAATCATCAATATTCAATCTTCAATCTTCAACACTCAATCCTCAATCCTCAATCCTCAATCCTCAATCCTCAATCCTCAATCCCAAATCCTCAATCCTCAATCCTCAACCCTCAACCCTCATTCCTCAGTCCTGAAACATCAATACCGAATCGTCAATACTGAATCCTCAATCTTCAGCCCTCAGTCCCCAACAATCAATTGTCAATCCTCAATCGTCAATAGAATATCCTCAATTCACAGTTTTCAATACTCAATCCCCATTCTTCAAACTTCAGATCTCAATCCACAAACATCAATACTCTTCACTCAACCCTCAACACTCAGTCCTCAATCTTCAATCCTCAATCCTAAATCCTCAATCTTCAATCCTCAATACTCAATCCTCAATCCACAATCCTCAATTCTCAATCCTCAACACTCAATCCTCAATCGTCAATCCTCAATTCCCAATCCTCAATCTTCAATCCTCAGTCCTCAATCTTCAATCCTGAATCCTCAATCCTCAATCCCCAATCCTCAATCTTCAATCTTCAATACTCAATCTTCAATCCTCAATCCTCAATCCTCAATCCTCAACCCTCAATCCTCAATCCTCAATCTTCAATCCTCAATTCTCAATCTTCAACCCCCAATCTTCAATCCTCAATCCTCAATCCTCAATTCTCAATCCTCAATCCTCAATCCTCAGACCTCAAACATCAATACTCAACCCTCAGTCCTCGTCCGCAATCGACAACGCTCAATCCTCAATCTTCAATCTTCAATCATCAATATTCAACCTTCAATCCTCAATACTCAATCCTCTATCCTCAATCCTCAATCCTGAATGTTCAATCCTCAATACCCAATCCTCAACCTTCAATCCTCAATACTCAATCCTCAATCCTCAATCCTCAATCCTCAGTCCTCAAACCTCAATCCTGAATCCTGAATCCTGAATCCTCAATTTTCAGCCCTCAGTCCTCAACAATCAATTCTCAGTCCTCAATCCTCAATAGAATATACCCAATTCGCAGTTTTCAATACTCAATCCCCAATCTTCAATCTTCAAATCTCAATCCACAAACATCAATTCTCATCACTCAACGCTCAACACTCAGTCCCCAATCCTCAATCTTCAATCCTCAATCCTCAATCATCCATTCCTCAATCCTCAATCTTCAATCCTCAGTACTCAATCTTCAATCCTCAATCCTCAATCCTCAATCCTCAATCTTCAATACTCAATACTCAATCTTCAATCCTCAATCCTCAATCCTCAGTCCTCAGTCCTCAATCCTCAATCCTCAATCCTCAATCTTCTATCCTCAACACTCAATCCGCAATCCTCAATCCTCAATCCTCAGTCCTCAGTCCTAATTCGTCACTCCATGAAGCCCAGTCCTCAATCTTCAATCCTCAATCCTCAATCATCAATTCTCAATCCTCAATCCTCAATCCTCAGTCCTCAGCCTTCAATCCTCAATACTCAACCTTCAATACTCAATCCTCAATCCTCAATCCTCAATCCTCAATCCTCAATCCTCAATCTCAAATCCTCAGTCCTCAATCCTCAATCCTCAGCCCTCAATCCGCAGTCCTGAAACATCAATTCCGAATCCTCAATCCTGAATCCTCAACCTTCAGCCCTCAGTCCTTAACAATCAGTTGTCAATCCTCAATCCTCAATAGAATATCCTCAATTCACAGCTTTCAATACTCAATCCCCATTCTTCAATCATCAAATCTCAATCCACAAACATCAATTCTCATCACTCAACCCTCAACACTCAGTCCTCAATCTTCAATCCTCAATCCTAAATCCTAAATCTTCAATCCTCAATACTCAATCTTCAATCCTCAATCCTCAATTCTCAATCCTCAATACTCAATCCTCAATCTTCAATCCTCAATTCCCAATCCTCAATCTTCAATCCTCAATCCTCAATCTTCAATCCCTAATCCTCAATCCTCCATCCCCAATCCTCAACCTTCAATCCTCAGTACTCAATCTTCAACACTCAATCTTCAACCCTCAATCCTCAATCCTCAGCCCTCAGTCCTCAACAATCAATTGTCAATCCTCAATCCTCAATAGAATATCTTCAATTCACAGTTTTCAATACTCAATCCCCATTCTTCAATCTTCAAATCTCAATCCACACACATCAATTATCATCACTCAACCCTCAACACTCAGTCCTCAATCTTCAATCGTCAATCCTAAATCCGCAATCTTCAATCCTCAATACTCAACCTTCAATCCTCAACCCTCAATCCTCAGTCCTCAATACTCAATACTCAATCGTCAATCCTCAATTCCCAATCCTCAATTTTCAATCCTCAATCCTCAATCTTCAATCCTGAATCGTCAATCCTCAATCCTCAATCCTCAATCTTCAATCCTCAATACTCAATCTTCAATCCTCAATCCTCAATCCTCAATCCTCAATCCTCTATCCTCAATCCTCAATCCTCAATCCTCAATCCTCAGTCCTCAATCCTCAATCCTCAGTCGTCAAACCTCAATCCTGAAGCCTGAATCCTGAATCCTCAATCTTCAGCCCTCAGTCATCAACAATCAATTGTCAGTCCTCAATCCTCAATAGAATATAGCCAATTCGCAGTTTTCAATACTCAATCCCCAATCTTCAATCTTCAAATCTCAATCCACAAACATCAATTCTCATCACTCAACGCTCAACACTCAGTCCCCTATCCTCAATCTTCAATCCTGAATCCTCAATCCTCAATCCTCAATCCTCAATCTTCAATCCTCAGTACTCAATCTTCAATCCTCAATCCTCAATCCTCATTCTTCAATCCTCAACACCCAATCCTCAATCGTCAACCCTCAATCCTCAATCCTCAATCCTCAATTCTCAGTCCTCAGTCCTCAACAATCAATTGTCAATCCTCAATCCTCAATAGAATATCTTCAATTCACAGTTTTCAATACTCAATCCCCATTCTTCAATCTTCAAATCTCAATCCACACACATCAATTATCATCACTCAACCCTCAACACTCAGTCCTCAATCTTCAATCGTCAATCCTAAATCCGCAATCTTCAATCCTCAATACTCAACCTTCAATCCTCAACCCTCAATCCTCAGTCCTCAATACTCAATACTCAATCGTCAATCCTCAATTCCCAATCCTCAATTTTCAATCCTCAATCCTCAATCTTCAATCCTGAATCGTCAATCCTCAATCCTCAATCCTCAATCTTCAATCCTCAATACTCAATCTTCAATCCTCAATCCGCAATCCTCAATCCTCAATCCTCAATCCTCAATCCTCATTCTTCAATCCTCAATACTCAATCTTCAGCCCTCAACCTTCAATCCTCAATCCTCTATCCTCATTCTTCAATCCTCAACACCCAATCCTGAATCTTCAATCCCCAATCCTCAATCCTCAATTCTCAATCCTGAATGTTCAATCCTCAATACCCAATCCTCAATCTTCAATCCTCAATACTCAATCCTCAATCCTAAATCCTCAATCCTCAGTCCTCAATCCTCAATTCTCAATCCTCAATCCTCAATCCTCAGACCTCAAACATCAATACTCAACCCTCAGCCCTCGTCCGCAATCCACAACCCTCAATCCTCAATCCTCAATCTTCAATCATCAATATTCAATCTTCAATCCTCAATCATCAATCCTCTATCCTCAATCCTCAATCCTGAATGTTCAATCCTCAATACCCCATCCTCAACCTTCAATCCTCAATCCTCAATCCTCAATCCTCAAACCTCAATCCTCAGTCCTGAATCCTCAATACCGAATCCTCAATCCTGAATCCACAATCTTCAGCCCTCGGTCCTCAACAATCAATTGTCAATCCTCAATCCTCAATAGAATATCCTCAATTCACAGTTTTCAATACTCAATCCCCATTCTTCAATCTTCAAATCTCAATTCACAAACATCAATTCTCATCACTCAACCCTCAACACTCAGTCCTCAATCTTCAATCCTCAATCCTAAATACTCAATTTTCAATCCTCAATACTCAATCTTCAATCCTCAATCCTCAATTCTCAATCCTTAATCCTCAATCCTCAATCCTCAATCCTCAATCCTCAATCCTCAATTCTCAATCCTCAATCCTCAATCCTCAGACCTCAAACATCAATACTCAACCCTCAGTCCTCGTCCGCAATCCACAACACTCAATCCTCAATCCCCAATCCTCAATCTTCAATCATCAATATTCAATCTTCAATCCTCAATCCTCAATCCTCTATCCTCAATCCTCAATCCTGAATGTTCAATACTCAATACCCAATCCTCAATATTCAATCCTCAATCCTCAACCGTCAACCCTCAATTCCCAATCCTCAATATTCAATCCTCAATCCTCAATCCTGAATCCTCAATCCTCAATACCAAATCCTCAATCTTAAATCCTCAACACTCAATCCTCAATACGCAATCCTCAATCCTCAATCCTCAATCCTCAATCCTCAGTCCTCAGTCCTCAAACCTCAATCCTCAAACCTCAACCCTCATCCTCAATCCTCAATCCTCGATCCTCAATCTTCAATCCTCAATCCTCAATCCTCAATTCCCAATCCTCAATCCTCAATCCTCAAACCTCAAGCATCAATACCCAACCCTCTGTCCTCGTCCTCAATCCTCAATCTTCTATCCTCAATACTCAATCTTCAATCCTCAATCCTCAATTCTCAATCCTCAATACTCAATCCTCAATCGTCACTCCTCAATTCCCAATGCTCAATCTTCAATCCTCAATCCACAATATTCAATCCTCAATCCTCAATCCTCAATCCTCAATCCTCAATCTACAATCCTCAGTACTCAATCTTCAATCCTCAATCCTCAATCCTCAGTCCTCAATCCTCAATCCTCAATCCTCAATCGTCAATCGCCAATCCTGAATACTCAATCTTCAATCCTCAATCCTCAATCCTCAATCCTCAATCCTCATTCTTCAATCCTCAATACCCAATTCTCAATCTTCAATCCTCAATCCTCAATTCTCAACACTCAATCCTCAATCGTCAGACCTCAAGCATCAATACTAAACCCTCAGTAGTCGTCCGCAATCCACAACCCTCAATCCTCAACCTTCGATTATCAATATTCATTCTTCAATCCTCAATCATCAATCCTCTATACTCAATCCTCAATCCTGAATGTTCAATCCACAATACCCAATCCTCAATCTTCAATCCTCAATCCTCAATCCTCAATCCTCAATCCTCAACCCTCAATCCTCAATCCTCAATCCTCATTCTTCAATCCTCAATACCAAATCCTCAATCTTCAATCCTCAATCCTCAATCCTCAATTCGCAATCCTCATTGCTCAATCCTCAGACCTCAAGCATCAATACCCAACCCTCCGTCCTCGTCCTCAATCCACAACCCTTAATCCTCAATCCGCAATCTTCAATAATCAATATTCAACCTTCAATCCTCAATCCTCAATCCTCAATCCTCAACCCTCAATCCTCAGTCCTGAAACATCAATTCCGAATCCTCAATCCTGAATCCTCAATCCTCAATCTTCTATCCTCAACACTCAATCCGCAATCCTCAATCCTCAATCCTCAGTCCTCAGTCCTAATTCGTCACTCCATGAAGCCCAGTCCTCAATCTTCAATCCTCAATCCTCAATCATCAATTCTCAATCCTCAATCCTCAATCCTCAGTCCTCAGCCTTCAATCCTCAATACTCAACCTTCAATACTCAATCCTCAATCCTCAATCCTCAATCCTCAATCCTCAATCCTCAATCCTCAATCCCAAATCCTCAACCCTCAATCCTCAATCCTCAACCCTCAATCCGCAGTCCTGAAACATCAATTCCGAATCCTCAATCCTGAATCCTCAACCTTCAGCCCTCAGTCCTTAACAATCAGTTGTCAATCCTCAATCCTCAATAGAATATCTTCAATTCACAGTTTTCAATACTCAATCCCCATTCTTCAATCTTCAAATCTCAATCCACACACATCAATTATCATCACTCAACCCTCGACACTCAGTCCTCAATCTTCAATCGTCAATACTAAATCTGCAATCTTCAATCCTCAATACTCAATTCTCAATCCTCAATCCTCAATCCTCAACCCTCAATCCTCAATCTACAATCCTCAATACTCAATCTTCAACTCTCAACCTTCAATCCTCAATCCTCTATCCTCATTCTTCAATCCTCAACACCGAATCCTCAATCTTCAATCCTCAATCCTCAATACTCAATTCTCAATCCTCAATCCTCAATCCTCAGACCTCAAACATCAATACTCAACCCTCAGTCCTCGTCCGCAATCCACAACACTCAATCCTCAATCCTCAACCTTCAATCATCAATATTCAATCTTCAATCCTCAATCATCAATCCTCTATACTCAATCCTCAATCCTGAATGTTCAATCCTCAATCCTCAACCCTCAATCCTCAATCCTCAATCCTCAATCCTCAATCCTCAATCCTCAATCCTCAATCCTCAATCCTCAATCCTCATTCTTCAATCCTCAATACCAAATCCTCAATCTTCAATCCTCAATCCTCAATCCTCAATTCGCAATCCTCAATGCTCAATCCTCAGACCTCAATCATCAATACCCAACCCTCCGTCCTCGTCCTCAATCCACAACCCTTAATCCTCAATCCGCAACTTTCAATCATCAATATTCAACCTTCAATCCTCAATCCTCAATCCTCAATCCTCAATCCTCAATCCTCAATCCTCAAACCTCAATACCGGAGCCTCAATCTTCAATCCTCAATCCTCAATCCTCAATTCTCTATCCTCAATCCTCAGTCCTTAGTCCTCAAACCTCAACCCTCAACCCTCAACCCTCATCCTCAATCCTCAATCCTCAATCCTCAATCATCAATCCTCAATTTTCAATCCTCAATACTCAATCCTCAATCCTCAATTCTCAATACTCAATCCTCAATCCTCAATCCTCAATCCTCAACCCTCAATCCTCAGTCCTGAAACTTCAATCCCGAATCCTCAATCCTGAATCCGCAAACTTCAGTCCTCAGACCTCAACAATCAATTGTCAATCCTCAATCCTCAATAGAATATCCTCAATTCACAGTTTTCAATACTCAATCCCCATTCTTCAATCTTCAAATCTCAATCCACAAACATCAATTCTCATCACTCAACCCTCAACACTCAGTCCACGGTCTTCAATCCTCAATCCTCAATCCTCAATCTTGAATCCTCAATACTCAATCTTCAATCCTGAATCCTCAATTCTCAATCCTCAACACTCATTCCTCAATCGTCAATCCTCAATCCCCAATCCTCAATCTTCAATCCTCTATCCTCAATCCTCAATCCTCAATCCTCAATCCTCAATCTTCAATACTCAATACTCAATCTTCAATCCTCAATCCTCAATCCTCAGTCCTCAGTCCTCAATCCTCAATCCTCAATACTCAATCTTCTATCCTCAATGCTCAATCCGCAATCCTCAATCCTCAATCCCCAATCCTCAATCCTAATTCGTCACTCCATGAAGCCCAGTCCTCAATCTTCAATCCTCAATCCTCAATCATCAATTCTCAATCCTCAATCCTCAATCCTCAATCCTCAACCTTCAATCCTCAATACTCAACCTTCAATACTCAATCCTCAATCCTCAATCCTCAATCCTCAATCCTCAATCCTCAATCCTCAATCCCAAATCCTCAATCCTCAATCCTCAATCCTCAACCCTCAATCCTCAGTCCTGAAACATCAATTCCGAATCCTCAATCCTGAATCCTCAACCTTCAGCCCTCAGTCCTCAACAATCAGTTGTTAATCCTCAATCCTCAATAGAATATCCTCAATTCACAGCTTTCAATACTCAATCCCCATTCTTCAATCATCAAATCTCAATCAACAAACATCAATTCTCATCACTCAACCCTCAACACTCGGTCCTCAATCTTCAATCCTCAATCCTAAATCCTCAATCTTCAATCCTCAATACTCAATCTTCAATCCTCAATCCTCAATTCTCAGTCCTCAATACTCAATCCTCAATCTTCAACCCTCAATTCCCAATCCTCAATCTTCAATCCTTAATCCTCAATCCTCCATCCCCAATCCTCAATCTTCAATCCTCAATACTCAATCTTCAATCTTCAATCCTCAATCCTCAATCCTCAATCCTCAAACCTCAATCATCAATCTTCAATCCCCAATACTCAATCTTCAACACTCAATCTTCAATCCTCAATCCTCAATCCTCATTCTACAATCCTCAACACCCAATCCTCAATCTTCAATCCTCAATCCACAATCCTCAATTCTCAATCTTCAATCATCAATATTCAATCTTCAATCCTCAATCCTAAATCCTCAATCTTCAATCCTCAATACTCAATCTTCAATCCTCAATCCTCAATTCTCAGTCCTCAATACTCAATCCTCAATCTTCAACCCTCAATTCCCAATCCTCAATCTTCAATCCTCAATCCTCAATCTTCAATCCTTAACCCTCAATCCTCCATCCCCAATCCTCAATCTTCAATCCTCAATACTCAATCTTCAATCCTAAATCCTCAATCCTCAATCCTCAATCCTCAATCCTCAATCCTCAATCTTCAATCCTCAATACTCAATCTTCAACCCTTAATCTTCAATCCTCAATCCTCTATCCTCATTCTTCAATCCTCAACACCCAATCCTCAATCTTCAATCCTCAATCCTCAATCCTCAATTCTCAATCCTCAATCCTCAATCCTCAGACCTCAAACATCAATACTCAACCCTCAGTCCTCGTCCGCAATCCACAACCCTCAATCCTCAATCCTCAATTCTCAATCCTCAATCCTCAATCCTCAGACCTCAAACATCAATACTCAACCCTCAGTCCTCGTCCGCAATCCACAACACTCAATCCTCAATCCCCAATGCTCAATCTTCAATCATCAATATTCAATCTTCAATCCTCAATCCTCAATCCTCTATCCTCAATCCTCAATCCTGAATGTTCAATACTCAATACCCAATCCTCAATATTCAATCCTCAATCCTCAACCGTCAACCCTCAATTCCCAATCCTCAATATTCAATCCTCAATCCTCAATCCTGAATCCTCAATCCTCAATACCAAATCCTCAATCTTAAATCCTCAACACTCAATCCTCAATACGCAATCCTCAATCCTCAATCCTCAATCCTCAATCCTCAGTCCTCAGTCCTCAAACCTCAATCCTCAAACCTCAACCCTCATCCTCAATCCTCAATCCTCGATCCTCAATCTTCAATCCTCAATCCTCAATCCTCAATTCCCAATCCTCAATCCTCAATCCTCAAACCTCAAGCATCAATACCCAACCCTCTGTCCTCGTCCTCAATCCTCAATCTTCTATC
Source organism: Calliopsis andreniformis (assembly GCF_051401765.1). NCBI lineage: Eukaryota > Metazoa > Arthropoda > Insecta > Hymenoptera > Andrenidae > Calliopsis > Calliopsis andreniformis. Next base: position 569,690 of record NW_027480587.1, on the reverse strand, counting down.
CTCAATACTCAATCTTCAATCCTCAATCCTCAATTCTCAATCCTCAATACTCAATCCTCAATCGTCACTCCTCAATTCCCAATGCTCAATCTTCAATCCTCAATCCACAATATTCAATCCTCAATCCTCAATCCTCAATCCTCAATCCTCAATCTACAATCCTCAGTACTCAATCTTCAATCCTCAATCCTCAATCCTCAGTCCTCAATCCTCAATCCTCAATCCTCAATCGTCAATCTCCAATCCTGAATACTCAATCTTCAATCCTCAATCCTCAATCCTCAATCCTCAATCCTCATTCTTCAATCCTCAATACCCAATTCTCAATCTTCAATCCTCAATCCTCAATTCTCAACACTCAATCCTCAATCGTCAGACCTCAAGCATCAATACTAAACCCTCAGTAGTCGTCCGCAATCCACAACCCTCAATCCTCAATCCTCAACCTTCGATCATCAATATTCATTCTTCAATCCTCAATCATCAATCCTATATACTCAATCCTCAATCCTGAATGTTCAATCCACAATACCCAATCCTCAATCTTCAATCCTCAATCCTCAATCCTCAATCCTCAATCCTCAACCCTCAATCCTCAATCCTCAATCCTCATTCTTCAATCCTCAATACCAGATCTTCAATCTTCAATCCTCAATCCTCAATCCTCAATTCGCAATCCTCAATGCTCAATCCTCAGCCCTCAAGCATCAATACCCAACCCTCCGTCCTCGTCCTCAATCCACAACCCTTAATCCTCAATCCGCAATCTTCAATAATCAATATTCAACCTTCAATCCTCAATCCTCAATCCTCAATCCTCAACCCTCAATCCTCAGTCCTGAAACATCAATTCCGAATCCTCAATCCTGAATCCTCAACCTTCAGCCCTCAGTCCTCAACAATCAGTTGTTAATCCTCAATCCTCAATAGAATATCCTCAATTCACAGCTTTCAATACTCAATCCCCATTCTTCAATCATCAAATCTCAATCAACAAACATCAATTCTCATCACTCAACCCTCAACACTCAGTCCTCAATCTTCAATCCTCAATCCTAAATCCTCAATCGTCAATCCTCAATCCTCAATTCTCAATCCTTAATACTCAATCCTCAATCTTCAATCCTCAATTCCCAATCCTCAATCTTCAATCCTCAATCCTCAATCTTCAATCCTTAATCCTCAATCCTCCATCCCCAATCCTCAATCTTCAATCCTCAATACTCAATCTTCAATCTTCAATCCTCAATCCTCAATCCTCAATCCTCAAACCTCAATCATCAATCTTCAATCCTCAATACTCAATCTTCAACACTCAATCTTCAATCCTCAATCCTCAATCCTCATTCTACAATCCTCAACACCCAATCCTCAATCTTCAATCCTCAATCCACAATCCTCAATTCTCAATCCTCAATCCTCAATCCTCAGACCTCAAGCATCAATACTCAACCCTCAGTCCTCGTCCGCAATCCACAACCCTCAATCCTCAATCCTCAATCTTCATTCATCAATATTCAATCTTCAATCCTCAATCCTCAATCCTCAATTCTCAGTCCGCAATACTCAATCCTCAATCGTCAATCCTCAATCCTGAATCCTCAACCTTCAATCCTCAACACTCAATCTTCAATACTCAATCCTCAATCCTCAATCCTCAATCCTCAATCCTCAATCCTCAACCCCAAATCCTTAATCCTCAATCCTCAATTCTCAACCCACAATACTCAGTCCTGATACCTCAATACCGAATCCTCAATCCTGAATCCTCAATCCTCAGCCCTCAGTCCTCAACAATCAATTGTCAATCCTCAATCCTCAATAGAATATCTTCAATTCACAGTTTTCAATACTCAATCCCCATTCTTCAATCTTCAAATCTCAATCCACACACATCAATTATCATCACTCAACCCTCGACACTCAGTCCTCAATCTTCAATCGTCAATACTAAATCTGCAATCTTCAATCCTCAATACTCAATTCTCAATCCTCAATCCTCAATCCTCAATCCTCAATCCTCAATCTACAATCCTCAATACTCAATCTTCAACTCTCAACCTTCAATCCTCAATCCTCTATCCTCATTCTTGAATCCTCAACGCCGAATCCTCAATCTTCAATCCTCAATCCTCAATACTCAATTCTCAATCCTCAATCCTCAATCCTCAGACCTCAAACATCAATACTCAACCCTCAGTCCTCGTCCGCAATCCACAACACTCAATCCTCAATCCTCAATCCTCAATCTTCAATCATCAATATTCAATCTTCAATCCTCAATCCTCAATCCTCTATCCTCAACCCTCAATCCTGAATGTTCAATACTCAATACCCAATCCTCAATATTCAATCCTCAATCCTCAACCGTCAACCCTCAAGTCCCAATCCTCAATATTCAATCCTCAATCCTCAATCCTGAATCCTCAATCCTCAATACCAAATCCTCAATCTTCAATCCTCAACACTCAATCCTCAATACGCAATCCTCAATCCTCAATCCTCAATCCTCAATCCTCAGTCCTCAGTCCTCAAACCTCAATCCTCAAACCTCAACCCTCATCCTCAATCCTCAATCCTCGATCCTCAATCTTCAATCCTCAATCCTCAATCCTCAATTCCCAATCCTCAATCCTCAATCCTCAGACCTCAAGCATCAATACCCAACCCTCTGTCCTCGTCCCCAATCCTCAATCTTCTATCCTCAATACTCAATCTTCAATCCTCAATCCTCAATTCTCAATCCTCAATACTCAATCCTCAATCGTCAATCCTCAATTCCCAATCCTCAATCTTCAATCCTCAATCCACAATATTCAATCCTCAATCCTCAGTCCTCAGTCCTCAATCCTCAATCCTCAATTCTCAATCGTCAATCTCCAATCCTGAATACTCAATCTTCAATCCTCAATCCTCAATCCTCAATCCTCAATCCTCATTCTTCAATCCTCAATACCCAATTCTCAATCTTCAATCCTCAATCCTCAATTCTCAACACTCAATCCTCAATCGTCAGACCTCAAGCATCAATACTCAACCCTCAGTAGTCGTCCGCAATGCACCACCCTCAATCCTCAATCCTCAACCTTCAATCATCAATATTCAATCTTCAATCCTCAATCATCAATCCTCTATACTCAATCCTCAATCCTGAATGTTCAATCCACAATACCCAATCCTCAATCTTCAATCCTCAATCCTCAATCCTCAATCCTCAATCCTCAATCCTCAATCCTCAATCCTCAATCCTCATTCTTCAATCCTCAATACCAAATCCTCAATCTTCAATCCTCAATCCTCAATCCTCAATTCGCAATCCTCAATGCTCAATCCTCAGACCTCAATCATCAATACCCAACCCTCCGTCCTCGTCCTCAATCCACAACCCTTAATCCTCAATCCGCAACTTTCAATCATCAATATTCAACCTTCAATCCTCAATCCTCAATCCTCAATCCTCAATCCTCAATCCTCAATCCTCAATCCTCAATCCTCAATCCTCATTCTTCAATCCTCAATACCAAATCCTCAATCTTCAATCCTCAATCCTCAATCCTCAATTCGCAATCCTCAATGCTCAATCCTCAGACCTCAATCATCAATACCCAACCCTCCGTCCTCGTCCTCAATCCACAACCCTTAATCCTCAATCCGCAACTTTCAATCATCAATATTCAACCTTCAATCCTCAATCCTCAATCCTCAATCCTCAATCCTCAATCCTCAATCCTCAAACCTCAATACCGGAGCCTCAATCTTCAATCCTCAATCCTCAATCCTCAATTCTCTATCCTCAATCCTCAGTCCTTAGTCCTCAAACCTCAACCCTCAACCCTCAACCCTCATCCTCAATCCTCAATCCTCAATCCTCAATCATCAATCCTCAATTTTCAATCCTCAATACTCAATCCTCAATCCTCAATTCTCAATACTCAATCCTCAATCCTCAATCCTCAATCCTCAACCCTCAATCCTCAGTCCTGAAACCTCAATCCCGAATCCTCAATCCTGAATCCGCAAACTTCAGTCCTCAGACCTCAACAATCAATTGTCAATCCTCAATCCTCAATAGAATATCCTCAATTCACAGTTTTCAATACTCAATCCCCATTCTTCAATCTTCAAATCTCAATCCACAAACATCAATTCTCATCACTCAACTCTCAACACTCAGTCCACGGTCTTCAATCCTCAATCCTCAATCCTCAATCTTGAATCCTCAATACTCAATCTTCAATCCTGAATCCTCAATTCTCAATCCTCAACACTCATTCCTCAATCGTCAATCCTCAATCCCCAATCCTCAATCTTCAATCCTCTATCCTCAATCCTCAATCCTCAATCCTCAATCCTCAATCTTCAATACTCAATACTCAATCTTCAATCCTCAATCCTCAATCCTCAGTCCTCAGTCCTCAATCCTCAATCCTCAATACTCAATCTTCTATCCCCAATGCTCAATCCGCAATCCTCAATCCTCAATCCCCAATCCTCAATCCTAATTCGTCACTCCATGAAGCCCAGTCCTCAATCTTCAATCCTCAATCCTCAATCATCAATTCTCAATCCTCAATCCTCAATCCTCAATCCTCAACCTTCAATCCTCAATACTCAACCTTCAATACTCAATCCTCAATCCTCAATCCTCAATCCTCAATCCTCAATCCTCAATCCCAAATCCTCAATCCTCAATCCTCAATCCTCAACCCTCAATCCTCAGTCCTGAAACATCAATTCCGAATCCTCAATCCTGAATCCTCAACCTTCAGCCCTCAGTCCTCAACAATCAGTTGTTAATCCTCAATCCTCAATAGAATATCCTCAATTCACAGCTTTCAATACTCAATCCCCATTCTTCAATCATCAAATCTCAATCAACAAACATCAATTCTCATCACTCAACCCTCAACACTCGGTCCTCAATCTTCAATCCTCAATCCTAAATCCTCAATCTTCAATCCTCAATACTCAATCTTCAATCCTCAATCCTCAATTCTCAGTCCTCAATACTCAATCCTCAATCTTCAACCCTCAATTCCCAATCCTCAATCTTCAATCCTTAATCCTCAATCCTCCATCCCCAATCCTCAATCTTCAATCCTCAATACTCAATCTTCAATCTTCAATCCTCAATCCTCAATCCTCAATCCTCAAACCTCAATCATCAATCTTCAATCCCCAATACTCAATCTTCAACACTCAATCTTCAATCCTCAATCCTCAATCCTCATTCTACAATCCTCAACACCCAATCCTCAATCTTCAATCCTCAATCCACAATCCTCAATTCTCAATCTTCAATCATCAATATTCAATCTTCAATCCTCAATCCTCAATCCTCTATCCTCAACCCTCAATCCTGAATGTTCAATACTCAATACCCAATCCTCAATATTCAATCCTCAATCCTCAACCGTCAACCCTCAAGTCCCAATCCTCAATATTCAATCCTCAATCCTCAATCCTGAATCCTCAATCCTCAATACCAAATCCTCAATCTTCAATCCTCAACACTCAATCCTCAATACGCAATCCTCAATCCTCAATCCTCAATCCTCAATCCTCAGTCCTCAGCCCTCAAACCTCAATCCTCAAACCTCAACCCTCATCCTCAATCCTCAATCCTCGATCCTCAATCTTCAATCCTCAATCCTCAATCCTCAATTCCCAATCCTCAATCCTCAATCCTCAGACCTCAAGCATCAATACCCAACCCTCTGTCCTCGTCCCCAATCCTCAATCTTCTATCCTCAATACTCAATCTTCAATCCTCAATCCTCAATTCTCAATCCTCAATACTCAATCCTCAATCGTCAATCCTCAATTCCCAATCCTCAATCTTCAATCCTCAATCCACAATATTCAATCCTCAATCCTCAATCCTCAGTCCTCATTCCTCAATCCTCAATTCTCAATCGTCAATCTCCAATCCTGAATACTCAATCTTCAATCCTCAATCCTCAATCCTCAATCCTCAATCCTCATTCTTCAATCCTCAATACCCAATTCTCAATCTTCAATCCTCAATCCTCAATTCTCAACACTCAATCCTCAATCGTCAGACCTCAAGCATCAATACTCAACCCTCAGTAGTCGTCCGCAATCCACCACCCTCAATCCTCAATCCTCAACCTTCAATCATCAATATTCAATCTTCAATCCTCAATCATCAATCCTCTATACTCAATCCTCAATCCTGAATGTTCAATCCACAATACCCAATCCTCAATCTTCAATCCTCAATCCTCAATCCTCAATCCTCAATCCTCAATCCTCAATCCTCAATCCTCAATCCTCATTCTTCAATCCTCAATACCAAATCCTCAATCTTCAATCCTCAATCCTCAATCCTCAATTCGCAATCCTCAATGCTCAATCCTCAGACCTCAATCATCAATACCCAACCCTCCGTCCTCGTCCTCAATCCACAACCCTTAATCCTCAATCCGCAACTTTCAATCATCAATATTCAACCTTCAATCCTCAATCCTCAATCCTCAATCCTCAATCCTCAATCCTCAATCCTCAATCCTCAATCCTCAATCCTCATTCTTCAATCCTCAATACCAAATCCTCAATCTTCAATCCTCAATCCTCAATCCTCAATTCGCAATCCTCAATGCTCAATCCTCAGACCTCAATCATCAATACCCAACCCTCCGTCCTCGTCCTCAATCCACAACCCTTAATCCTCAATCCGCAACTTTCAATCATCAATATTCAACCTTCAATCCTCAATCCTCAATCCTCAATCCTCAATCCTCAATCCTCAATCCTCAAACCTCAATACCGGAGCCTCAATCTTCAATCCTCAATCCTCAATCCTCAATTCTCTATCCTCAATTCTCAGTCCTTAGTCCTCAAACCTCAACCCTCAACCCTCAACCCTCAACCCTCATCCTCAATCCTCAATCCTCAATCCTCAATCATCAATCCTCAATTTTCAATCCTCAATACTCAATCCTCAATCCTCAATTCTCAATACTCAATCCTCAATCCTCAATCCTCAATCCTCAACCCTCAATCCTCAGTCCTGAAACCTCAATCCCGAATCCTCAATCCTGAATCCGCAAACTTCAGTCCTCAGACCTCAACAATCAATTGTCAATCCTCAATCCTCAATAGAATATCCTCAATTCACAGTTTTCAATACTCAATCCCCATTCTTCAATCTTCAAATCTCAATCCACAAACATCAATTCTCATCACTCAACCCTCAACACTCAGTCCACGGTCTTCAATCCTCAATCCTCAATCCTCAATCTTGAATCCTCAATACTCAATCTTCAATCCTGAATCCTCAATTCTCAATCCTCAACACTCATTCCTCAATCGTCAATCCTCAATCCCCAATCCTCAATCTTCAATCCTCTATCCTCAATCCTGAATCCTCAATCCTCAATCCTCAATCTTCAATACTCAATACTGAATCTTCAATCCTCAATCCTCAATCCTCAGTCCTCAGTCCTCAATCCTCAATCCTCAATACTCAATCTTCTATCCTCAATGCTCAATCCGCAATCCTCAATCCTCAATCCCCAATCCTCAATCCTAATTCGTCACTCCATGAAGCCCAGTCCTCAATCTTCAATCCTCAATCCTCAATCATCAATTCTCAATCCTCAATCCTCAATCCTCAATCCTCAACCTTCAATCCTCAATACTCAACCTTCAATACTCAATCCTCAATCCTCAATCCTCAATCCTCAATCCTCAATCCTCAATCCTCAATCCCAAATCCTCAATCCTCAATCCTCAATCCTCAACCCTCAATCCTCAGTCCTGAAACATCAATTCCGAATTCTCAATCCTGAATCCTCAACCTTCAGCCCTCAGTCCTCAACAATCAGTTGTCAATCCTCAATCCTCAATAGAATATCCTCAATTCACAGCTTTCAATACTCAATCCCCATTCTTCAATCATCAAATCTCAATCCATAAACATCAATTCTCATCACTCAACCCTCAACACTCGGTCCTCAATCTTCAATCCTCAATACTCAACCTTCAATACTCAATCCTCAATCCTCAATCCTCAATCCTCAATCCTCAATCCTCAATCCCAAATCCTCAACCCTCAATCCTCAATCCTCAACCCTCAATCCGCAGTCCTGAAACATCAATTCCGAATCCTCAATCCTGAATCCTCAACCTTCAGCCCTCAGTCCTTAACAATCAGTTGTCAATCCTCAATCCTCAATAGAATATCTTCAATTCACAGTTTTCAATACTCAATCCCCATTCTTCAATCTTCAAATCTCAATCCACACACATCAATTATCATCACTCAACCCTCGACACTCAGTCCTCAATCTTCAATCGTCAATACTAAATCTGCAATCTTCAATCCTCAATACTCAATTCTCAATCCTCAATCCTCAATCCTCAACCCTCAATCCTCAATCTACAATCCTCAATACTCAATCTTCAACTCTCAACCTTCAATCCTCAATCCTCTATCCTCATTCTTCAATCCTCAACACCGAATCCTCAATCTTCAATCCTCAATCCTCAATACTCAATTCTCAATCCTCAATCCTCAATCCTCAGACCTCAAACATCAATACTCAACCCTCAGTCCTCGTCCGCAATCCACAACCCTCAATCCTCAATCCTCAATTCTCAATCCTCAATCCTCAATCCTCAGACCTCAAACATCAATACTCAACCCTCAGTCCTCGTCCGCAATCCACAACACTCAATCCTCAATCCCCAATGCTCAATCTTCAATCATCAATATTCAATCTTCAATCCTCAATCCTCAATCCTCTATCCTCAATCCTCAATCCTGAATGTTCAATACTCAATACCCAATCCTCAATATTCAATCCTCAATCCTCAACCGTCAACCCTCAATTCCCAATCCTCAATATTCAATCCTCAATCCTCAATCCTGAATCCTCAATCCTCAATACCAAATCCTCAATCTTAAATCCTCAACACTCAATCCTCAATACGCAATCCTCAATCCTCAATCCTCAATCCTCAATCCTCAGTCCACAGTCCTCAAACCTCAATCCTCAAACCTCAACCCTCATCCTCAATCCTCAATCCTCGATCCTCAATCTTCAATCCTCAATCCTCAATCCTCAATTCCCAATCCTCAATCCTCAATCCTCAAACCTCAAGCATCAATACCCAACCCTCTGTCCTCGTCCTCAATCCTCAATCTTCTATCCTCAATACTCAATCTTCAATCCTCAATCCTCAATTCTCAATCCTCAATACTCAATCCTCAATCGTCACTCCTCAATTCCCAATGCTCAATCTTCAATCCTCGATCCACAATATTCAATCCTCAATCCTCAATCCTCAATCCTCAATCCTCAATCTACAATCCTCAGTACTCAATCTTCAATCCTCAATCCTCAATCCTCAGTCCTCAATCCTCAATCCTCAATCCTCAATCGTCAATCTCCAATCCTGAATACTCAATCTTCAATCCTCAATCCTCAATCCTCAATCCTCAATCCTCATTCTTCAATCCTCAATACCCAATTCTCAATCTTCAATCCTCAATCCTCAATTCTCAACGCTCAATCCTCAATCGTCAGACCTCAAGCATCAATACTAAACCCTCAGTAGTCGTCCGCAATCCACAACCCTCAATCCTCAATCCTCAACCTTCGATCATCAATATTCATTCTTCAATCCTCAATCATCAATCCTCTATACTCAATCCTCAATCCTGAATGTTCAATCCACAATACCCAATCCTCAATCTTCAATCCTCAATCCTCAATCCTCAATCCTCAATCCTCAACCCTCAATCCTCAATCCTCAATCCTCATTCTTCAATCCTCAATACCAGATCTTCAATCTTCAATCCTCAATCCTCAATCCTCAATTCGCAATCCTCAATGCTCAATCCTCAGACCTCAAACATCAATACCCAACCCTCCGTCCTCGTCCTCAATCCACAACCCTTAATCCTCAATCCGCAATCTTCAATAATCAATATTCAACCTTCAATCCTCAATCCTCAATCCTCAATCCTCAACCCTCAATCCTCAGTCCTGAAACATCAATTCCGAATCCTCAATCCTGAATCCTCAACCTTCAGCCCTCAGTCCTCAACAATCAGTTGTTAATCCTCAATCCTCAATAGAATATCCTCAATTCACAGCTTTCAATACTCAATCCCCATTCTTCAATCATCAAATCTCAATCAACAAACATCAATTCTCATCACTCAACCCTCAACACTCAGTCCTCAATCTTCAATCCTCAATCCTAAATCCTCAATCGTCAATCCTCAATCCTCAATTCTCAATCCTTAATACTCAATCCTCAATCTTCAATCCTCAATTCCCAATCCTCAATCTTCAATCCTCAATCCTCAATCTTCAATCCTTAATCCTCAATCCTCCATCCCCAATCCTCAATCTTCAATCCTCAATACTCAATCTTCAATCTTCAATCCTCAATCCTCAATCCTCAATCCTCAAACCTCAATCATCAATCTTCAATCCTCAATACTCAATCTTCAACACTCAATCTTCAATCCTCAATCCTCAATCCTCATTCTACAATCCTCAACACCCAATCCTCAATCTTCAATCCTCAATCCACAATCCTCAATTCTCAATCCTCAATCCTCAATCCTCAGACCTCAAGCATCAATACTCAACCCTCAGTCCTCGTCCGCAATCCACAACCCTCAATCCTCAATCCTCAATCTTCATTCATCAATATTCAATCTTCAATCCTCAATCCTCAATCCTCAATTCTCAATCCGCAATACTCAATCCTCAATCGTCAATCCTCAATCCTGAATCCTCAACCTTCAATCCTCAACACTCAATCTTCAATACTCAATCCTCAATCCTCAATCCTCAATCCTCAATCCTCAATCCTCAACCCCAAATCCTTAATCCTCAATCCTCAATTCTCAACCCACAATACTCAGTCCTGATACCTCAATACCGAATCCTCAATCCTGAATCCTCAATCCACAGCCCTCAGTCCTCAACAATCAATTGTCAATCCTCAATCCTCAATAGAATATCTTCAATTCACAGTTTTCAATACTCAATCCCCATTCTTCAATCTTCAAATCTCAATCCACACACATCAATTATCATCACTCAACCCTCGACACTCAGTCCTCAATCTTCAATCGTCAATACTAAATCTGCAATCTTCAATCCTCAATACTCAATTCTCAATCCTCAATCCTCAATCCTCAATCCTCAATCCTCAATCTACAATCCTCAATACTCAATCTTCAACTCTCAACCTTCAATCCTCAATCCTCTATCCTCATTCTTGAATCCTCAACACCTAATCCTCAATCTTCAATCCTCAATCCTCAATACTCAATTCTCAATCCTCAATCCTCAATCCTCAGACCTCAAACATCAATACTCAACCCTCAGTCCTCGTCCGCAATCCACAACACTCAATCCTCAATCCTCAATCCTCAATCTTCAATCATCAATATTCAATCTTCAATCCTCAATCCTCAATCCTCTATCCTCAACCCTCAATCCTGAATGTTCAATACTCAATACCCAATCCTCAATATTCAATCCTCAATCCTCAACCGTCAACCCTCAAGTCCCAATCCTCAATATTCAATCCTCAATCCTCAATCCTGAATCCTCAATCCTCAATACCAAATCCTCAATCTTCAATCCTCAACACTCAATCCTCAATACGCAATCCTCAATCCTCAATCCTCAATCCTCAATCCTCAGTCCTCAGTCCTCAAACCTCAATCCTCAAACCTTCAACCCTCATCCTCAATCCTCAATCCTCGATCCTCAATCTTCAATCCTCAATCCTCAATCCTCAATTCCCAATCCTCAATCCTCAATCCTCAGACCTCAAGCATCAATACCCAACCCTCTGTCCTCGTCCCCAATCCTCAATCTTCTATCCTCAATACTCAATCTTCAATCCTCAATCCTCAATTCTCAATCCTCAATACTCAATCCTCAATCGTCAATCCTCAATTCCCAATCCTCAATCTTCAATCCTCAATCCACAATATTCAATCCTCAATCCTCAATCCTCAGTCCTCAATCCTCAATCCTCAATTCTCAATCGTCAATCTCCAATCCTGAATACTCAATCTTCAATCCTCAATCCTCAATCCTCAATCCTCAATCCTCATTCTTCAATCCTCAATACCCAATTCTCAATCTTCAATCCTCAATCCTCAATTCTCAACACTCAATCCTCAATCGTCAGACCTCAAGCATCAATACTCAACCCTCAGTAGTCGTCCGCAATCCACCACCCTCAATCCTCAATCCTCAACCTTCAATCATCAATATTCAATCTTCAATCCTCAATCATCAATCCTCTATACTCAATCCTCAATCCTGAATGTTCAATCCACAATACCCAATCCTCAATCTTCAATCCTCAATCCTCAATCCTCAATCCTCAATCCTCAATCCTTAATCCTCAATCCTCAATCCTCATTCTTCAATCCTCAATACCAAATCCTCAATCTTCAATCCTCAATCCTCAATCCTCAATTCGCAATCCTCAATGCTCAATCCTCAGACCTCAATCATCAATACCCAACCCTCCGTCCTCGTCCTCAATCCACAACCCTTAATCCTCAATCCGCAACTTTCAATCATCAATATTCAACCTTCAATCCTCAATCCTCAATCCTCAATCCTCAATCCTCAATCCTCAATCCTCAATCCTCAATCCTCAATCCTCATTCTTCAATCCTCAATACCAAATCCTCAATCTTCAATCCTCAATCCTCAATCCTCAATTCGCAATCCTCAATGCTCAATCCTCAGACCTCAATCATCAATACCCAACCCTCCGTCCTCGTCCTCAATCCACAACCCTTAATCCTCAATCCGCAACTTTCAATCATCAATATTCAACCTTCAATCCTCAATCCTCAATCCTCAATCCTCAATCCTCAATCCTCAATCCTCAAACCTCAATACCGGAGCCTCAATCTTCAATCCTCAATCCTCAATCCTCAATTCTCTATCCTCAATCCTCAGTCCTTAGTCCTCAAACCTCAACCCTCAACCCTCAACCCTCATCCTCAATCCTCAATCCTCAATCCTCAATCATCAATCCTCAATTTTCAATCCTCAATACTCAGTCCTCAATCCTCAATTCTCAATACTCAATCCTCAATCCTCAATCCTCAATCCTCAACCCTCAATCCTCAGTCCTGAAACCTCAATCCCGAATCCTCAATCCTGAATCCGCAAACTTCAGTCCTCAGACCTCAACAATCAATTGTCAATCCTCAATCCTCAATAGAATATCCTCAATTCACAGTTTTCAATACTCAATCCCCATTCTTCAATCTTCAAATCTCAATCCACAAACATCAATTCTCATCACTCAACCCTCAACACTCAGTCCACGGTCCTCAATCCTCAATCCTCAATCCTCAATCTTGAATCCTCAATACTCAATCTTCAATCCTGAATCCTCAATTCTCAATCCTCAACACTCATTCCTCAATCGTCAATCCTCAATCCCCAATCCTCAATCTTCAATCCTCTATCCTCAATCCTCAATCCTCAATCCTCAATCCTCAATCTTCAATACTCAATACTCAATCTTCAATCCTCAATCCTCAATCCTCAGTCCTCAGTCCTCAATCCTCAATCCTCAATACTCAATCTTCTATCCTCAATGCTCAATCCGCAATCCTCAATCCTCAATCCCCAATCCTCAATCCTAATTCGTCACTCCATGAAGCCCAGTCCTCAATCTTCAATCCTCAATCCTCAATCATCAATTCTCAATCCTCAATCCTCAATCCTCAATCCTCAACCTTCAATCCTCAATACTCAACCTTCAATACGCAATCCTCAATCCTCAATCCTCAATCCTCAATCCTCAATCCTCAATCCTCAATCCCAAATCCTCAATCCTCAATCCTCAATCCTCAACCCTCAATCCTCAGTCCTGAAACATCAATTCCGAATCCTCAATCCTGAATCCTCAACCTTCAGCCCTCAGTCCTCAACAATCAGTTGTTAATCCTCAATCCTCAATAGAATATCCTCAATTCACAGCTTTCAATACTCAATCCCCATTCTTCAATCATCAAATCTCAATCAACAAACATCAATTCTCATCACTCAACCCTCAACACTCGGTCCTCAATCTTCAATCCTCAATCCTAAATCCTCAATCTTCAATCCTCAATACTCAATCTTCAATCCTCAATCCTCAATTCTCAGTCCTCAATACTCAATCCTCAACCTTCAACCCTCAATTCCCAATCCTCAATCTTCAATCCTTAATCCTCAATCCTGCATCCCCAATCCTCAATCTTCAATCCTCAATACTCAATCTTCAATCTTCAATCCTCAATCCTCAATCCTCAATCCTCAAACCTCAATCATCAATCTTCAATCCCCAATACTCAATCTTCAACACTCAATCTTCAATCCTCAATCCTCAATCCTCATTCTACGATCCTCAACACCCAATCCTCAATCTTCAATCCTCAATCCACAATCCTCAATTCTCAATCTTCAATCATCAATATTCAATCTTCAATCCTCAATCCTCAATCCTCTATCCTCAACCCTCAATCCTGAATGTTCAATACTCAATACCCAATCCTCAATATTCAATCCTCAATCCTCAACCGTCAACCCTCAAGTCCCAATCCTCAATATTCAATCCTCAATCCTCAATCCTGAATCCTCAATCCTGAATACCAAATCCTCAATCTTCAATCCTCAACACTCAATCCTCAATACGCAATCCTCAATCCTCAATCCTCAATCCTCAATCCTCAGTCCTCAGTCCTCAAACCTCAATCCTCAAACCTCAACCCTCATCCTCAATCCTCAATCCTCGATCCTCAATCTTCAATCCTCAATCCTCAATCCTCAATTCCCAATCCTCAATCCTCAATCCTCAGACCTCAAGCATCAATACCCAACCCTCTGTCCTCGTCCCCAATCCTCAATCTTCTATCCTCAATACTCAATCTTCAATCCTCAATCCTCAATTCTCAATCCTCAATACTCAATCCTCAATCGTCAATCCTCAATTCCCAATCCTCAATCTTCAATCCTCAATCCACAATATTCAATCCTCAATCCTCAATCCTCAGTCCTCAATCCTCAATCCTCAATTCTCAATCGTCAATCTCCAATCCTGAATACTCAATCTTCAATCCTCAATCCTCAATCCTCAATCCTCCATCCTCATTCTTCAATCCTCAATACCCAATTCTCAATCTTCAATCCTCAATCCTCAATTCTCAACACTCAATCCTCAATCGTCAGACCTCAAGCATCAATACTCAACCCTCAGTAGTCGTCCGCAATCCACCACCCTCAATCCTCAATCCTCAACCTTCAATCATCAATATTCAATCTTCAATCCTCAATCATCAATCCTCTATACTCAATCCTCAATCCTGAATGTTCAATCCACAATACCCAATCCTCAATCTTCAATCCTCAATCCTCAATCCTCAATCTTCAATCCTGAATCCTCAATCCTCAATCCTCAATCCTCAATCTTCAATCCTCAATACTCAATCTTCAATCCTCAATCCTCAATCCTCAATCCTCAATCCCCAATCCTCAATCTTCAATCCTCAATACTCAATCTTCAATCCTCAATCCTCAATCCTCAATCCTCAATCCTCAATCCTCAATCCTCAATCTTCAATCCTCAATACTCAATCTTCAGCCCTTAGTCCTCAACAATCAATTGTCAATCCTCAATCCTCAACAGAATATCCTCAATTCACAGTTTTCAATACTCAATCCCCATTCTTCAATCTTCAAATCTCAATCCACAAACATCAATTCTCATCACTCAACCCTCAACACTCAGTCCTCAATCTTCAATCCTCAATCCTAAATCCTCAACCTTCAATCCTCAATACTCAATCTTCAATCCTCAATCCTCTATTCTCAATCATCAATACTCATTCCTCAATCGTCAATCCTCAATACCCAATCCTCAATCTTCAATCCTCAGTCCACAATATTCAATCCTCAATCCTCAATCCTCAATCCCCAATCCTCAATCTTCAATCCTCAATACTCAATCTTCAATCCTCAATCCTCAATCCTCAATCCTCAATCCTCAATCCTCAATCCTCAATCTTCAATCCTCAATACTCAATCTTCAGCCCTCAGTCCTCAACAATCAGTTGTCAATCCTCAATCCTCAATAGAATATCACCAATTCACAGTTTTCAATACTCAATACTCAATCTGCAATCTTCAAATCTCTATCCACAAACATCAATTCTCATCACTCAACCCTCAACACTCAGTCCCCAATCCTCAATATTCAATCCTCAATCCTCAATCCTCAATCCTCAATCCTCAACCTTCAATCCTCAATGCTCAATCTTCAATCCTCAATCCTCAATACTCAATTCTCAATTCTCAATACTCAATCGTCAATCTTCAATCCTCAATACTCAATCTTCAATCCTCAGTCCACAATCCTCAATCCCCAATCCTCATTCTTCAATCCTCAATACCCAATCCTCAATCCTCAATCCTTAATCCTCAATCCTCATTCCTCAAACCTCAATCCTCAATCCTCAGTCCTCACCCTCAATTCTCAATCCTCAATCCTCAATCCTCAATCATCAATCCCCAATCCTCAATCCTCAATCCCCAATCCTCAATCCTCTATCCTCAATCCTCAATCCTGAATGTTCAATCCTCAATACCCAATCCTCAACCTTCAATCCTCAATCCTCAATCCTCAATCCTCAAACCTCAATCCTCAGTCCTGTAACCTCAATGCCGAATCCTCAATCCTGAATCCTCAATCTTCAGCCCTCAGTCCTCAACAATCAATTGTCAATCCTCAATCCTCAATAGAATATCCTCAATTCACAGTTTTCAATACTCAATCCCCATTCTTCAATCTTCAAATCTCAATTCACAAACATCAATTCTCATCACTCAACCCTCAACACTCAGTCCTCAATCTTCAATCCTCAATCCTAAATCCTCAACTTTCAATCCTCAATACTCAATCTTAAATCCTCAATCCTCAATTCTCTATCCTCAATCCTCAATCCTCAATCCTCAATCCTCAATCCTCAATCCTCAATCTTCAATCCTCAATACTCAATCTTCAACCCTTAATCTTCAATCCTCAATCCTCTATCCTCATTCTTCAATCCTCAACACCCAATCCTCAATCTTCAATCCTCAATCCCCAAACCTCAATTCTCAATCCTCAATCCTCAATCCTCAGACTTCAAACATCAATACTCAACCCTCAGTCCTCGTCCGCAATCCACAACACTCAATCCTCAATCCTCAATTCTCAACCCACAATCCTCAGTCCTGACACCTCAATACCGAATCCTCAATCCTGAATCCTCAATCCTCAGCCCTCAGTCCTCAACAATCAATTGTCAATCCTCAATCCTCAATAGAATATCTTCAATTCACAGTTTTCAATACTCAATCCCCATTCTTCAATCTTCAAATCTCAATCCATAAACATCAATTCTCATCACTCAACCCTCAACACTCAGTCCTCAATCTTCAATCCTCAATCCTATATCCTCAACCTTCAATCCTCAATACTCAATCTTCAATCCTCTATCCTCTATTCTCAATCATCAATACTCATTCCTCAATCGTCAATCCTCAATACCCAATACTCAATCTTCAATCCTCAATCCACAATATTCAATCCTGAATCGTCTATCCTCAATCCTCAATCCTCAATCTTCAATTCTCAATACTCAATCTTCAATCCTCAATCCTCAATCCTCAATCCTCAGTCCTCAATCCTCAATCCTCATTCTTCAATCCTCAATACTCAATCTTCAACCCTCAATCTTCAATCCTCAATTCTCTATCCTCATTCTTCATTCCTCAACACCCAATCCTGAATCTTCAATCCTCAATCCTCAATCCTCAATTCTCAATCCTCAATCCTCAATCCTCAGACCTCAAACATCAATACTCAACCCTCAGTGCTCGTCCGCAATCCACAACACTCAATCCTCAATCCTCAATCGTCAATCATCAATATTCAATCTTCAATCCTCAATCCTCAATCCTCTATCCTCAATCCTCAATCCTGAATGTTCAATCCTCAATACCCAATCCTCAATCTTCAATCCTCAATACTCAATCCTCAATCCTCAATCCTCAATCCTCAGTCCTCAATCCTCAATTCTCAATCCTCAATCCTCAATCCTCAGACCTCAAACATCAATAGTAAACCCTCAGCCCTCGTCCGCAATCCACAACACTCAATCCTCAATCCTCAATCTTCAATCATCAATAGTCAATCTTCAATCCTCAATCCTCAATCCTCTATCCTCAATCCTCAATCCTGAATGTTCAATCCTCAATACCCAATCCTCAACCTTCAATACTCAATCCTCAATCCCCTATTCTCAATCCTCAATCCTCAATCCTCAATCCTCAATCTTCAATCCTCAATCCTCAATGCTCAATTCTCAATCCTCAATCCTCAATCCTCAATCCTCAATACTCAACCCTCAATCCTCAGTCCAGAAACATCAATGCCGAATCCTCAATCCTGAATCCTCAATCTTCAGCCCTCAGTCCTCAACAATCAATTGTCAATCCTCAATCCTCAATAGAATATCCTCAATTCACAGTTTTCAATACTCAATCCCCATTCTTCAATCTTCAAATCTAAATCCACAAACATCAATTCTCATCACTCAACCCTCAACACTCAGTCCTCTATCTTCAATCCTCAATCCTAAATTCTCAATCTTCAATCCTCAATACTCATTCTGCAATCCTCAATCCTCAATCCTCAATCCTCAATCCTCAATCCTCAATCCTCAATCCTCAATCTTCAATCCTCAATACTCAATCTTCAGCCCTCAGTCCTCAACAATCAGTTGTCAATCCTCTATCCTCAATAGAATATCACCAATTCACAGTTTTCAATACTCAATACTCAATCTGCAATCTTCAAATCTCTATCCACAAACATCAATTCTCATCACTCAACCCTCAACACTCAGTCCCCAATCCTCAATATTCAATCATCAATCCTCAATCCTCAATCCTCAGTCCTCAATCCTCAATCCCCAATCCTCATTCTTCAATCCTCAATACCCAATCCTCAATCTTCAATCCTCAATCCTCAATCCTCAATTCTCAATCCTCAATCCACAGTCCTGAGTCCTCAGACCACAATCCTCAACCCTCAGCCCTCATCCTCAATCCTCAATCCTCGATCCTCAATCCTCAATCCTCAATCTTCAATCCTCAATACTCAATCTTTAATCCTCAATTCTCAGTCCTCAAACCTCAATTCTGAGTACTCAGTCCTGAATACTCAACCTTCAGCCCTCAGTCCTCAACAATCAGTTGCCAATCCTCAGTCCTCAATAGAATATCCTCAATTCACAGCTTTCAATACTCAATACTCAATCTGCATTCTTCAAATCTCTATCCACAAACATCAATTCTCATAACTCAACCCTCAACACTCAGTCCTCAATGTTCAGTCCTCAATCCTCAATTCTCAATATTCAATCCTCAATTCTGAATCTTCAATCCTAATTCCTCAATCCTCAATTCGCAATCCTCAATCCTCAATCTTCAATCCTCCATCCCCAATCCTCAATCTTCAATCCTCAATACTCAATCTTCAATCCTCAATCCTCAATCCCCAATCCTCAATCCTCAATCCTCAATCCTCAATCTTCAATCCTCAATACTCAATCTTCATCCCTTAATCTTCAATCCTCAATCCTCTATCCTCATTCTTCAATCCTCAACACCCAATCCTCAATCTTCAATCGTCAATCCTAAATCCTCAATCTTCAATCCTCAATACTCAATCTTCAATCCTCAATCCTCAATCCTCAATCCTCAATCCTCAATCCTCAATCCTCAATCTTCAATCCTCAATACTCAATCTTCAGCCCTTAGTCCTCAACAATCAATTGTCAATCCTCAATCCTCAATAGAATATCCTCAATTCACAGTTTTCAATACTCAATCCCCATTCTTCAATCTTCAAATCTCAATCCACAAACATCAATTCTCATCACTCAACCCTCAACACTCAGTCCTCAATATTCAATCCTCAATCCTAAATCCTCAACCTTCAATCCTCAATACTCAATCTTCAATCCTCAATCCTCTATTCTCAATCATCAATACTCATTCCTCAATCGTCAATCCTCAATACCCAATCCTCAATCTTCAATCCTCAGTCCACAATATTCAATCCTCAATCCTCAATCCTCAATCCCCAATCCTCAATCTTCAATCCTCAATACTCAATCTTCAATCCTCAATCCTCAATCCTCAATCCTCAATCCTCAATCCTCAATCCTCAATCTTCAATCCTCAATACTCAATCTTCAGCCCTCAGTCCTCAACAATCAGCTGTCAATCCTCAATCCTCAATAGAATATCACCAATTCACAGTTTTCAATACTCAATACTCAATCTGCAATCCTCAATGCTCCATCTTCAATCCTCAATCCTCAATACTCAATTCTCAATTCTCAATACTCAATCGTCAATCTTCAATCCTCAATACTCAATCTTCAATCCTCAGTCCACAATCCTCAATCCTCAATCCTCAATCTTCAATCCTCAATCATCAATCCTCAAGTTTCAATCCTCAATACTCAGTCTTCAATCCTCAATCCTCAATCCTCAATCCTCAATCCTCAATCCTCAATCCTCAATCCTCAACCCTCAATCCTCAGTCCTGAAACCTCAATCGCGAATCCTCAATCCTGAATCCTCAACCTTCAGTCCTCAGTCCTCAACAATCAATTGTCAATCCTCAATCCTCAATAGAATATCCTCAATTCACAGTTTTCAATACTCAATCCCCATTCTTCAATCTTCAAATCTCAATCCACAACCATCAATTCTCATCGCTCAGCCCTCAACACTCAGTCCTCAATCTTCAATCCTCAATCCTAAATCCTCAACCTTCAATCCTCAATACTCAATCTTCAATCCTCAATCCTCTATTCTCAATCATCAATACTCATTCCTCAATCGTCAATCCTCAATACCCAATCCTCAATCTTCAATCCTCAACCCTCAATCTTCAATCCTCAATACTCAATCTTCAATACTCAATCCTCAATCCTCAATCCTCTATCCTCAATCCCCAATCGTCAATCCTCAATTCCCAATCCTCAATCTTCAATCCTCAACCCTCAATCTTCAATCCTCAATCATCAATCCTCAAGTTTCAATCCTCAATACTCAGTCTTCAATCCTCAATCCTCAATCCTCAATCCTCAATCCTCAATCCTCAATCCTCAACCCTCAATCCTCAGTCCTGAAACCTCAATCCCGAATCCTCAATCCTGAATCCGCAAACTTCAGTCCTCAGACCTCAACAATCAATTGTCAATCCTCAATCCTCAATAGAGTATCCTGAATTCACAGTTTTCAATACTCAATCCCCATTCTTCAATCTTCAAATCTCAATCCACAAACATCAATTCTCATCACTCAACCCTCAACACTCAGTCCACGGTCTTCAATCCTCAATCCTCAATCCTCAATCTTGAATCCTCAATACTCAATCTTCAATCCTGAATCCTCAACTCTCAATCCTCAACACTCAATCCTCAATCGTCAATCCTCAATTCCCAATCCTCAATCTTCAATCCTCAACCCTCAATCTTCAATCCTCTATCCTCAGTCCTCAATCCTCAATCCTCAATCCTCAATCCCCAATCCTCGATCGTCAATCCTCAATACTCAATCTTCAATCCTCAATCCTCAATCCTCAATCCTCAATCCTGAATCCTCAATCCTGAATCCTCAATCCTCAATCTTCAATCCTCAATACTCAATCTTCAGCCCTCAGTCCTCAACAATCAGTTGTCAATCCTCAATCCTCAATAGAATATCACCAATTCAAAGCTTTCAATACTCAATACTCAATCGTCAATCTTCAATCCTCAATACTCAACCTTCAATCCTCAGTCCACAATCCTCAATCCCCAATCCTCATTCTTCAATCCTCAATTCCCAATCCTCAATCTTCAATCCTCAACCCTCAATCTTCAATCCTCTATCCTCAATCCTCAATACTCAATCCTCAATCCTCAATCCCCAATCCTCGATCGTCAATCCTCTATACTCAATCTTCAATCCTCAATCCTCAATCCTCAATCCTCAATCCTCAATCCTCAATCCTCAATCTTCAATCCTCAATACTCAATCTTCAGCTCTCAGTCCTGAACAATCAGTTGTCAATCCTCTATCCTCAATAGGATATCACCAATTCACAGTTTTCAATACTCAATACTCAATCTGCAATCTTCAAATCTCTATCCACAAACATCAATTCTCATCACTCAACCCTCAACACTCAGTCCCCAATCCTCAATATTCAATCATCAATCCTCAATCCTCAATCCTCAATCCTCAACCTTCAATCCTCAATGCTCAATCTTCAATCCTCAATCCTCAATCCTCAGTCCTCAATCCTCAATCCCCAATCCTCATTCTTCAATCCTCAATACCCAATCCTCAATCTTCAATCCTCAATCCTCAATCCTCAATTCTCAATCCTCAATCCACAGTCCTGAGTCCTCAGACCACAATCCTCAACCCTCAGCCCTCATCCTCAATCCTCAATCCTCGATCCTCAATCCTCAATCCTCAATCTTCAATCCTCAATACTCAATCTTTAATCCTCAATCCTCAGTCCTCAAACCTCAATTCTGAGTACTCAGTCCTGAATACTCAACCTTCAGCCCTCAGTCCTCAACAATCAGTTGCCAATCCTCAGTCCTCAATAGAATATCCTCAATTCACAGCTTTCAATACTCAATCCCCATTCTTCAATCTTCAAATCTCAATCCACAAACATCAATTCTCATCACTCAACCCTCAACACTCAGTCCTCAATCTTCAATCCTCAATCCTAAATCCTCAACCTTCAATCCTCAATACTCAATCTTCAATCCTCAATCCTCTATTCTCAATCATCAATACTCATTCCTCAATCGTCAATCCTCAATACCCAATCCTCAAATTTCAATCCTCAGTCCACAATATTCAATCCTCAATCCTCAATCCTCAATCCCCAATCCTCAATCTTCAATCCTCAATACTCAATCTTCAATCCTCAATCCTCAATCCTCAATCCTCAATCCTCAATCCTCAATCCTCAATCTTCAATCCTCAATACTCAATCTTCAGCCCTCAGTCCTCAACAATCAGCTGTCAATCCTCAATCCTCAATAGAATATCACCAATTCACAGTTTTCAATACTCAATACTCAATCTGCAATCTTCAAATCTCTATCCACAAACATCAATTCTCATCACTCAAACCTCAACACTCAGTCCTCAATGTTCAGTCCTCAATCCTCAATTCTCAATATTCAATCCTCAATTCTGAATCTTCAATCCTAATTCCTCAATCCTCAATTCGCAATCCTCAATCCTCAATCTTCAATCCTCCATCCCCAATCCTCAATCTTCAATCCTCAATACTCAATCTTCAATCCTCAATCCTCAATCACCAATCCTCAATCCTCAACCCTCAATCCTCAATCTTCAATCCTCAATACTCAATTTTCATCCCTTAATCTTCAATCCTCAATCCTCTATCCTCATTCTTCAATCCTCAACACCGAATCCTCAATCTTCAATCCTCAATCCTCAATCCTCAATTCTCAATCCTCAATCCTCAATCCTCAGACCTCAAAC
This sequence comes from Calliopsis andreniformis, assembly GCF_051401765.1. NCBI lineage: Eukaryota > Metazoa > Arthropoda > Insecta > Hymenoptera > Andrenidae > Calliopsis > Calliopsis andreniformis. The sequence continues at coordinate 546,033 of NW_027480587.1, read as the reverse complement.
ATCAATACTCAACCCTCAGTCCTCGTCCGCAATCCACAACCCTCAATCCTCAATCCTCAATTCTCAACCCACAATCCTCAGTCCTGATACCTCAATACCGAATCCTCAATCCTGAATCCTCAATCCTCAGCCCTCAGTCCTCAACAATCAATCGTCAATCCTGAATCCTCAATAGAATATCTTCAATTCACAGTTTTCAATACTCAATCCCCATTCTTCAATCTTCAAATCTCAATCCACACACATCAATTATCATCACTCAACCCTCAACACTCAGTCCTCAATCTTCAATCGTCAATCCTAAATCCGCAATCTTCAATCCTCAATACTCAACCTTCTATCCTCAACCCTCAATCCTCAATCCTCAATACTCAATCCTCAATCGTCAATCCTCAATTCCCAATCCTCAATCTTCAATCCTCAATCCTCAATCTTCAATTCTGAATCGTCAATCCTCAATCCTCAATCCTCAATCTTCAATCCTCAATACTCAATCTTCAATCCTCAATCCTCAATCCTCAATCCTCAATCCCCAATCCTCAATCTTCAATCCTCAATACTCAATCTTCAATCCTCAATCCTCAATCCTCAATCCTCAATCCTCAATCCTCAATCCTGAATCTTCAATCCTCAATACTCAATCTTCAGCCCTTAGTCCTCAACAATCAATTGTCAATCCGCAATCCTCAATAGAATATCCTCAATACACAGTTTTCAATACTCAATCCCCATTCTTCAATCTTCAAATCTCAATCCACAAACATCAATTCTCATCACTCAACCCTCAACACTCAGTCCTCAATCTTCAATCCTCAATCCTAAATCCTCAACCTTCAATCCTCAATACTCAATCTTCAATCCTCAATCCTCTATTCTCAATCATCAATACTCATTCCTCAATCGTCAATCCTCAATACCCAATCCTCAAATTTCAATCCTCAGTCCACAATATTCAATCCTCAATCCTCAATCCTCAATCCCCAATCCTCAATCTTCAATCCTCAATACTCAATCTTCAATCCTCAATCCTCAATCCTCAATCCTCAATCCTCAATCCTCAATCCTCAATCTTCAATCCTCAATACTCAATCTTCAGCCCTCAGTCCTCAACAATCAGCTGTCAATCCTCAATCCTCAATAGAATATCACCAATTCACAGCTTTCAATACTCAATACTCAATCTGCAATCTTCAAATCTCTATCCACAAACATCAATTCTCATCACTCAAACCTCAACACTCAGTCCCCAATACTCAATATTCAATCCTCAATCCTCAATCCTCAATCCTCAATCCTCAACCTTCAATCCTCAATGCTCCATCTTCAATCCTCAATCCTCAATACTCAATTCTCAATTCTCAATACTCAATCGTCAATCTTCAATCCTCAATACTCAATCTTCAATCCTCAGTCCACAATCCTCAATCCCCAATCCTCATTCTTCAATCCTCAATACCCAATCCTCAATCCTCAATCCTTAATCCTCAATCCTCATTCCTCAAACCTCAATCCTCAATCCTCAGTCCTCACCCTCAATTCTCAATCCTCAATCCTCAATCCTCAATCATCAATCCCCAATCCTCAATCCTCAATCCCCAATCCTCAATCCTCAGTCCTCAATCCTCAATCTTCAATCCTCAATACTCAATCTTCAGCCCTCAGTCCTCAACAATCAATTGTCAATCCTCAATCCTCAATAGTATATCCTCAATTCACAGTTTTCAATACTCAATCCCCATTCTTCAATCTTCAAATCTAAATCCACAAACATCAATTCTCATCACTCAACCCTCAACACTCAGTCCTCTATCTTCAATCCTCAATCCTAAATCCTCAATCTTCAATCCTCAATACTCATTCTGCAATCCTCAATCCTCAGTCCTCAATCCTCAATCCTAATTCGTCACTCCTCAATACCCAATCCTCAATCTTCATGCCTCAATCCTCAATACTCAATTCTCAATCCTTAATCCTCAATCCTCAATCCTCAATCTTCAATCCTCAATCATCAATCCTCAAGTTTCAATCCTCAATACTCAGTCTTCAATCCTCAATCCTCAATCCTCAATCCTCAATCCTCAATCCTCAATCCTCAATCCTCAATCCTCAACCCTCAATCCTCAGTCCTGAAACCTCAATCGCGAATCCTCAATCCTGAATCCTCAACCTTCAGTCCTCAGTCCTCAACAATCAATTGTCAATCCTCAATCCTCAATAGAATATCCTCAATTCACAGTTTTCAATACTCAATCCCCATTCTTCAATCTTCAAATCTCAATCCACAACCATCAATTCTCATCACTCAGCCCTCAACACTCAGTCCTCAATCTTCAATCCTCAATCCTAAATCCTCAACCTTCAATCCTCAGTACTCAATCTTCAATCCTCAATCCTCTATTCTCAATCATCAATACTCATTCCTCAATCGTCAATCCTCAATACCCAATCCTCAAATTTCAATCCTCAGTCCACAATATTCAATCCTCAATCATCAATCCTCAATCCCCAATCCTCAATCTTCAATCCTCAATACTCAATCTTCAATCCTCAATCCTCAATCCTCAATCCTCAATCCTCAATCCTCAATCCTCAATCTTCAATCCTCAATACTCAATCTTCAGCCCTCAGTCCTCAATCGTCAATCCTCAATTCCCAATCCTCAATCTTCAATCCTCAACCCTCAATCTTCAATCCTCTATCCTCAGTCCTCAATCCTCAATCCTCAATCCTCAATCCCCAATCCTCGATCGTCAATCCTCAATACTCAATCTTCAATCCTCAATCCTCAATCCTCAATCCTCAATCCCGAATCCTCAATCCTCAATCTTCAATCCTCAATCCTCAATCCTCAATTCTCAATCCTCAATCCACAGTCCTGAGTCCTCAGACCACAATCCTCAACCCTCAGCCCTCATCCTCAATCCTCAATCCTCGATCCTCAATCCTCAATCCACAATCTTCAATCCTCAATACTCAATGTTTAATCCTCAATCCTCAGTCCTCAAACCTCAATTCTGAGTACTCAGTCCTGAATACTCAACCTTCAGCCCTCAGTCCTCAACAATCAGTTGCCAATCCTCAGTCCTCAATAGAATATCCTCAATTCACAGCTTTCAATACTCAATACTCAATCTGAATTCTTCAAATCTCTATCCACAAACATCAATTCTCATAACTCAACCCTCAACACTCAGTCCTCAATGTTCAGTCCTCAATCCTCAATTCTGAATATTCAATCCTCAATTCTGAATCTTCAATCCTAATTCCTCAATCCTCAATTCGCAATCCTCAATCCTCAATCTTCAATCCTCCATCCCCAATCCTCAATCTTCAATCCTCAATACTCAATCTTCAATCCTCAATCCTCAATCCCCAATCCTCAATCCTCAATCCTCAATCCTCAATCTTCAATCCTCAATACTCAATCTTCATCCCTTAATCTTCAATCCTCAATCCTCTATCCTCATTCTTCAATCCTCAACACCCAATCCTCAATCTTCAATCCTCAATCCTCAATCCTCAATTCTCAGTCCTCAATCCTCAATCCTCAGACCTCAAACATGAATACTCAACCCTCAGTCCTCGTCCGCAATCCACAACCCTCAATCCTCAATCCTCAATTCTCAACCCACAATCCTCAGTCCTGATACCTCAATACCGAATCCTCAATCCTGAATCCTCAATCCTCAGCCCTCAGTCCTCAACAATCAATTGTCAATCCTCAATCCTCAATAGAATATCTTCAATTCACAGTTTTCAATACTCAATCCCCATTCTTCAATCTTCAAATCTCAATCCACACACATCAATTATCATCACTCAACCCTCAACACTCAGTCCTCAATCTTCAATCGTCAATCCTAAATCCGCAATCTTCAATCCTCAATACTCAATCTTCAATCCTCAATCCTCAATCCTCAATCCTCAATCCTCAATCCTCAATCCTCAATCTTCAATCCTCAATACTCAATCTTCAGCCCTTAGTCCTCAACAATCAATTGTCAATCCTCAATCCTCAATAGAATATCCTCAATTCACAGTTTTCAATACACAATCCCCATTCTTCAATCTTCAAATCTAAATACACAAACATCAATTCTCATCACTCAACCCTCAACACTCAGTCCTCTATCTTCAATCCTCAATCCTAAATCCTCAATCTTCAATCCTCAATACTCATTCTGCAATCCTCAATCCTCAATCCTCAATCCTCAATCCTAATTCGTCACTCCTCAATACCCAATCCTCAATCTTCAATCCTCAATCCTCAATACTCAATTCTCAATCCTTAATCCTCAATCCTCAATCCTCAATCTTCAATCCTCAATACTCAATCTTCAATGCTCAATCCTCAATCCTCAATCCTCTGTCCTCAATCCTCAATCGTCAATCCTCAATTCCCAATCCTCAATCTTCAATCCTCAACCCTCAATCTTCAACCCTCAATCATCAATCCTCAAGTTTCAATCCTCAATACTCAGTCTTCAATCCTCAATCCTCAATCCTCATTCCTCAATCCTCAATCCTCAATCCTCAACCCTCAATCCTCAGTCCTGAAACCTCAGTCGCGAATCCTCAATCCTGAATCCTCAACCTTCAGTCCTCAGTCCTCAACAATCAATTGTCAATCCTCAATCCTCAATAGAATATCCTCAATTCACAGTTTTCAATACTCAATCCCCATTCTTCAATCTTCAAATCTTAATCCACAAACATCAATTCTCATCACTCAACCCTCAACACTCAGTCCTCAATCTTCAATCCTCAATCCTAAATCCTCAACCTTCAATCCTCAATACTCAATCTTCAATCCTCAATCCTCTATTCTCAATCATCAATACTCATTCCTCAATCGTCAATCCTCAATACCCAATCCTCAATCTTCAATCCTCAGTCCACAATATTCAATCCTCAATCCTCAATCCTCAATCCCCAATACTCAATCTTCAATCCTCAATACTCAATCTTCGATCCTCAATCCTCAATCCTCAATCCTCAATCCTCAATCCTCAATCCTCAATCTTCAATCCTCAATACTCAATCTTAAGCCCTCAGTCCTCAACAATCAGTTGTCAATCCTCAATCCTCAATAGAATATCCTCAATTCACAGTTTTCAATACACAATCCCCATTCTTCAATCTTCAAATCTAAATACACAAACATCAATTCTCATCACTCAACCCTCAACACTCAGTCCTCTATCTTCAATCCTAAATCCTAAATCCTCAATCTTCAATCCTCAATACTCATTCTGCAATCCTCAATCCTCAATCCTCAATCCTCAATCCTAATTCGTCACTCCTCAATACCCAATCCTCAATCTTCAATCCTCAATCCTCAATACTCAATTCTCAATCCTTAATCCTCAATCCTCAATCCTCAATCTTCAATCCTCAATACTCAATCTTCAATGCTCAATCCTCAATCCTCAATCCTCTGTCCTCAATCCTCAATCGTCAATCCTCAATTCCCAATCCTCAATCTTCAATCCTCAACCCTCAATCTTCAACCCTCAATCATCAATCCTCAAGTTTCAATCCTCAATACTCAGTCTTCAATCCTCAATCCTCAATCCTCATTCCTCAATCCTCAATCCTCAATCCTCAACCCTCAATCCTCAGTCCTGAAACCTCAGTCGCGAATCCTCAATCCTGAATCCTCAACCTTCAGTCCTCAGTCCTCAACAATCAATTGTCAATCCTCAATCCTCAATAGAATATCCTCAATTCACAGTTTTCAATACTCAATCCCCATTCTTCAATCTTCAAATCTTAATCCACAAACATCAATTCTCATCACTCAACCCTCAACACTCAGTCCTCAATCTTCAATCCTCAATCCTAAATCCTCAACCTTCAATCCTCAATACTCAATCTTCAATCCTCAATCCTCTATTCTCAATCATCAATACTCATTCCTCAATCGTCAATCCTCAATACCCAATCCTCAATCTTCAATCCTCAGTCCACAATATTCAATCCTCAATCCTCAATCCTCAATCCCCAATACTCAATCTTCAATCCTCAATACTCAATCTTCGATCCTCAATCCTCAATCCTCAATCCTCAATCCTCAATCCTCAATCCTCAATCTTCAATCCTCAATACTCAATCTTAAGCCCTCAGTCCTCAACAATCAGTTGTCAATCCTCAATCCTCAATAGAATATCACCAATTCACAGTTTTCAATACTCAATACTCAATCTGCAATCTTCAAATCTCTATCCACAAACATCAATTCTCATCACTCAACCCTCAACACTCAGTCCCCAATCCTCAATATTCAATCCTCAATCCTCAATCCTCAATCCTCAATCCTCAACCTTCAATCCTCAATGCTCAATCTTCAATCCTCAATCCTCAATACTCAATTCTCAATTCTTAATACTCAATCGTCAATCTTCAATCCTCAATACTCAATCTTCAATCCTCAGTCCACAATCCTCAATCCCCAATCCTCATTCTTCAATCCTCAATACCCAATCCTCAATCCTCAATCCTTAATCCTCAATCCTCATTCCTCAAACCTCAATCCTCAATCCTCAGTCATCACCCTCAATTCTCAATCCTCAATCCTCAATCCTCAATCATCAATCCCCAATCCTCAATCCTCAATCCCCAATCCTCAATCCTCAGTCCTCAATCCTCAATCTTCAATCCTCAATACTCAATCTTCAGCCCTCAGTCCTCAACAATCAATTGTCAATCCTCAATCCTCAATAGAATATCCTCAATTCACAGTTTTCAATACTCAATCCCCATTCTTCAATCTTCAAATCTAAATCCACAAACATCAATTCTCATCACTCAACCCTCAACACTCAGTCCTCAATCTTCAATCCTCAATCCTAAATCCTCAACCTTCAATCCTCAATACTCAATCTTCAATCCCCAATCCTCTATTCTCAATCATCAATACTCATTCCTCAATCGTCAATCCTCAATACCCAATCCTCAATCTTCAATCCTCAGTCCACAATATTCAATCCTCAATCCTCAATCCTCAATCCCCAATCCTCAATCTTCAATCCTCAATACTCAATCTTCGATCCTCAATCCTCAATCCTCAATCCTCAATCCTCAATCCTCAATCCTCAATCTTCAATCCTCAATACTCAATCTTAAGCCCTCAGTCCTCAACAATCAGTTGTCAATCCTCAATCCTCAATAGAATATCACCAATTCACAGTTTTCAATACTCAATACTCAATCTGCAATCTTCAAATCTCTATCCACAAACATCAATTCTCATCACTCAACCCTCAACACTCAGTCCCCAATCCTCAATATTCAATCCTCAATCCTCAATCCTCAATCCTCAATCCTCAACCTTCAATCCTCAATGCTCAATCTTCAATCCTCAATCCTCAATACTCAATTCTCAATTCTTAATACTCAATCGTCAATCTTCAATCCTCAATACTCAATCTTCAATCCTCAGTCCACAATCCTCAATCCCCAATCCTCATTCTTCAATCCTCAATACCCAATCCTCAATCCTCAATCCTTAATCCTCAATCCTCATTCCTCAAACCTCAATCCTCAATCCTCAGTCATCACCCTCAATTCTCAATCCTCAATCCTCAATCCTCAATCATCAATCCCCAATCCTCAATCCTCAATCCCCAATCCTCAATCCTCAGTCCTCAATCCTCAATCTTCAATCCTCAATACTCAATCTTCAGCCCTCAGTCCTCAACAATCAATTGTCAATCCTCAATCCTCAATAGAATATCCTCAATTCACAGTTTTCAATACTCAATCCCCATTCTTCAATCTTCAAATCTAAATCCACAAACATCAATTCTCATCACTCAACCCTCAACACTCAGTCCTCAATCTTCAATCCTCAATCCTAAATCCTCAACCTTCAATCCTCAATACTCAATCTTCAATCCTCAATCCTCTATTCTCAATCATCAATACTCATTCCTCAATCGTCAATCCTCAATACCCAATCCTCAATCTTCAATCCTCAGTCCACAATATTCAATCCTCAATCCTCAATACTCAATCCCCAATCCTCAATCTTCAATCCTCAATACTCAATCTTCGATCCTCAATCCTCAATCCTCAATCCTCAATCCTCAATCCTCAATCCTCAATCTTCAATCCTCAATACTCAATCTTAAGCCCTCAGTCCTCAACAATCAGTTGTCAATCCTCAATCCTCAATAGAATATCACCAATTCACAGTTTTCAATACTCAATACTCAATCTGCAATCTTCAAATCTCTATCCACAAACATCAATTCTCATCACTCAACCCTCAACACTCAGTCCCCAATCCTCAATATTCAATCCTCAATCCTCAATCCTCAATCCTCAATCCTCAACCTTCAATCCTCAATGCTCAATCTTCAATCCTCAATCCTCAATACTCAATTCTCAATTCTTAATACTCAATCGTCAATCTTCAATCCTCAATACTCAATCTTCAATCCTCAGTCCACAATCCTCAATCCCCAATCCTCATTCTTCAATCCTCAATACCCAATCCTCAATCCTCAATCCTTAATCCTCAATCCTCATTCCTCAAACCTCAATCCTCAATCATCAGTCATCACCCTCAATTCTCAATCCTCAATCCTCAATCCTCAATCATCAATCCCCAATCCTCAATCCTCAATCCCCAATCCTCAATCCTCAGTCCTCAATCCTCAATCTTCAATCCTCAATACTCAATCTTCAGCCCTCAGTCCTCAACAATCAATTGTCAATCCTCAATCCTCAATAGAATATCCTCAATTCACAGTTTTCAATACTCAATCCCCATTCTTCAATCTTCAAATCTAAATCCACAAACATCAATTCTCATCACTCAACCCTCAACACTCAGTCCTCTATCTTCAATCCTCAATCCTAAATCCTCAATCTTCAATCCTCAATACTCATTCTGCAATCCTCAATCCTCAATCCTCAATCCTCAATCCTAATTCGTCACTCCTCACTACCCAATCCTCAATCTTCATGCCTCAATCCTCAATACTCAATTCTCAATCCTTAATCCTCAATCCTCATTCCTCAATCTTCAATCCTCAATACTCAATCTTCAATACTCAATCCTCAATCCTCAATCCTCTATCCTCAATACTCAATCGTCAATCCTCAATTCCCAATCCTCAATCTTCAATCCTCAACCCTCAATCTTCAATCCTCAATCATCAATCCTCAAGTTTCAATCCTCAATACTCAGTCTTCAATCCTCAATCCTCAATCCTCAATCCTCAATCCTCAATCCTCAATCCTCAACCCTCAATCCTCAGTCCTGAAACCTCAATCCCGAATCCTCAATCCTGAATCCGCAAACTTCAGTCCTCAGACCTCAACAATCAATTGTCAATCCTCAATCCTCAATAGAATATCCTGAATTCACAGTTTTCAATACTCAATCCCCATTCTTCAATCTTCAAATCTCAAACCACAAACATCAATTCTCATCACTCAAACCTCAACACTCAGTCCACGGTCTTCAATCCTCAATCCTCAATCCTCAATCTTGAATCCTCAATACTCAATCTTCAATCCTGAATCCTCAACTCTCAATCCTCAACACTCAATCCTCAATCGTCAATCCTCAATCCCCAATCCTCAATCTTCAATCCTCTATCCTCAATCCTCAATCCTCAATCCTCAATCCTCAATCCCCAATCCTCGATCGTCAATCCTCAATACTCAATCTTCAATCCTCAATCCTCAATCCTCAATCCTCAATCCTCAATCCTCAATTCTCAATCCTCAATCCACAGTCCTGGGTCCTCAGACCACAATCCTCAACTCTCAGCCCTCATCCTCAATCCTCAATCCTCGATCCTCAATCCTCAATCCTCAATCTTCAATCCTCAATACTCAATCTTCAACCCTTAATCTTCAATCCTCAATCCACTATCCTCATTCTTCAATCCTCAACACCCAATCCTCAATCTTCAATCCTCAATCCTCAATCCTCAATTCTCAATCCTCAATCCTCAATCCCCAATCCTCATTCTTCAATCCTCAATACCCAATCCGCAATCCTCAATCCTTAATCCTCAATCCTCATTCCTCAAACCTCAATCCTCAATCCTCAGTCCTCACCCTCAATTCTCAATCCTCAATGCTCAATCCTCAATCATCAATCCCCAATCCTCAATCCTCAATCCCCAATCCTCAATCCTCAGTCCTCAAACATCAATCCTGAATCCTAAATCTTCAGCCCTCAGTCCTCAACAATCAGTTGTCAATCCTCAATCCTCAATAGAATATCACCAATTCACAGTTTTCAATACTCAATACTCAATCTGCAATCTTCAAATCTCTATCCACAAACATCAATTCTCATCACTCAACCCTCAACACTCAGTCCCCAATCCTCAATATTCAATCCTCAATCCTCAATCATCAATCCTCAATCCTCAACCTTCAATCCTCAATGCTCAATCTTCAATCCTCAATCCTCAATCCTCAGTCCTCAATCCTCAATCCCCAATCCTCATTCTTCAATCCTCAATACCCAATCCTCAATCTTCAATCCTCAATCCTCAATCCTCAATTCTCAATCCTCAATCCACAGTCCTGAGTCTTCAGACCACAATCCTCAACCCTCAGCCCTCATCCTCAATCCTCAATCCTCGATCCTCAATCCTCAATCCTCAATCTTCAATCCTCAATACTCAATCTTTAATCCTCAATCCTCAGTCCTCAAACCTCAATTCTGAGTACTCAGTCCTGAATACTCAACCTTCAGCCCTCAGTCCTCAACAATCAGTTGCCAATCCTCAGTCCTCAATAGAATATCCTCAATTCACAGCTTTCAATACTCAATACTCAATCTGCATTCTTCAAATCTCTATCCACAAACATCAATTCTCATAACTCAACCCTCAACACTCAGTCCTCAATGTTCAGTCCTCAATCCTCAATTCTCAATATTCAATCCTCAATTCTGAATCTTCAATCCTAATTCCTCAATCCTCAATTCGCAATCCTCAATCCTCAATCTTCAATCCTCCATCCCCAATCCTCAATCTTCAATCCTCAATACTCAATCTTCAATCCTCAATCCTCAATCCTCAATCCTCAATCCTCAATCCTCAATCCTCAATCCTCAATCCTCAATACTCAATCTTCAACCCTTAATCTTCAATCCTCAATCCTCTATCCTCATTCTTCAATCCTCAACACCCAATCCTCAATCTTCAATCCTCAATCCTCAATCCTCAATTCTCAATCCTCAATCCTCAATCCTCAGACCTCAAACATCAATACTCAACCCTCAGTCCTAGTCCGCAATCCACAACCCTCAATCCTCAATCCTGAATTCTCAACCCACAATCCTCAGTCCTGATACCTCAATACCGAATCCTCAATCCTGAATCCAAAATCCTCAGCCCTCAGTCCTCAACAATCAATTGTCAATTCTCAATCCTCAGTAGAACATCTTCAATTCACAGTTTTCAATACTCAATCCCCATTCTTCAATCTTCAAATCTCAATCCACACACATCAATTATCATCACTCACCCCTCAACACTCAGTCCTCAATCTTCAATCGTCAATCCTAAATCCGCTATCTTCAATCCTCAATACTCAACCTTCAATCCTGAACCCTCAATCCTCAATCCTCAATACTCAATCCTCAATCCTCAATCCTCAAACCTCAATCCTCAATCCTCAGTCCTCACCCTCAATTCTCAATCCTCAATCCTCAATCCTCAATCATCAATCCCCAATCCTCAATCCTCAATCCCCAATCCTAAATCCTCAGTCCTCAAACATCAATCCTGAATCCTAAATCTTCAGCCCTCAGTCCTCAACAATCAGTTGTCAATCCTCAATCCTCAATAGAATATCACCAATTCACAGTTTTCAATACTCAATACTCAATCTGCAATCTTCAAATCTCTATCCACAAACATCAATTCTCATCACTCAACCCTCAACATTCAGTCCCCAATCCTCAATATTCAATCCTCAATCCTCAATCATCAATCCTCAACCCTCAACCTTCAATCCTCAATGCTCAATCTTCAATCCTCAATCCTCAATCCTCAGTCCTCAATCCTCAATCCCCAATCCTCATTCTTCAATCCTCAATACCCAATCCTCAATCTTCAATCCTCAATCCTCAATCCTCAATTCTCAATCCTCAATCCACAGTCCTGAGTCTTCAGACCACAATCCTCAACCCTCAGCCCTCATCCTCAATCCTCAATCCTCGATCCTCAATCCTCAATCCTCAATCTTCAATCCTCAATACTCAATCTTTAATCCTCAATCCTCAGTCCTCAAACCTCAATTCTGAGTACTCAGTCCTGAATACTCAACCTTCAGCCCTCAGTCCTCAACAATCAGTTGCCAATCCTCAGTCCTCAATAGAATATCCTCAATTCACAGCTTTCAATACTCAATACTCAATCTGCATTCTTTAAATCTCTATACACAAACATCAATTCTCATAACTCAACCCTCAACACTCAGTCCTCAATGTTCAGTCCTCAATCCTCAATTCTCAATATTCAATCCTCAATTCTGAATCTTCAATCCTAATTCCTCAATCCTCAATTCGCAATCCTCAATCCTCAATCTTCAATCCTCCATCCCCAATCCTCAATCTTCAATCCTCAATACTCAATCTTCAATCCTCAATCCTCAATCCTCAATCCTCAATACTCATTCTGCAATCCTCAATCCTCAATCCTCAATCCTCAATCCTAATTCGTCACTCCTCAATACCCAATCCTCAATCTTCAATCCTCAATCCTCAATACTCAATTCTCAATCCTTAATCCTCAATCCTCAATCCTCAATCTTCAATCCTCAATACTCAATCTTCAATGCTCAATCCTCAATCCTCAATCCTCTGTCCTCAATCCTCAATCGTCAATCCTCAATTCCCAATCCTCAATCTTCAATCCTCAACCCTCAATCTTCAACCCTCAATCATCAATCCTCAAGTTTCAATCCTCAATACTCAGTCTTCAATCCTCAATCCTCAATCCTCATTCCTCAATCCTCAATCCTCAATCCTCAACCCTCAATCCTCAGTCCTGAAACCTCAGTCGCGAATCCTCAATCCTGAATCCTCAACCTTCAGTCCTCAGTCCTCAACAATCAATTGTCAATCCTCAATCCTCAATAGAATATCCTCAATTCACAGTTTTCAATACTCAATCCCCATTCTTCAATCTTCAAATCTTAATCCACAAACATCAATTCTCATCACTCAACCCTCAACACTCAGTCGTCAATCTTCAATCCTCAATCCTAAATCCTCAACCTTCAATCCTCAATACTCAATCTTCAATCCTCAATCCTCTATTCTCAATCATCAATACTCATTCCTCAATCGTCAATCCTCAATACCCAATCCTCAATCTTCAATCCTCAGTCCACAATATTCAATCCTCAATCCTCAATCCTCAATCCCCAATACTCAATCTTCAATCCTCAATACTCAATCTTCGATCCTCAATCCTCAATCCTCAATCCTCAATCCTCAATCCTCAATCCTCAATCTTCAATCCTCAATACTCAATCTTAAGCCCTCAGTCCTCAACAATCAGTTGTCAATCCTCAATCCTCAATAGAATATCACCAATTCACAGTTTTCAATACTCAATACTCAATCTGCAATCTTCAAATCTCTATCCACAAACATCAATTCTCATCACTCAACCCTCAACACTCAGTCCCCAATCCTCAATATTCAATCCTCAATCCTCAATCCTCAATCCTCAATCCTCAACCTTCAATCCTCAATGCTCAATCTTCAATCCTCAATCCTCAATACTCAATTCGCAATTCTTAATACTCAATCGTCAATCTTCAATCCTCAATACTCAATCTTCAATCCTCAGTCCACAATCCTCAATCCCCAATCCTCATTCTTCAATCCTCAATACCCAATCCTCAATCCTCAATCCTTAATCCTCAATCCTCATTCCTCAAACCTCAATCCTCAATCCTCAGTCATCACCCTCAATACTCAATCCTCAATCCTCAATCCTCAATCATCAATCCCCAATCCTCAATCCTCAATCCCCAATCCTCAATCCTCAGTCCTCAATCCTCAATCTTCAATCCTCAATACTCAATCTTCAGCCCTCAGTCCTCAACAATCAATTGTCAATCCTCAATCCTCAATAGAATATCCTCAATTCACAGTTTTCAATACTCAATCCCCATTCTTCAATCTTCAAATCTAAATCCACAAACATCAATTCTCATCACTCAACCCTCAACACTCAGTCCTCAATCTTCAATCCTCAATCCTAAATCCTCAACCTTCAATCCTCAATACTCAATCTTCAATCCTCAATCCTCTATTCTCAATCATCAATACTCATTCCTCAATCGTCAATCCTCAATACCCAATCCTCAATCTTCAATCCTCAGTCCACAATATTCAATCCTCAATCCTCAATCCTCAATCCCCAATCCTCAATCTTCAATCCTCAATACTCAATCTTCGATCCTCAATCCTCAATCCTCAATCCTCAATCCTCAATCCTCAATCCTCAATCTTCAATCCTCAATACTCAATCTTAAGCCCTCAGTCCTCAACAATCAGTTGTCAATCCTCAATCCTCAATAGAATATCACCAATTCACAGTTTTCAATACTCAATACTCAATCTGCAATCTTCAAATCTCTATCCACAAACATCAATTCTCATCACTCAACCCTCAACACTCAGTCCCCAATCCTCAATATTCAATCCTCAATCCTCAATCCTCAATCCTCAATCCTCAACCTTCAATCCTCAATGCTCAATCTTCAATCCTCAATCCTCAATACTCAATTCTCAATTCTTAATACTCAATCGTCAATCTTCAATCCTCAATACTCAATCTTCAATCCTCAGTCCACAATCCTCAATCCCCAATCCTCATTCTTCAATCCTCAATACCCAATCCTCAATCCTCAATCCTTAATCCTCAATCCTCATTCCTCAAACCTCAATCCTCAATCCTCAGTCATCACCCTCAATTCTCAATCCTCAATCCTCAATCCTCAATCATCAATCCCCAATCCTCAATCCTCAATCCCCAATCCTCAATCCTCAGTCCTCAATCCTCAATCTTCAATCCTCAATACTCAATCTTCAGCCCTCAGTCCTCAACAATCAATTGTCAATCCTCAATCCTCAATAGAATATCCTCAATTCACAGTTTTCAATACTCAATCCCCATTCTTCAATCTTCAAATCTAAATCCACAAACATCAATTCTCATCACTCAACCCTCAACACTCAGTCCTCTATCTTCAATCCTCAATCCTAAATCCTCAATCTTCAATCCTCAATACTCATTCTGCAATCCTCAATCCTCAATCCTCAATCCTCAATCCTAATTCGTCACTCCTCAATACCCAATCCTCAATCTTCATGCCTCAATCCTCAATACTCAATTCTCAATCCTTAATCCTCAATCCTCATTCCTCAATCTTCAATCCTCAATACTCAATCTTCAATACTCAATCCTCAATCCTCAATCCTCTATCCTCAATACTCAATCGTCAATCCTCAATTCCCAATCCTCAATCTTCAATCCTCAACCCTCAATCTTCAATCCTCAATCATCAATCCTCAAGTTTCAATCCTCAATACTCAGTCTTCAATCCTCAATCCTCAATCCTCGATCCTCAATCCTCAATCCTCAATCCTCAACCCTCAATCCTCAGTCCTGAAACCTCAATCCCGAATCCTCAATCCTGAATCCGCAAACTTCAGTCCTCAGACCTCAACAATCAATTGTCAATCCTCAATCCTCAATAGAATATCCTGAATTCACAGTTTTCAATACTCAATCCCCATTCTTCAATCTTCAAATCTCAATCCACAAACATCAATTCTCATCACTCAAACCTCAACACTCAGGCCACGGTCTTCAATCCTCAATCTTCAATCCTCAATCTTGAATCCTCAATACTCAATCTTCAATCCTGAATCCTCAACTCTCAATCCTCAACACTCAATCCTCAATCGTCAATCCTCAATCCCCAATCCTCAATCTTCAATCCTCTATCCTCAATCCTCAATCCTCAATCCTCAATCCTCAATCCCCAATCCTCGATCGTCAATCCTCAATACTCAATCTTCAATCCTCAATCCTCAATCCTCAATCCTCAATCCTCAATCCTCAATTCTCAATCCTCAATCCACAGTCCTGGGTCCTCAGACCACAATCCTCAACTCTCAGCCCTCATCCTCAATCCTCAATCCTCGATCCTCAATCCTCAATCCTCAATCTTCAATCCTCAATACTCAATCTTCAACCCTTAATCTTCAATCCTCAATCCTCTATCCTCATTCTTCAATCCTCAACACCCAATCCTCAATCTTCAATCCTCAATCCTCAATCCTCAATTCTCAATCCTCAATCCTCAATCCCCAATCCTCATTCTTCAATCCTCAATACCCAATCCTCAATCCTCAATCCTTAATCCTCAATCCTCATTCCTCAAACCTCAATCCTCAATCCTCAGTCCTCACCCTCAATTCTCAATCCTCAATCCTCAATCCTCAATCATCAATCCCCAATCCTCAATCCTCAATCCCCAATCCTCAATCCTCAGTCCTCAAACATCAATCCTGAATCCTAAATCTTCAGCCCTCAGTCCTCAACAATCAGTTGTCAATCCTCAATCCTCAATAGAATATCACCAATTCACAGTTTTCAATACTCAATACTCAATCTGCAATCTTCAAATCTCTATCCACAAACATCAATTCTCATCACTCAACCCTCAACACTCAGTCCCCAATCCTCAATATTCAATCCTCAATCCTCAATCATCAATCCTCAATCCTCAACCTTCAATCCTCAATGCTCAATCTTCAATCCTCAATCCTCAATCCTCAGTCCTCAATCCTCAATCCCCAATCCTCATTCTTCAATCCTCAATACCCAATCCTCAATCTTCAATCCTCAATCCTCAATCCTCAATTCTCAATCCTCAATCCACAGTCCTGAGTCTTCAGACCACAATACTCAACCCTCAGCCCTCATCCTCAATCCTCAATCCTCGATCCTCAATCCTCAATCCTCAATCTTCAATCCTCAATACTCAATCTTTAATCCTCAATCCTCAGTCCTCAAACCTCAATTCTGAGTACTCAGTCCTGAATACTCAACCTTCAGCCCTCAGTCCTCAACAATCAGTTGCCAATCCTCAGTCCTCAATAGAATATCCTCAATTCACAGCTTTCAATACTCAATACTCAATCTGCATTCTTCAAATCTCTATCCACAAACATCAATTCTCATAACTCAACCCTCAACACTCAGTCCTCAATGTTCAGTCCTCAATCCTCAATTCTCAATATTCAATCCTCAATTCTGAATCTTCAATCCTAATTCCTCAATCCTCAATTCGCAATCCTCAATCCTCAATCTTCAATCCTCCATCCCCAATCCTCAATCTTCAATCCTCAATACTCAATCTTCAATCCTCAATCCGCAATCTTCAATCATCAATATTCAACGTTCAATCCTCAATCCTCAATCCTCAATCCTCAATCCTCAATCCTCAATCCTCAATCCTCAATCCTCAATTTTCAATCCTCAATACTCAATCCTCAATCCTCAATCCTCAATACTCAATCCTCAATCCTCAATCCTCAATCCTCAACCATCAATCCTCAGTCCTGAAACCTCAATCCCGAATCCTCAATCCTGAATCCGCAAACTTCAGTCCTCAGACCTCAACAATCAATTGTCAATCCTCAATCCTCAATAGAATATCCTGAATTTACAGTTTTCAATACTCAATCCCCATTCTTCAATCTTCAAATCTCAATCCACAAACATCAATTCTCATCACTCAACCCTCAACACTCAGTCCACGGTCTTCAATCCTCAATCCTCAATCCTCAATCTTGAATCCTCAATACTCAATCTTCAATCCTGAATCCTCAACCCTCAATCCTCAACACTCAATCCTCAATCGTCAATCCTCAATTCCCAATCCTCAATCTTCAATCCTCTATCCTCAATCCTCAATCCTCAATCCTCAATCCTCAATCTTCAATACTCAATACTCAATCTTCAATCCTCAATCCTCAATCCTCAGTCCTCAGTCCTCAATCCTCAATCCTCAATCCTCAATCTTCTATCCTCAATACTCAATCCGCAATCCTCAATCCTCAATCCTCAATCCTCAATCCTAATTCGTCACTCCATGAAGCCCAGTCGTCAATCTTCAATCCTCAATCCTCAATCATCAATTCTCAATCCTCAATCCTCAATCCTCAATCCTCAACCTTCAATCCTCAATACTCAACCTTCAATACTCAATCCTCAATCCTCAATCCTCAATCCTCAATCCCAAATCCTCAATCCTCAAACCTCAATCCTCAACCCTCAATCCTCAGTCCTGAAACATCAATTCCGAATCCTCAATCCTGAATCCTCAACCTTCAGCCCTCAGTCCTCAACAATCAGTTGTCAATCCTCAATCCTCAATAGAACATCTTCAATTCACAGTTTTCAATACTCAATCACAATTCTTCAATCTTCAAATCTCAATCCACAAACATCAATTATCATCACTCAACTCTCAACACTCAGTCCTCAATCTTCAATCGTCAATCCTAAACCCGCAATCTTCAATCCTCAATACTCAATATTCAATCCTCAACCCTCAATCCTCAATCCTCAATGCTCAATCCTCAATCGTCAATCCTCAATTCCCAATCCTCAATCTTAGTCCTCAATCCTCAATATTCAATCCTGAATCGTCAATCCTCAATCCTCAATCCTCAATCTTCAATCCTCAATACTCAATCTTCAATCCTCAATCCTCAATCCTCAATCATCAATCCTCAATCCTCAATCCTCAATCCTCAATCTTCAATCCTCAATACTCAATCTTCAACCCTCAATCTTCAATCCTCAATCCTCTATCCTCATTCTTCAATCCTCAACACCCAATCCTCAATCTTCAATCCTCAATCCTCAATCCTCAATTCTCAACCCTCAATCCTCAATCCTCAGACCTCAAACATCAATACTCAACCCTCAGTCCTCGTCCGCAATCCAGAAACCTCAATCCTCAATCCTCAATCTTCAATCATCAATATTCAATCTTCAATCCTCAATCCACAATCCTCTATCCTCAATCCTCAATCCTGAATGTTCAATCCTCAATACCCAATCCTCAATCTTCAATCCCCAATACTCAATCCTCAATCCTCAATCCTCAATCCTCAGTCCTCAATCCTCTATTCTCAATCCTCAATCCTCAATCCTCAGACCTCAAAAATCAATACTCAACCCTCAGCCCTCGTCCGCAATCCACAACCCTCAATCCTCAATCCTCAATCTTCAATCATCAATATTCAATCTTCAATCCTCAATCCTCAATCCTCTATACTCAATCCTCAATCCTGAATGTTCAATCCTCAATACCCAATCCTCAACCTTCAATCCTCAATCCTCAATCCTCAATCCTCAAACCTCAATACTCAGTCCTGAAACCTCAATACCGAATCCTCAATCCTGAATCCTCAATCTTCAGCCCTCAGTCCTCAACAATCAATTGTCAATCCTCAATCCTCAATAGAATATCCTCAATTCACAGTTTTCAATACTCAATCCCCATTCTTCAATCTTCAAATCTCAATCCACAAACATCAATTCTCATCACTCAACCCTCAACACTCAGTCCACAATCTTCAATCCTCAATCCTCAATCCTCAATCTTGAATCCTCAATACTCAATCTTCAATCCTCAATCCTCAATTCTCAATCCTCAACACTCAATCCTCAATCGTCAATCCTCAATCCCCAATCCTCAAACTTCAATCCATTATACTCAATCCTCAACCCTCAGTCCACAATCCTCTATCTTCAATACTCAATACTCAATCTTCAATCCTCAATCCTCAATCCTCAGTCCTCAATCCTCAATCCTCAATCCTCAATCCTCAATCTTCTATCCTCAATACTCAATCTGCAATCCTCAATCCTCAATCCTCAATCCTCAATCCTAATTCGTCACTCCTCGAAACCCAGTCCTCAATCTTCAATCCTCAATCCTCAATCCTCAATTCTCAATCCTCAATCCTCAATCCTCAATCCTCAATTTTCAATCCTCAATCCTCAATCCTCAATCCTCAATCGTCAATCTCCAATCCTGAATACTCAATCTTCAATCCTCAATCCTCAATCCTCAATCCTCAATCCTCATTCTTCAATCCTCAATACACAATTCTCAATCTTCAATCCTCAATCCTGAATTCTCAACACTCAATCCTCAATCGTCAGACCTCAAGCATCAATACTCAACCCTCAGTAGTCGTCCGCAATCCACAACCCTCAATCCTCAAACCTCAACCTTCAATCATCAATATTCAATCTTCAATCCTCAATCATCAATCCTCTATACTCAATCCTCAATCCTGAATGTTCAATCCACAATACCCAATCCTCAATCTTCAATCCTCAATCTTCAATCCTCAATCCTCAATCCTCAATCCTCAATCCTCAATCCTCAATCCTCATTCTTCAATCCTCAATACCAAATCCTCAATCCTCAATCCTCAATTCTCAATCCTCAATTCGCAATCCTCAGTCCTCAATCCTCAGACCTCAAGCATCAATACCCAACCCTCTGACCTCGTCCTCAATCCACAACACTTAATCCTAAATCCGCAATCTTCAATCATCAATATTCAACATTCAATCCTCAATCCTCAATCCTCAATCCTCAATCCTCAATCCTCAATCCTCAAACTTCAATACCGGAGCCTCAATCTTCAATCCTCAACCCTCAATCCTCAATTCTCTATCCTCAATCCTCAGGCCTTAGTCCTCAAACCTCAATCCTCAACCCTCAACCCTCATCCTCAATTATCAATCCTCAATCCTCAATCATCAATCCTCAATTTTCAATCCTCAATACTCAATCCTCAATCCTCAATCCTCAATCCTAAATACTCAATCCTCAATCCTCAATCCTCAATCCTCAACCCTCAATCCTCAGTCCTGAAACCTCAATCCCGAATCCTCAATCCTGAATCCGCAAACTTCAGTCCTCAGACCTCAACAATCAATTGTCAATCCTCAATCCTCAATAGAATATCCTCAATTCACAGTTTTCAATACTCAATCCCCATTCTTCAATCTTCAAATCTCAATCCACAAACGTCAATTCTCATCACTCAACCCTCAACACTCAGTCCACGGTCTTCAATCCTCAATCCTCAATCCTCAATCTTGAATCCTCAATACTCAATCTTCAATCCTGAATCCTCAACTCTCAATCCTCAACACTCAATCCTCAATCGTCAATCCTCAATCCTCAATCCTCAATTCTCAATCCTCAATACTCAATCCTCAATCCTCAATCTTCAATCCTCAATACTCAACCCTCAACACTCAGTCCTCAATCTTCAATCCCCAATCCTAAATCCTCAATCTCCAATACTCAATACTCAATCTTCAATCCTCAATCCTCAATTCTCAATCCTCAATACTCAATCCTCAATCGTCAATCCTCAATTCCCAATCGTCAATCTTCAATCCTCAATCCTCAATCTTCAATCCTCAATACTCAGTCTTCAATCCTCAATCCTCAATCCTGAACCCTCAATCCTCAATCCTCAATCCTCAATCGTCAATCTCCAATCCTGAATTGTCAATCTTCAATCCTCAATCCTCAATCCTCAATCCTCAATCCTCATTCTTCAATCCCCAATACCCAATCCTCAATCTTCAATCCTCAATCCTCAATCCTCAATCCTCAATTCTCAACACTCAATCCTCAATCCTCAGACCTCAAGCATCAATACTCAACCCTCAGTCCTCGTCCGCAATCCACAACCCTCAATCCTCAATCCTCAATCCTCAATCCTCAATCCTCAATCCCAAATCCTCAATCCTCAAACCTCAATCCTCAACCCTCAATCCTCAGTCCTGAAACATCAATTCCGAATCCTCAATCCTGAATCCTCAACCTTCAGCCCTCAGTCCTCAACAATCAGTTATCAATCCTCAATCCTCAATAGAATACCCTCAATTCACAGCTTTCAATACTCAATCCCCATTCTTCAATCATCAAATCTCAATCCACAAACATCAATACTCATCACTCAACCCTCAACACTCAGTCCTCAATCTTCAATCCTCAATCCTAAATCCTCAATTTTCAATCCTCAATACTCAATCTTCAATCCTCAATCCTCAATTCTCAATCCGTAATACTCAATCCTCAATCTTCAATCCTCAATTCCCAATCCTCAATCTTCAATCCTCAATCCTCAATCTTCAATCCTTAATCCTCAATCCTCCATCCCCAATCCTCAATCTTCAATCCTCAATACTCAATCTTCAATCTTCAATCCTCAATCCTCAATCCTCAATCCTCAAACCTCAATCATCAATCTTCAATCCTCAATACTCAATCTTCAACACTCAATCTTCAATCCTCAATCCTCAATCCTCATTCTTCAATCCTCAACACCCAATCCTCAATCATAAATCCTCAATCCTCAATCCTCAATTCTCAATCCTCAGTCCTCAATCCTCAGACCTAAAGCATCAATACTCGACCCTCAGTCCTCGTCCGCAATCCACAACCCTCAATCCTCAATCCTCAATCTTCAATCATCAATATTCAATCTTCAATCCTCAATCCTCAATCCTCAATTCTCAATCCGCATTACTCAGTCCTCAATCGTCAATCCTCAACCCTGAATCCTCAACCTTCAATCCTCAATACTCAATCTTCAATACTCAATCCTCAATCCTCAATCCTCAATCCTCAATCCTCAATCCTCAATCCCAAATCCTTAATCCTCAATTCTCAATCCTCAACCCACAATCCTCAGTCCTGATACCTCAATACCGAATCCTCAATCCTGAATCCTCAATCCTCAGCCCTCAGTCCTCAACAATCAATTGTCAATCCTCAATCCTCAATAGGACATCTTCAATTCACAGTTTTCAATACTCAATCACAATTCTTCAATCTTCAAATCTCAATCCACAAACATCAATTATCATCACTCAACTCTCAACACTCAGTCCTCAATCTTCAATCGTCAATCCTAAACCCGCAATCTTCAATCCTCAATACTCAATATTCAATCCTCAACCCTCAATCCTCAATCCTCAATGCTCAATCCTCAATCGTCAATCCTCAATTCCCAATCCTCAATCTTAGTCCTCAATCCTCAATATTCAATCCTGAATCGTCAATCCTCAATCCTCAATCCTCAATCTTCAATCCTCAATACTCAATCTTCAATCCTCAATCCTCAATCCTCAATCCTCAATCCTCAATCCTCAATCCTCAATCCTCAATCTTCAATCCTCAATACTCAATCTTCAACCCTCAATCTTCAATCCTCAATCCTCTATCCTCATTCTTCAATCCTCAACACCCAATCCTCAATCTTCAATCCTCAATCCTCAATCCTCAATTCTCAGCCCTCAATCCTCAATCCTCAGACCTCAAACATCAATACTCAACCCTCAGTCCTCGTCCGCAATCCAGAAACCTCAATCCTCAATCCTCAATCTTCAATCATCAATATTCAATCTTCAATCCTCAATCCACAATCCTCTATCCTCAATCCTCAATCCTGAATGTTCAATCCTCAATACCCAATCCTCAATCTTCAATCCCCAATACTCAATCCTCAATCCTCAATCCTCAATCCTCAGTCCTCAATCCTCTATTCTCAATCCTCAATCCTCAATCCTCAGACCTCAAAAATCAATACTCAACCCTCAGCCCTCGTCCGCAATCCACAACCCTCAATCCTCAATCCTCAATCTTCAATCATCAATATTCAATCTTCAATCCTCAATCCTCAATCCTCTATACTCAATCCTCAATCCTGAATGTTCAATCCTCAATACCCAATCCTCAACCTTGAATCCTCAATCCTCAATCCTCAATCCTCAAACCTCAATACTCAGTCCTGAAACCTCAATACCGAATCCTCAATCCTGAATCCTCAATCTTCAGCCCTCAGTCCTCAACAATCAATTGTCAATCCTCAATCCTCAATAGAATATCCTCAATTCACAGTTTTCAATACTCAATCCCCATTCTTCAATCTTCAAATCTCAATCCACAAACATCAATTCTCATCACTGAACCCTCAACACTCAGTCCACAATCTTCAATCCTCACTCCTCAATCCTCAATCTTGAATCCTCAATACTCAATCTTCAATCCTCAATCCTCAATTCTCAATCCTCAACACTCAATCCTCAATCGTCAATCCTCAATCCCCAATCCTCAATCTTCAATCCATTAAACTCAATCCTCAACCCTCAGTCCACAATCCTCTATCTTCAATACTCAATACTCAATCTTCAATCCTCAATCCTCAATCCTCAGTCCTCAATCCTCAATCCTCAATCCTCAATCCTCAATCTTCTATCCTCAATACTCAATCCTCAATCCTCAATTTTCAATCCTCAATCCTCAATCCACAATCCTCAATCGTCAATCTCCAATCCTGAATACTCAATCTTCAATCCTCAATCCTCAATCCTCAATCCTCAATCCTCATTCTTCAATCCTCAATACACAATTCTCAATCTTCAATCCTCAATCCTGAATTCTCAACACTCAATCCTCAATCGTCAGACCTCAAGCATCACTACTCAACCCTCAGTAGTCGTCCGCAATCCACAACCCTCAATCCTCAAACCTCAACCTTCAATCATCAATATTCAACCTTCAATCCTCAATCATCAATCCTCTATACTCAATCCTCAATCCTGAATGTTCAATCCACAATACCCAATCCTCAATCTTCAATCCTCAATCTTCAATCCTCAATCCTCAATCCTCAATTCTCAATCCTCAATCCTCAATCCTCATTCTTCAATCCTCAATACCAAATCCTCAATCCTCAATCCTCAATTCTCAATCCTCAATTCGCAATCCTCAGTCCTCAATCCTCAGACCTCAAGCACCAATACCCAACCCTCTGACCTCGTCCTCAATCCACAACCCTTAATCCTAAATCCGCAATCTTCAATCATCAGTATTCAACATTCAATCCTCAATCCTCAATCCTCAATCCTCAATCCTCAATCCTCAATCCTCAAACCTCAATACCGGAGCCTCAATCTTCAATCCTCAATCCTCAATCCTCAATTCTCTATCCTCAATCCTCAGTCCTTAGTCCTCAAACCTCAATCCTCAACCCTCAACCCTCATCCTCAATTATCAATCCTCAATCCTCAATTTTCAATCCTCAATACTCAATCCTCAATCCTCAATCCTCAATCCTAAATACTCAATCCTCAATCCTCAATCCTCAATCCTCAACCCTCAATCCTCAGTCCTGAAACCTCAATCCCGAATTCTCAATCCTGAATCCGCAAACTTCAGTCCTCAGACCTCAACAATCAATTGTCAATCCTCAATCCTCAATAGAATATCCTCAATTCACAGTTTTCAATAATCAATCCCCATCCTTCAATCTTCAAATCTCAATCCACAAACGTCAATTCTCATCACTCAACCCTCAACACTCAGTCCACGGTCTTCAATCCTCAATCCTCAATCCTCAATCTTGAATCCTCAATACTCAATCTTCAATCGTGAATCCTCAACTCTCAATCCTCAACACTCAATCCTCAATCGTCAATCCTCAATCCCCAATCCTCAATCTTCTAACCTCTATCCTCAATCCTCAATCGTCAATACTCAATCCTCAATCTTCAATACTCAATACTCAATCTTCAATCCTCAATCCTGAATCCTCAGTCCTCAGTCCTCAATCCTCAATCCTCAATCCTCAATCTTCTATCCTCAATACTCAATCCGCAATCCTCAATCCTCAATCCTCAATCCTCAATCCTAATTCGTCACTCCTTGAAGCCCAGTCCTTAATCTTCAATCCTCAATCCTCAATCCTCAATTCTCAATCCTCAACACTCAATCCTCAATCCTCAACCTTCAATCGTCAATACCCAACCTTCAATACTCAATCCTCAATCCTCAATCCTCAATCCTCAATCCTCAATCCTCAATACCAAATCCTCAATCCTCAATCCTCAATCCTCAACCCTCAATCCTCAGTCCTGAAACATCAATTCCAAATCCTCAATCTTGAATCCTCAGCCTTCAGCCCTCAGTCCTCAACAATCAGTTGTCAATCCTCAATCCTCAATAGAATATCCTCAATTCACAGCTTTCAATACTCAATCCCCATTCTTCAATCATCACCTCTCAATCCAGAAACATCAATTCTCATCACTCAACCCTCAACACTCAGTCCTCAATCTTCAATCCCCAATCCTAAATCCTCAATCTTCAATCCTCAATACTCAATCCTCAATCCTCAATCCTCAATCCTCAATGCTCAATCTTCAATCCTCAATACTCAATCTTCAATCGTCAATCCTCAATCCTCAATCCTCGATCCTCAATCCTCAATCCCCAATCATCAATCTTCAATCCTCAATACTCAATCTTCAACACTCAATCTTCAATCCTCAATCCTCTATCCTCATTCTTCAATCCTCAACACCCAATCCTCAATCTTCAATCCTCAATCCTCAATCCTCAATTCTCAATCCTCAATCCTCAATCCTCAGACCTCAAACATCAATACTCAACCCTCAGTCCTCGTCCGCAATCCACAAACCTCAATCCTCAATCCTCAATCTTCAATCAGCAATATTCAATCTTCAATCCTCAATCCTCAATCCTCTATCCTCAATCCTCGATCCTGAATGTTCAATCCTCAATACCCAATCCTCAATCTTCAATCCTCAGTACTCAATCCTCAATCCTCCATCCTCAATCCTCAGTCCTCAATCCTCAATTCTCAATCCTCAATCCTCAATCCTCAGACCTCAAACATCAATACTCAACCCTCAGCCCTCGTCCGCAATCCACAACCCTCAATCCTCAATCCTCAAACTTCAATCATCAATCCTCAATCCTCAATCCTCAATTCTGAATCCTCAATCCTCAATCCTCAATCCTCAATCTTCAATCCTTAATCCTCAATCCTCAATTCTCAATCCTCAATCCTCAATCGTCAATCCTCAATTCCCAATCCTCAATCTTCAATCCTCAATCCTCAATCTTCAATCCTTAATCCTCAATCCTCAATCCCCAATCCTCAATCTACAATACTCAATCTTCAATCCTCAATCCTCAATCCTCAGTCCTCAATCCTCAATCCTCATTCTTCAATACTCAACACCCAATCCTCAATCTTCAATCCTCAATCCTCAATCCTCAATTCTCAATCCTCAGTCCTCAATCCTCAGACCTCAAGCATCAATACTCAACCCTCAGTCCTCGTCCGTAATCCACAACCCTCAATCCTCAATCCTCAATCTTCAATCATCAATATTCAATCTTCAATCCTCAATCCTCAATCCTCAATTCTCAATCCGCAATACTCAATCCTCAATCGTCAATCCTCAACCCTGAATCCTCAACCTTCAATCCTCAATACTCAATCTTCAATACTCAATCCTCAATCCTCAATCCTCAATCCTCAATCCTCAATCCTCAATCCCAAATCCTTAATCCTCAATCCTCAATCCTCAACCCACAATCCTCAGTCCTGATACCTCAATACCGAATCCTCAATCCTGAATCCTCAATCCTCAGCCCTCAGTCCTCAACAATCAATTGTCAATCCTCAATCCTCAATAGAATATCTTCAATTCACAGTTTTCAGTACTCAATCCCCATTCTTCAATCTTCAAATCTCAATCCACAAACATCAATTATCATCACTCAACTCTCAACAGTCAGTCCTCAATCTTCAATCGTCAATCCTAAATCCGCAATCTTCAATCCTCAATACTCAATATTCAATCCTCAACCCTCAATCCTCAATCCTCAATGCTCAATCCTCAATCGTCAATCCTCAATTCCCAATCCTCAATCTTAGTCCTCAATCCTGAATCATCAATCCTCAATCCTCAATCCTCAATCTTCAATCCTCAATACTCAATCTTCAATCCTCAATCCTCAATCCTCAATCCTCAATCCTCAATCCCAAGTCCTTAATCCTCAATCCTCAATCCTCAACCCACAATCCACAGTCCTGATACCTCAATACCGAATCCTCAATCCTGAATCCTCAATCCTCAGACCTCAGTCCTCAACAATCAATTGTCAATCCTCAATCCTCAATAGAATATCTTCAATTCACAGTTTTCAATACTCAATCCCCATTCTTCAATCTTCAAATCTCAATCCACAAACATCAATTATCATCACTCAACCCTCAACACTCAGTCCTCAATCTTCAATCGTCAATCCTAAATCCGCAATCTTCAATCGTCAATACTCAACATTCAATCCTCAACCCTCAATCCTCAATCCTCAATGCTCAATCCTCAATCGTCAGTCCTCAATTCCCAATCCTCAATCTTCAATCCTCAATCCTCAATATTCAATCCTGAATCGTCAATCCTCAATCCTCAATGCTCAATCTTCAATCCTCAATACTCAATCTTCAATCGTCAATCCTCAATCCTCAATCCTCAATCCTCAATCCTCAATCCTCAATCATCAATCTTCAATCCCCAATACTCAATCTTCAACCCTCAATCTTCAATCCTCAAACCTCTATCCTCATTCTTCAATCCTCAACACCCAATCCTCAATCTTCAATCCTCAATCCTCAATCCTCAATCCTCAATCCTCAATTCTGAATCCTCAATCCTCAATCCTCAATCCTCAATCTTCAATCCTTAATCCTCAATCCTCAATTCTCAATCCTCAATCCTCAATCGTCAATCCTCAATTCCCAATCCTCAATCTTCAATCCTCAATCCTCAATCTTCAATCCTTAATCCTCAATCCTCAATCCCCAATCCTCAATCTACAATACTCAATCTTCAATCCTCAATCCTCAATCCTCAGTCCTCAATCCTCAATCCTCATTCTTCAATACTCAACACCCAATCCTCAATCTTCAATCCTCAATCCTCAATCCTCAATTCTCAATCCTCAGTCCTCAATCCTCAGACCTCAAGCATCAATACTCAACCCTCAGTCCTCGTCCGTAATCCACAACCCTCAATCCTCAATCCTCAATCTTCAATCATCAATATTCAATCTTCAATCCTCAATCCTCAATCCTCAATTCTCAATCCGCAATACTCAATCCTCAATCGTCAATCCTCAACCCTGAATCCTCAACCTTCAATCCTCAATACTCAATCTTCAATACTCAATCCTCAATCCTCAATCCTCAATCCTCAATCCTCAATCCTCAATCCCAAATCCTTAATCCTCAATCCTCAATCCTCAACCCACAATCCTCAGTCCTGATACCTCAATACCGAATCCTCAATCCTGAATCCTCAATCCTCAGCCCTCAGTCCTCAACAATCAATTGTCAATCCTCAATCCTCAATAGAATATCTTCAATTCACAGTTTTCAGTACTCAATCCCCATTCTTCAATCTTCAAATCTCAATCCACAAACATCAATTATCATCACTCAACTCTCAACAGTCAGTCCTCAATCTTCAATCGTCAATCCTAAATCCGCAATCTTCAATCCTCAATACTCAATATTCAATCCTCAACCCTCAATCCTCAATCCTCAATGCTCAATCCTCAATCGTCAATCCTCAATTCCCAATCCTCAATCTTAGTCCTCAATCCTGAATCATCAATCCTCAATCCTCAATCCTCAATCTTCAATCCTCAATACTCAATCTTCAATCCTCAATCCTCAATCCTCAATCCTCAATCCTCAATCCCAAGTCCTTAATCCTCAATCCTCAATCCTCAACCCACAATCCACAGTCCTGATACCTCAATACCGAATCCTCAATCCTGAATCCTCAATCCTCAGACCTCAGTCCTCAACAATCAATTGTCAATCCTCAATCCTCAATAGAATATCTTCAATTCACAGTTTTCAATACTCAATCCCCATTCTTCAATCTTCAAATCTCAATCCACAAACATCAATTATCATCACTCAACCCTCAACACTCAGTCCTCAATCTTCAATCGTCAATCCTAAATCCGCAATCTTCAATCGTCAATACTCAACATTCAATCCTCAACCCTCAATCCTCAATCCTCAATGCTCAATCCTCAATCGTCAGTCCTCAATTCCCAATCCTCAATCTTCAATCCTCAATCCTCAATATTCAATCCTGAATCGTCAATCCTCAATCCTCAATGCTCAATCTTCAATCCTCAATACTCAATCTTCAATCGTCAATCCTCAATCCTCAATCCTCAATCCTCAATCCTCAATCCTCAATCATCAATCTTCAATCCCCAATACTCAATCTTCAACCCTCAATCTTCAATCCTCAAACCTCTATCCTCATTCTTCAATCCTCAACACCCAATCCTCAATCTTCAATCCTCAATCCTCAATCCTCAATTCTCAATCCTCAATCCTCAATCCTCAGACCTCAAACATCAATACTCAACCCTCAGTCCTCGTCCGCAATCCACAAACCTCAATCCTCAATCCTCAATCTTCAATCATCAATATTCAATCTTCAATCCTCAATCCTCAATCCTCTATCCTCAATCCTCGATCCTTAATGTTCAATCCTCAATCCTCATTCCTCAATCCTCAATCCTCAATCCCAAATCCTTAATCCTCAATCCTCAATCCTCAACCCACAATCCTCAGTCCTGATACCTCAATACCGAATCCTCAATCCTGAATCCTCAATCCTCAGCCCTCAGTCCTCAACAATCAATTGTCAATCCTCAATCCTCAATAGGATATCTTCAATTCACAGTTTTCAATACTCAATCCATATTCTTCAATCTTCAAATCTCAATCCGCAAACATCAATTATCATCACTCAACTCTCAACAGTCAGTCCTCAATCTTCAATCGTCAATCCTAAATCCGCAATCTTCAATCCTCAATACTCAATATTCAATCCTCAACCCTCAATCCTCAATCCTCAATGCTCAATCCTCAATCGTCAATCCTCAATTCCCAATCCTCAATCTTAGTCCTCAATCCTCAATATTCAATCCTGAATCGTCAATCCTCAATCCTCAATCCTCAATCTTCAATCCTCAATACTCAATCTTCAATCCTCAATCCTCAATCCTCAATCCTCAGTCCTCAATCCTCAATCCTCAATCCTCAATCCTCAACCTTCAATCCTCAATACTCAATCTTCAACCCTCAATCTTCAATCCTCAGTCCTCTATCCTCATTCTTCAATCCTCAACACCCAATCCTCAATCTTCAATCCTCAATCCTCAATCCTCAATTCTCAATCCTCAATCCTCAATCCTCAGACCTCAAACATCAATACTCAACCCTCAGTCCTCGTCCGCAATCCACAAACCTCAATCCTCAATCCTCAATCTTCAATCATCAATATTCAATCTTCAATCCTCAATCCACAATCCTCTATCCTCAATCCTCAATCCTGAATGTTCAATCCTCAATACCCAATCCTCAATCTTCAATCCCCAATACTCAATCCTCAATCCTCAATCGTCAATCCTCAATTCCCAATCCTCAATCTTCAATCCTCAATCTTCAATCTTCAATCCTTAATCCTCAATCCTCAATCCCCAATCCTCAATCTACAATACTCAATCTTCAATCCTCAATCCTCAATCCTCAGTCCTCAATCCTCAATCCTCATTCTTCAATACTCAACACCCAATCCTCAATCTTCAATCCTCAATCCTCAATCCTCAATTCTCAATCCTCAGTCCTCAATCCTCAGACCTCAAGCATCAATACTCAACCCTCAGTCCTCGTCCGTAATCCACAACCCTCAATCCTCAATCCTCAATCTTCAATCATCAATATTCAATCTTCAATCCTCAATCCTCAATCCTCAATTCTCAATCCGCAATACTCAATCCTCAATCGTCAATCCTCAACCCTGAATCCTCAACCTTCAATCCTCAATACTCAATCTTCAATACTCAATCCTCAATCCTCAATCCTCAATCCTCAATCCTCAATCCTCAATCCCAAATCCTTAATCCTCAATCCTCAATCCTCAACCCACAATCCTCAGTCCTGATACCTCAATACCGAATCCTCAATCCTGAATCCTCAATCCTCAGCCCTCAGTCCTCAACAATCAATTGTCAATCCACAATCCTCAATAGAATATCTTCAATTCACAGTTTTCAGTACTCAATCCCCATTCTTCAATCTTCAAATCTCAATCCACAAACATCAATTATCATCACTCAACTCTCAACAGTCAGTCCTCAATCTTCAATCGTCAATCCTAAATCCGCAATCTTCAATCCTCAATACTCAATATTCAATCCTCAACCCTCAATCCTCAATCCTCAATGCTCAATCCTCAATCGTCAATCCTCAATTCCCAATCCTCAATCTTAGTCCTCAATCCTGAATCATCAATCCTCAATCCTCAATCCTCAATCTTCAATCCTCAATACTCAATCTTCAATCCTCAATCCTCAATCCTCAATCCTCAAACCTCAATCCCAAGTCCTTAATCCTCAATCCTCAATCCTCAACCCACAATCCACAGTCCTGATACCTCAATACCGAATCCTCAATCCTGAA
This sequence comes from Calliopsis andreniformis, assembly GCF_051401765.1. NCBI lineage: Eukaryota > Metazoa > Arthropoda > Insecta > Hymenoptera > Andrenidae > Calliopsis > Calliopsis andreniformis. Next base: position 513,542 of record NW_027480587.1, on the reverse strand, counting down.
TCCTCAATCCTCAGACCTCAGTCCTCAACAATCAATTGTCAATCCTCAATCCTCAATAGAATATCTTCAATTCACAGTTTTCAATACTCAATCCCGATTCTTCAATCTTCAAATCTCAATCCACAAACATCAATTATCATCACTCAACCCTCAACACTCAGTCCTCAATCTTCAATCGTCAATCCTAAATCCGCAATCTTCAATCGTCAATACTCAACATTCAATCCTCAACCCTCAATCCTCAATCCTCAATGCTCAATCCTCAATCGTCAGTCCTCAATTCCCAATCCTCAATCTTCAATCCTCAATCCTCAATATTCAATCCTGAATCGTCAATCCTCAATCCTCAATGCTCAATCTTCAATCCTCAATACTCAATCTTCAATCGTCAATCCTCAATCCTCAATCCTCAATCCTCAATCCTCAATCCTCAATCATCAATCTTCAATCCCCAATACTCAATCTTCAACCCTCTATCTTCAATCCTCAAACCTCTATCCTCATTCTTCAATCCTCAACACCCAATCCTCAATCTTCAATCCTCAATCCTCAATCTTCAATTCTCAATCCTCAATCCTCAATCCTCAGACCTCAAACATCAATACTCAACCCTCAGTCCTCGTCCGCAATCCACAAACCTCAATCCTCAATCCTCAATCTTCAATCATCAATATTCAATCTTCAATCCTCAATCCTCAATCCTCTATCCTCAATCCTCGATCCTGAATGTTCAATCCTCAATACCCAATCCTCAATCTTCAATCCTCAGTACTCAATCCTCAATCCTCAATCCTCAATCCTCAGTCCTCAATCCTCAATTCTCAATCCTCAATCCTCAATCCTCAGACCTCAAACATCAATACTCAACCCTCAGCCCTCGTCCGCAATCCACAACCCTCAATCCTCAATCCTCAAACTTCAATCATCAATCCTCAATCCTCAATCCTCAATTCTCAATCCTCAATCCTCAATCCTCAATCCTCAATCTTCAATCCTTAATCCTCAATCCTCAATTCTCAATCCTCAATCCTCAATCGTCAATCCTCAATTCCCAATCCTCAATCTTCAATCCTCAATCTTCAATCTTCAATCCTTAATCCTCAATCCTCAATCCCCAATCCTCAATCTACAATACTCAATCTTCAATCCTCAATCCTCAATCCTCAGTCCTCAATCCTCAATCCTCATTCTTCAATACTCAACACCCAATCCTCAATCTTCAATCCTCAATCCTCAATCCTCAATTCTCAATCCTCAGTCCTCAATCCTCAGACCTCAAGCATCAATACTCAACCCTCAGTCCTCGTCCGTAATCCACAACCCTCAATCCTCAATCCTCAATCTTCAATCATCAATATTCAATCTTCAATCCTCAATCCTCAATCCTCAATTCTCAATCCGCAATACTCAATCCTCAATCGTCAATCCTCAACCCTGAATCCTCAACCTTCAATCCTCAATACTCAATCTTCAATACTCAATCCTCAATCCTCAATCCTCAATCCTCAATCCTCAATCCTCAATCCCAAATCCTTAATCCTCAATCCTCAATCCTCAACCCACAATCCTCAGTCCTGATACCTCAATACCGAATCCTCAATCCTGAATCCTCAATCCTCAGCCCTCAGTCCTCAACAATCAATTGTCAATCCTCAATCCTCAATAGAATATCTTCAATTCACAGTTTTCAGTACTCAATCCCCATTCTTCAATCTTCAAATCTCAATCCACAAACATCAATTATCATCACTCAACTCTCAACAGTCAGTCCTCAATCTTCAATCGTCAATCCTAAATCCGCAATCTTCAATCCTCAATACTCAATATTCAATCCTCAACCCTCAATCCTCAATCCTCAATGCTCAATCCTCAATCGTCAATCCTCAATTCCCAATCCTCAATCTTAGTCCTCAATCCTGAATCATCAATCCTCAATCCTCAATCCTCAATCTTCAATCCTCAATACTCAATCTTCAATCCTCAATCCTCAATCCTCAATCCTCAATCCTCAATCCCAAGTCCTTAATCCTCAATCCTCAATCCTCAACCCACAATCCACAGTCCTGATACCTCAATACCGAATCCTCAATCCTGAATCCTCAATCCTCAGACCTCAGTCCTCAACAATCAATTGTCAATCCTCAATCCTCAATAGAATATCTTCAATTCACAGTTTTCAATACTCAATCCCCATTCTTCAATCTTCAAATCTCAATCCACAAACATCAATTATCATCACTCAACCCTCAACACTCAGTCCTCAATCTTCAATCGTCAATCCTAAATCCGCAATCTTCAATCGTCAATACTCAACATTCAATCCTCAACCCTCAATCCTCAATCCTCAATGCTCAATCCTCAATCGTCAGTCCTCAATTCCCAATCCTCAATCTTCAATCCTCAATCCTCAATATTCAATCCTGAATCGTCAATCCTCAATCCTCAATGCTCAATCTTCAATCCTCAATACTCAATCTTCAATCGTCAATCCTCAATCCTCAATCCTCAATCCTCAATCCTCAATCCTCAATCATCAATCTTCAATCCCCAATACTCAATCTTCAACCCTCAATCTTCAATCCTCAAACCTCTATCCTCATTCTTCAATCCTCAACACCCAATCCTCAATCTTCAATCCTCAATCCTCAATCCTCAATTCTCAATCCTCAATCCTCAATCCTCAGACCTCAAACATCAATACTCAACCCTCAGTCCTCGTCCGCAATCCACAAACCTCAATCCTCAATCCTCAATCTTCAATCATCAATATTCAATCTTCAATCCTCAATCCTCAATCCTCTATCCTCAATCCTCGATCCTTAATGTTCAATCCTCAATACCCAATCCTCAATCTTCAATCCTCAGTACTCAATCCTCAATCCTCAATCCTCAATCCTCAGTCCTCAATCCTCAATTCTCAATCCTCAATCCTCAATCCTCAGACCTCAAACATCAATACTCAACCCTCAGCCCTCGTCCGCAATCCACAACCCTCAATCCTCAATCCTCAAACTTCAATCATCAATCCTCAATCCTCAATCCTCAATTCTCAATCCTCAATCCTCAATCCTCAATCCTCAATCTTCAATCCTTAATCCTCAATCCTCAATTCTCAATCCTCAATCCTCAATCGTCAATCCTCAATTCCCAATCCTCAATCTTCAATCCTCAATCCTCAATCTTCAATCCTTAATCCTCAATCCTCAATCCCCAATCCTCAATCTACAATACTCAATCTTCAATCCTCAATCCTTAATCCTCAGTCCTCAATCCTCAATCCTCATTCTTCAATACTCAACACCCAATCCTCAATCTTCAATCCTCAATCCTCAATCCTCAATTCTCAATCCTCAGTCCTCAATCCTCAGACCTCAAGCATCAATACTCAACCCTCAGTCCTCGTCCGCAATCCACAACCCTCAATCCTCAATCCTCAATCTTCAATCATCAATATTCAATCTTCAATCCTCAATCCTCAATCCTCAATTCTCAATCCGCAATACTCAATCCTCAATCGTCAATCCTCAACCCTGAATCCTCAACCTTCAATCCTCAATACTCAATCTTCAATACTCAATCCTCAATCCTCAATCCTCATTCCTCAATCCTCAATCCTCAATCCCAAATCCTTAATCCTCAATCCTCAATCCTCAACCCACAATCCTCAGTCCTGATACCTCAATACCGAATCCTCAATCCTGAATCCTCAATCCTCAGCCCTCAGTCCTCAACAATCAATTGTCAATCCTCAATCCTCAATAGGATATCTTCAATTCACAGTTTTCAATACTCAATCCATATTCTTCAATCTTCAAATCTCAATCCGCAAACATCAATTATCATCACTCAACTCTCAACAGTCAGTCCTCAATCTTCAATCGTCAATCCTAAATCCGCAATCTTCAATCCTCAATACTCAATATTCAATCCTCAACCCTCAATCCTCAATCCTCAATGCTCAATCCTCAATCGTCAATCCTCAATTCCCAATCCTCAATCTTAGTCCTCAATCCTCAATATTCAATCCTGAATCGTCAATCCTCAATCCTCAATCCTCAATCTTCAATCCTCAATACTCAATCTTCAATCCTCAATCCTCAATCCTCAATCCTCAATCCTCAATCCTCAATCCTCAATCCTCAATCCTCAACCTTCAATCCTCAATACTCAATCTTCAACCCTCAATCTTCAATCCTCAGTCCTCTATCCTCATTCTTCAATCCTCAACACCCAATCCTCAATCTTCAATCCTCAATCCTCAATCCTCAATTCTCAATCCTCAATCCTCAATCCTCAGACCTCAAACATCAATACTCAACCCTCAGTCCTCGTCCGCAATCCACAAACCTCAATCCTCAATCCTCAATCTTCAATCATCAATATTCAATCTTCAATCCTCAATCCACAATCCTCTATCCTCAATCCTCAATCCTGAATGTTCAATCCTCAATACCCAATCCTCAATCTTCAATCCCCAATACTCAATCCTCAATCCTCAATCGTCAATCCTCAATTCCCAATCCTCAATCTTCAATCCTCAATCTTCAATCTTCAATCCTTAATCCTCAATCCTCAATCCCCAATCCTCAATCTACAATACTCAATCTTCAATCCTCAATCCTCAATCCTCAGTCCTCAATCCTCAATCCTCATTCTTCAATACTCAACACCCAATCCTCAATCTTCAATCCTCAATCCTCAATCCTCAATTCTCAATCCTCAGTCCTCAATCCTCAGACCTCAAGCATCAATACTCAACCCTCAGTCCTCGTCCGTAATCCACAACCCTCAATCCTCAATCCTCAATCTTCAATCATCAATATTCAATCTTCAATCCTCAATCCTCAATCCTCAATTCTCAATCCGCAATACTCAATCCTCAATCGTCAATCCTCAACCCTGAATCCTCAACCTTCAATCCTCAATACTCAATCTTCAATACTCAATCCTCAATCCTCAATCCTCAATCCTCAATCCTCAATCCTCAATCCCAAATCCTTAATCCTCAATCCTCAATCCTCAACCCACAATCCTCAGTCCTGATACCTCAATACCGAATCCTCAATCCTGAATCCTCAATCCTCAGCCCTCAGTCCTCAACAATCAATTGTCAATCCACAATCCTCAATAGAATATCTTCAATTCACAGTTTTCAGTACTCAATCCCCATTCTTCAATCTTCAAATCTCAATCCACAAACATCAATTATCATCACTCAACTCTCAACAGTCAGTCCTCAATCTTCAATCGTCAATCCTAAATCCGCAATCTTCAATCCTCAATACTCAATATTCAATCCTCAACCCTCAATCCTCAATCCTCAATGCTCAATCCTCAATCGTCAATCCTCAATTCCCAATCCTCAATCTTAGTCCTCAATCCTGAATCATCAATCCTCAATCCTCAATCCTCAATCTTCAATCCTCAATACTCAATCTTCAATCCTCAATCCTCAATCCTCAATCCTCAATCCTCAATCCCAAGTCCTTAATCCTCAATCCGCAATCCTCAACCCACAATCCACAGTCCTGATACCTCAATACCGAATCCTCAATCCTGAATCCTCAATCCTCAGACCTCAGTCCTCAACAATCAATTGTCAATCCTCAATCCTCAATAGAATATCTTCAATTCACAGTTTTCAATACTCAATCCCCATTCTTCAATCTTCAAATCTCAATCCACAAACATCAATTATCATCACTCAACCCTCAACACTCAGTCCTCAATCTTCAATCGTCAATCCTAAATCCGCAATCTTCAATCGTCAATACTCAACATTCAATCCTCAACCCTCAATCCTCAATCCTCAATGCTCAATCCTCAATCGTCAGTCCTCAATTCCCAATCCTCAATCTTCAATCCTCAATCCTCAATATTCAATCCTGAATCGTCAATCCTCAATCCTCAATGCTCAATCTTCAATCCTCAATACTCAATCTTCAATCGTCAATCCTCAATCCTCAATCCTCAATCCTCAATCCTCAATCCTCAATCATCAATCTTCAATCCCCAATACTCAATCTTCAACCCTCTATCTTCAATCCTCAAACCTCTATCCTCATTCTTCAATCCTCAACACCCAATCCTCAATCTTCAATCCTCAATCCTCAATCCTCAATTCTCAATCCTCAATCCTCAATCCTCAGACCTCAAACATCAATACTCAACCCTCAGTCCTCGTCCGCAATCCACAAACCTCAATCCTCAATCCTCAATCTTCAATCATCAATATTCAATCTTCAATCCTCAATCCTCAATCCTCTATCCTCAATCCTCGATCCTTAATGTTCAATCCTCAATACCCAATCCTCAATCTTCAATCCTCAGTACTCAATCCTCAATCCTCAATCCTCAATCCTCAGTCCTCAATCCTCAATTCTCAATCCTCAATCCTCAATCCTCAGACCTCAAACATCAATACTCAACCCTCAGCCCTCGTCCGCAATCCACAACCCTCAATCCTCAATCCTCAAACTTCAATCATCAATCCTCAATCCTCAATCCTCAATTCTCAATCCTCAATCCTCAATCCTCAATCCTCAATCTTCAATCCTTAATCCTCAATCCTCAATTCTCAATCCTCAATCCTCAATCGTCAATCCTCAATTCCCAATCCTCAATCTTCAATCCTCAATCCTCAATCTTCAATCTTCAATCCTTAATCCTCAATCCTCAATCCCCAATCCTCAATCTACAATACTCAATCTTCAATCCTCAATCCTTAATCCTCAGTCCTCAATCCTCAATCCTCATTCTTCAATACTCAACACCCAATCCTCAATCTTCAATCCTCAATCCTCAATCCTCAATTCTCAATCCTCAGTCCTCAATCCTCAGACCTCAAGCATCAATACTCAACCCTCAGTCCTCGTCCGCAATCCACAACCCTCAATCCTCAATCCTCAATCTTCAATCATCAATATTCAATCTTCAATCCTCAATCCTCAATCCTCAATTCTCAATCCGCAATACTCAATCCTCAATCGTCAATCCTCAACCCTGAATCCTCAACCTTCAATCCTCAATACTCAATCTTCAATACTCAATCCTCAATCCTCAATCCTCATTCCTCAATCCTCAATCCTCAATCCCAAATCCTTAATCCTCAATCCTCAATCCTCAACCCACAATCCTCAGTCCTGATACCTCAATACCGAATCCTCAATCCTGAATCCTCAATCCTCAGCCCTCAGTCCTCAACAATCAATTGTCAATCCTCAATCCTCAATAGGATATCTTCAATTCACAGTTTTCAATACTCAATCCATATTCTTCAATCTTCAAATCTCAATCCACAAACATCAATTATCATCACTCAACTCTCAACAGTCAGTCCTCAATCTTCAATCGTCAATCCTAAATCCGCAATCTTCAATCCTCAATACTCAATATTCAATCCTCAACCCTCAATCCTCAATCCTCAATGCTCAATCCTCAATCGTCAATCCTCAATTCCCAATCCTCAATCTTAGTCCTCAATCCTCAATCATCAATCTTCAATCCCCAATACTCAATCTTCAACCCTCAATCTTCAATCCTCAAACCTCTATCCTCATTCTTCAATCCTCAACACCCAATCCTCAATCTTCAATCCTCAATCCTCAATCCTCAATTCTCAATCCTCAATCCTCAATCCTCAGACCTCAAACATCAATACTCAACCCTCAGTCCTCGTCCGCAATCCACAAACCTCAATCCTCAATCCTCAATCTTCAATCATCAATATTCAATCTTCAATCCTCAATCCTCAATCCTCTATCCTCAATCCTCGATCCTTAATGTTCAATCCTCAATACCCAATCCTCAATCTTCAATCCTCAGTACTCAATCCTCAATCCTCAATCCTCAATCCTCAGTCCTCAATCCTCAATTCTCAATCCTCAATCCTCAATCCTCAGACCTCAAACATCAATACTCAACCCTCAGCCCTCGTCCGCAATCCACAACCCTCAATCCTCAATCCTCAAACTTCAATCATCAATCCTCAATCCTCAATCCTCAATTCTCAATCCTCAATCCTCAATCCTCAATCCTCAATCTTCAATCCTTAATCCTCAATCCTCAATTCTCAATCCTCAATCCTCAATCGTCAATCCTCAATTCCCAATCCTCAATCTTCAATCCTCAATCCTCAATCTTCAATCCTTAATCCTCAATCCTCAATCCCCAATCCTCAATCTACAATACTCAATCTTCAATCCTCAATCCTTAATCCTCAGTCCTCAATCCTCAATCCTCATTCTTCAATACTCAACACCCAATCCTCAATCTTCAATCCTCAATCCTCAATCCTCAATTCTCAATCCTCAGTCCTCAATCCTCAGACCTCAAGCATCAATACTCAACCCTCAGTCCTCGTCCGCAATCCACAACCCTCAATCCTCAATCCTCAATCTTCAATCATCAATATTCAATCTTCAATCCTCAATCCTCAATCCTCAATTCTCAATCCGCAATACTCAATCCTCAATCGTCAATCCTCAACCCTGAATCCTCAACCTTCAATCCTCAATACTCAATCTTCAATACTCAATCCTCAATCCTCAATCCTCATTCCTCAATCCTCAATCCTCAATCCCAAATCCTTAATCCTCAATCCTCAATCCTCAACCCACAATCCTCAGTCCTGATACCTCAATACCGAATCCTCAATCCTGAATCCTCAATCCTCAGCCCTCAGTCCTCAACAATCAATTGTCAATCCTCAATCCTCAATAGGATATCTTCAATTCACAGTTTTCAATACTCAATCCATATACTTCAATCTTCAAATCTCAATCCACAAACATCAATTATCATCACTCAACTCTCAACAGTCAGTCCTCAATCTTCAATCGTCAATCCTAAATCCGCAATCTTCAATCCTCAATACTCAATATTCAATCCTCAACCCTCAATCCTCAATCCTCAATGCTCAATCCTCAATCGTCAATCCTCAATTCCCAATCCTCAATCTTAGTCCTCAATCCTCAATATTCAATCCTGAATCGTCAATCCTCAATCCTCAATCCTCAATCTTCAATCCTCAATACTCAATCTTCAATCCTCAATCCTCAATCCTCAATCCTCAATCCTCAATCCTCAATCCTCAATCCTCAATCCTCAACCTTCAATCCTCAATACTCAATCTTCAACCCTCAATCTTCAATCCTCAGTCCTCTATCCTCATTCTTCAATCCTCAACACCCAATCCTCAATCTTCAATCCTCAATCCTCAATCCTCAATTCTCAATCCTCAATCCTCAATCCTCAGACCTCAAACATCAATACTCAACCCTCAGTCCTCGTCCGCAATCCACAAACCTCAATCCTCAATCCTCAATCTTCAATCATCAATATTCAATCTTCAATCCTCAATCCACAATCCTCTATCCTCAATCCTCAATCCTGAATGTTCAATCCTCAATACCCAATCCTCAATCTTCAATCCCCAATACTCAATCCTCAATCCTCAATCCTCAATCCTCAGTCCTCAATCCTCAATTCTCAATCCTCAATCCTCAATCCTCAGACCTCAAAAATCAATACTCAACCCTCAGCCCTCGTCCGCAATCAACAACCCTCAATCCTCAATCCTCAATCTTCAATCATCAATATTCAATCTTCAATCCTCAATCCTCAATCCTCTATCCTCAATCCTCAATCCTGAATGTTCAATCCTCAATACCCAATCCTCAACCTTCAATCCTCAATCCTCAATCCTCAATCCTCAAACCTCAATACTCAGTCCTGAAACCTCAATACCGAATCCTCAATCCTGAATCCTCAATCTTCAGCCCTCAGTCCTCAACAATCAATTGTCAATTCTCAATCCTCAATAGAATATCCTCAATTCACAGTTTTCAATACTCAATCCCCATTCTTCAAACTTCAAATCTCAATACACAAACATCAATTCACTTCACTCAACCCTCAACACTCAGTCCTCAATCTTCAATCCTCAATCCTAAATCCTCAATCTTCAATCCTCAATACTCAGTCTTCAATCCTCAATCCTCAATTCTCAATCCTCAATACTCAATCCGCAGTCGTCAATCCTCAATTCCCAATCCTCAATCTTCAATCCTCAATCCTCAATCTTCAATACTCAATCCTCAATCCTCAATCCTCAATCCTCAATCCTCAATCCCAAGTCCTTAATCCTCAATCCTCAATCCTCAACCCACAATCCACAGTCCTGATACCTCAATACCGAATCCTCAATCCTGAATCCTCAATCCTCAGACCTCAGTCCTCAACAATCAATTGTCAATCCTCAATCCTCAATAGAATATATTCAATTCACAGTTTTCAGTACTCAATCCCCATTCTTCAATCTTCAAATCTCAATCCACAAACATCAATTATCATCACTCAACCCTCAACACTCAGTCCTCAATCTTCAATCGTCAATCCTAAATCCGCAATCTTCAATCGTCAATACTCAATCCTCAATCATCAATCTTCAATCCTCAATACTCAATCTTCAACCCTCAATCTTCAATCCTCAAACCTCTATCCTCATTCTTCAATCCTCAACACCCAATCCTCAATCTTCAATCCTCAATCCTCAATCCTCAATTCTCAATCGTCAATCCTCAATCCTCAGACCTCAAACATCAATACTCAACCCTCAGTCCTCGTCCGCAAACCACAACCCTCAATCCTCAATCCTCAATTTTCAATCATCAATATTCAATCTTCAAACCTCAATCCTCAATCCTCAATCCTCTATCCTCAATCCTCAATCCTGAATGTTTAATCCTCAATACAGAATCCTCAATCTTCAATCCTCAATACTCAATCCTCAATCCTCAAACCTCAATCCTCAGTCCTCAAACCTGAATCCTGAATCCTCAATCCTGAATCCTCAACCTTCAGCCCTCAGTCCTCAACAATCAATTGTCAGTCCTCAATCCTCAATAGAATATACCCAATTCGCAGGTTTCAATACTCAATCCCCAATGTTCAATCTTCAAATCTCAATCCACAAACATCAATTCTCAATCTTCAATCCTCTATCCTCAATCCTCAATCCTCAATCCTCAATCCTCAACCTTCAATACCCAATACTCTATCTTCAATCCTCAATCCTCAATCCTCAGTCCTCAATCCTCAATCCTCAATCCTCAATCCTCAATCTTCAATCCTCAATACTCAATCTGCAATCCTCAATCCTCATTCTTCAATCCTCAACACCCAATCCACAATCCTCAATCTTCAATCCTCTATCCACAATCCTCAATCCTCAATCTTCAATACTCAATACTCTATCTTCAATCCTCAATCCTCAATCCTCAATCCTCTATCTTCTATACTCAATACTCAATCCGCAATCCACAATCCTCAATCCTCAATCCTCAATCCTAATTCGTCACTCCATGAAGCCCAGTCCTCAATCTTCAATCTTCAATCCTCATTCATCAATTCTCAATCCTCAATCCTCAATCCTCAATCCTCAACCTTCAATCCTCAATACTCAACCTTCAATACTCAATCCTCAATCCTCAATCCTCAATCCTCAATCCCCAATCCTCAATCCCAAATCCTCAATCCTCAATCCTCAATCCTCAACCCTCAATCCTCAGTCCTGAAACATCAATTCCGAATCCTCAATCCTGAATCCTCAACCTTCAGCCCTCAGTCCTCAACAATCAGTTGTCAATCCTCAATCCTCAATAGAATATCCTCAATTCTCAGTTTTCAATACTCAATCCCCATTCTTCAATCTTCAAATCTCAATCCACAAACATCAATTCTCATCACTCAACCCTCAACACTCAGTCCACGGTCTTCAATCCTCAATCCTCAATCCTCAGTCTTGAATCCTCAATCCTCAATCCTCAATCCTCATACCTCAATCATCAATCTTCAATCCTCAATACTCAATCTGCAACACTCAATCTTCAATCCCCAATCCTCAATCCTCATTCTTCAATCCTCAACACCCAATCCTCAATCTTCAATCCTCAGTCCTCAATCCTCAATTCTCAATCCTCAGTCCTCAATCCTCAGACCTCAAGCATCAATACTCAATCCTCAATCGTCAATCTCCAATCCTGAATACTCAATCTTCAATCCTCAATCCTCAATCCTCAATCCTCAATCCTCATTCTTCAATCCTCAATACACAATTCTCAATCTTCAATCCTCAATCCTCAATTCTCAACACTCAATCCTCAATCGTCAGACTTCAAGCATCAATACTCAACCCTCAGTAGTCGTCCGCAATCCACAACCCTCAATCCTCAATCCTCAACCTTCAATCATCAATATTCAATCTTCAATCCTCAATCCTCAATCCTCAACCATCAACCCTCATTCCTCAGTCCTGAAACATCAATACCGAATCTTCAATACTGAATCCTCAATCTTCAGACCTCAGTCCTCAACAATCAATTGTCAATCCTCAATCCTCAATAGAATATCCTCAATTCACAGTTTTCAATTCTCAATCCCCATTCTTCAAACTTCAAATCTCAATCCACAAACATCAATTCTCTTCACTCAACCCTCAACACTCAGTCCTCAATCTTCAATCCTCAATCCTAAATCCTCAATCTTCAATCCTCATTACTCAATCTTCAATCCTCAATCCTCAATTCTCAATCCTCAATACTCAATCCGCAGTCGTCAATCCTCAATCCTCAATCCTCATTCTTCAGTCCTCAATACCAAATCCTCAATCCTCAATCCTCAATCCTCAATCCTCAATTCGCATTCCTCAGTCCTCAATCCTCAGACCTCAAGCATCAATACCCAACCCTCTGACCTCGTCCTCAATCCACAACCCTTAATCCTAAATCCGCAATCTTCAATCATCAATATTCAACCTTCAATCCTCAATCCTCAATCCTCAATCCTCAATCCTCAATCCTCAATCCTCAAACCTCAATACCGGAGCCCCAATCTTCAATCCTCAATCCTCAATCCTCAATTCTCTATCCTCAATCCTCAGTCCTTAGTCCTGAAACCTCAATCCTCAACCCTCAACCCTCATCCTCAATCCTCAATCCTCAATCCTCAATCATCAATCCTCAATTTTCAATACTCAATACACAATCCTCAATCCTCAATCCTCAATACTCAATCCACAATCCTCAATCCTCAATCCTCAACCCTCAATCCTCAGTCCTGAAACCTCAATCCCGAATCCTCAATCCCGAATCCGCAAACTTCAGTCCTCAGACCTCACAATCAATTGTCAATCCTCAATCCTCAATAGAATATCCTCAATTCACAGTTTTCAATACTCAATCCCCATTCTTCAATCTTCAAATCTCAATCCACAAACATCAATTCTCATCACTCAACCCTCAAGACTCAGTCCACGGTCTTCAATCCTCAATCCTCAATCCTCAATCTTGAATCCTCAATACTCAATCTTCAGTCCTGAATCCTCAACTCTCAATCCTCAACACTCAATCCTCAATCGTCAATCCTCAATCCCCAATCCTCAATCTTCTATACTCTATCCTCAATCCTCAATCGTCAATCCTCAATCCTCAATCTTCAATACTCAATACTCAATCTTCAATCCTCAATCCTCAATCCTCAATCCCCAATCCTCAATCCTCAATCCTCAATCCTCAATACTCAATCTTCAACCCTCAATCTTCAATCCTCAATCCTCTATCCTCATTCTTCAATCCTCAACACCCAATCCTCAATCTTCAATCCTCAACCCTCAATCCTCAGTCCACAAACCTCAATCCTGAATCCTCAATCCTGAATCCTCAATCTTCAGCCCTCAGTCCTCAACAATCAATAGTCAGTCCTCAATCCTCAATAGAATATACCCAATTCGCAGTTTTCAATACTCAATCCCCAATCTTCAATCTTCAAATCTCAATCCACAAACATCAACTCTCATCACTCAACGCTCAACACTCAGTCCCCAATCCTCAATCTTCAATCCTCAATCCTCATTCCTCAATCCTCAATCCTCAATCTTCAATCCTCAGTACTCAACCTTCAATCCTCAATCCTCAATCCTCAGTCCTCAATCCTCAATCCTCAATCCTCAATCGTCAATCTCCAATCCTGAATACTTAATCTTCAATCCTCAATCCTCAATCCTCAATCCTCAATCCTCATTCTTCAATCCTCAATACACAATTCTCAATCTTCAATCCTCAATCCTCAATTCTCAACACTCAATCCTCAATCGTCAGACTTCAAGCATCAATACTCAACCCTCAGTAGTCGTCCGCAATCCACAACCCTCAATCCTCAATCCTCAACCTTCAATCATCAATATTCAATCTTCAATCCTCAATCATCAATCCTCTATACTCAATCCTCAATCCTGAATGTTCAATCCACAATACCCAATCCTCAATCTTCAATCCTCAATCCTCAATCCTCAATCCTCAATCCTCAATCCTCAATCCTGAATCCTCAATCCTCATTCTTCAATCCTCAATACCAAATCCTCAATCCTCAATCCTCAATCCTCAATCCTCAATTCGCAATCCTCAGTCCTCAATCCTCAGACCTCAAGGATCAATACCCAACCCTCTGAACTCGTCCTCAATCCACAACCCTTAATCCTAAATCCGCAATCTTCAATCATCAATATTCAACCTTCAATCCTCAATCCTCAATCCTCAATCCTCAATCCTCAATCCTCAATCCTCAAACCTCAATACCGGGGCCCCAATCTTCAATCCTCAATCCTCAATCCTCAATTCTCTATCCTCAATCCTCAGTCCTTAGTCCTGAAACCTCAATCCTCAACCCTCAACCCTCATCCTCAATCCTCAATCCTCAATCCTCAATCATCAATCCTCAATTTTCAATCCTCAATACTAAATTCTCAATCCTCAATCCTCAATACTCAATCCACAATCCTCAATCCTCAATCCTCGACCCTCAATCCTCAGTCCTGAAACCACAATCCCGAATCCTCAATCCTGAATCCGCAAACTTCAGTCCTCAGACTTCAACAATCAATTGTCAATCCTCAATCCTCAATAGAATATCCTCAATTCACAGTTTTCAATACTCAATCCCCATTCTTCAATCTTCAAATCTCAATCCACAAACATCAATTCTCATCACTCAACCCTCAACACTCAGTCCACGGTCTTCAATCCTCAATCCTCAATCCTCAATCTTGAATCCTCAATACTCAATCTTCAATCCTGAATCCTCAACTCTCAATCCTCAACATACAATCCCCAATCGTCAATCCTCAATCCCCAATCCTCAATCTTCTATCCTCTATCCTCAACCCTCAATCGTCAATCCACAATCCTCAATCTTCAATACTCAATACTCAATCTTCAATCCTCAATCCTCAATCCTCAGTCCTCAGTCCTCAGTCCTCAATCCTCAATCCTCAATCTTCTATCCTCAATACTCAATCCGCAATCCTCAATACTCAATCCTCAATCCTCAATCCTAATTCGTCACTCCTTGAAGACCAGTCCTCAATACTCAACCTTCAATACTCAATCCTCAATCCTCAATCCTCAATCCTCAATCCTCAATCCTGAATCCCAAATCCTCAATCCTCAATCCTCAATCCTCAACCCTCAATCCTCAGTCCTGAAACATCAATTCCGAATCCTCAATCCTGAATCCTCAACCTTCAGCCCTCAGTCCTCAACAATCAGTTGTCAATCCTCAATCCTCAATAGAATATCCTCAATTCACAGCTTTCAATACTCAATCCCCATTCTTCAATCATCAAATCTCAATCCACAAACATCAATTCTCATCACTCAACCCTCAACACTCGGTCCTCAATCTTCAATCCTCAATCCTAAATCCTCAATCTTCAATCCTCAATACTCAATCTTCAATCCTCAATCCTCAATTCTCAATCCTCAATACTCAATCCTCAATCGTCAATCCTCAATTCCCAATCGTCAATCTTCAATCCTCAATCCTCAATCTTCAATCCTTAATCCTCAATCCTCCATCCCCAATCCTCAATCTTCAATCCTCAATACTCAATCTTCAATCCTCAATCCTCAATCCTCAATGCTCAATCCTCAATCCTCAATCATCAATCTTCAATACTCAATACTCAATCTTCAACCCTCAATCTTCAATCCTCAATCCTCTATCCTCATTCTTCAATCCTCAACACCCAACCCTCAATCTTCAATCCTCAATCCTTAATCCTCAATTCTCAATCCTCAGTCCTCAATCCTCAGACCTCAAGCATCAATACTCAACCCTCAGTCCTCGTCCGCAATCCACAACCCTCAATCCTCAATCCTCTATCTTCAATCATCAATATTCAATCTTCAAACCTCAATCCTCAATCCTCTATCCTCAATCCTCAATCCTGAATGTTCAATCCTCAATACAGAATCCTCAATCTTCAATCCTCAATACTCAATCCTCAATCCTCAACCCTCAATCCTCAGTCCTCAAACCTCAATCCTGAATCCTCAATCCTGAATCCTCAATCTTCAGCCCTCTGTCCTCAAAAATCAGTTTTCGATCCTCAATCCTCAATAGAATATCACCAATTCACAGTTTTCGATCCTCAATACTCAATCTGCAATCTTCAAATCTCTATCCACAGACATCAATTCTCATCACTCAACCCTCAACACTCAGTCCCCAAACCTCAATCTTCAATCCTCAATCCTCAATCCTGAATCCTCAACCTTCAGCACTCAGTCTTCAACAATCAGTTGTCAATCCTCAATCCTCAATACAACATCACCAATGCACAGTTTTCAATACTCAATACGCAATCTGCAATCTTCAAATCTCTATACACAAGCATCAATTCTCATCACTCAACCCTCAACCCTCCGTCCCCAATCCTGAATCTTCAATCCTCAATCCTCAATCCTCAATCCTCAATCCTCAATTTTCAATCCTCAATACTCAATCTTCAATTCTCGATCCTCAATCCTCAATCCTCAATCCTCAATCCTCAATCCTCAACCCTCAATCCTCAGCCCTGAAACCTCAATCCCGAATCCTCAATCCTGAATCCGCAAACCTCAGTCCTCAGTCCTCAACAATCAATTGTCAATCCTCAATCCTCAATAGAATATCCTCAATTCACAGTTTTCACTACTCAATCCCCATTCTTCAATCTTCAAATCTCAATCAACAAACATCAATTCTCATCAATCAACCCTCAACACTCAGTCCACAATCTTCAATCCTCAATCCTCAATCCTCAATCTTGAATCCTCAATACTCAATCTTCAATCCTCAATCCTCAATTCTCAATCCTCAACACTCAATCCTCAATCGTCAATCCTCAATCCCCAATCCTCAATCTTCAATCCTTTATCCTCAATCCTCAACCCTCAATCCTCAATCCTCAATCTTCAATACTCAATACTCAATCTTCAATCCTCAATCATCAATCCTCAGTCCTCAATCCTCAATCCTCAATCCTCAATCCTCAATCTTCTATCCTCAATACTCAATCTGCAATCCTCAATCCTCAATCCTCAATCCTCAATCCTAATTCGTCACTCCTCGAAACCCAGTCCTCAATCTTCAATCCTCATTCGTCAATCCTCAATTCTCAATCCTCAATCCTCAATCCTCAATTTTCAATCCTCAATACTAAATCTTCAATACTCAATCCTCAATCCTCAATCCTCAATCCTCAATCCTCAATCCTCAATCCCAAATCCTCAATCCTCAATCCTCAACCATCAACCCTCATTCCTCAGTCCTGAAACATCAATACCGAATCTTCAATACTGAATCCTCAATCTTCAGACCTCAGTCCTCAACAATCAATTGTCAATCCTCAATCCTCAATAGAATATCCTCAATTCACAGTTTTCAATTCTCAATCCCCATTCTTCAAACTTCAAATCTCAATCCACAAACATCAATTCTCTTCACTCAACCCTCAACACTCAGTCCTCAATCTTCAATCCTCAATCCTAAATCCTCAATCTTCAATCCTCATTACTCAATCTTCAATCCTCAATCCTCAATTCTCAATCCTCAATACTCAATCCGCAGTCGTCAATCCTCAATCCTCAATCCTCATTCTTCAGTCCTCAATACCAAATCCTCAATCCTCAATCCTCAATCCCCAATCCTCAATTCGCATTCCTCAGTCCTCAATCCTCAGACCTCAAGCATCAATACCCAACCCTCTGACCTCGTCCTCAATCCACAACCCTTAATCCTAAATCCGCAATCTTCAATCATCAATATTCAAGCTTCAATCCTCAATCCTCAATCCTCAATCCTCAATCCTCAATCCTCAATCCTCAAACCTCAATACCGGAGCCCCAATCTTCAATCCTCAATCCTCAATCCTCAATTCTCTATCCTCAATACTCAGTCCTTAGTCCTGAAACCTCAATCCTCAACCCTCAACCCTCATCCTCAATCCTCAATCCTCAATCCTCAATCATCAATCCTCAATTTTCAATACTCAATACACAATCCTCAATCCTCAATCCTCAATACTCAATCCACAATCCTCAATCCTCAATCCTCAACCCTCAATCCTCAGTCCTGAAACCTCAATCCCGAATCCTCAATCCCGAATCCGCAAACTTCAGTCCTCAGACCTCACAATCAATTGTCAATCCTCAATCCTCAATAGAATATCCTCAATTCACAGTTTTCAATACTCAATCCCCATTCTTCAATCTTCAAATCTCAATCCACAAACATCAATTCTCATCACTCAACCCTCAAGACTCAGTCCACGGTCTTCAATCCTCAATCCTCAATCCTCAATCTTGAATCCTCAATACTCAATCTTCAGTCCTGAATCCTCAACTCTCAATCCTCAACACTCAATCCTCAATCGTCAATCCTCAATCCCCAATCCTCAATCTTCTATACTCTATCCTCAATCCTCAATCGTCAATCCTCAATCCTCAATCTTCAATACTCAATACTCAATCTTCAATCCTCAATCCTCAATCCTCAGTCCTCAGTCCTCAATCCTCAATCCTCAATCCTCAATCGTCTATCCTCAATACTCAATCCGCAATCCTCAATCCTCAATCCTCAATCCTAATTCGTCACTCCTTGAAGCCCAGTACTCAATCTTCAATCCTCAATCCTCAATCCTCAATTCTCAATCCTCAATACTTAATCCTCAATCCTCAACCTTCAATCGTCAGGATTCAACCTTCAATACCCAATCCTCAATCCTCAATCCTCAATCCTCAATCCTCAATCCTCAATCCCAAATCCTCAATCCTCAATCCTCAATCCTCAACCCTCAATCCTCAGTCCTGAAACATCAATTCCAAATCCTCAATCTTGAATCCTCAACCTTCAGCCCTCAGTCCTCAACAATCAGTTGTCAATCCTCAATCCTCAATAGAATATCCTCAATTCACAGCTTTCAATACTCAATCCCCATTCTTCAATCATCAAATCTCAATCCACAAACATCAATTCTCATCACTCAACCCTCAACACTCAGTCCTCAATCTTCAATCCCCAATCCTAAATCCTCAATCTTCAATCCGCAATACTCAATCTTCAATCCTCAATCCTCAATTCTCAATCCTCAATACTCAATCCTCAATCCTCAATCCTCAATCCTCAAACCTCAATACCGGAGCCTCAATCTTCAATCCTCAATCCTCATTCCTCAATTCTCAATCCTCAATACTCAATCCTCAATCCTCAACCTTCAATCCTCAATACTCAACCTTCAATACTCAATCCTCAATCCTCAATCCTCAATACTCAATCCTCAATCCTCAACCCTCAATCCTCAATCCTCAAACCTAATTCGTCACTCCTCGAAACCCAGTCCTCAATCCTCAATCCTCAATCCTCAATCCGCAATCTTGAATCCTCAATACTCAATCTTCAATCCTCAATCCTCAATTCACAATCCTCAACACTCAATTCTCAATCGTCAATCCTCAAACCCCAATCCTCAATCTTCAATCCTCTATCCTCAATCCTCAAACCTCAATCCTCAATCCTCAACCTTCAATACCCAATACTCTATCTTCAATCCTCAATCCTCAATCCTCAGTCCTCAATCCTCAATCCTCAATCCTCAATCCTCAACCTTCAATCCTCAATACTCAATCTGCAATCCTCAATCCTCATTCTTCTATCCTCAACACCCAATCCCCAATCCTCAATCTTCAATCCTCTATCCACAATCCTCAATCCTCAATCCTCAATCCTCAATCTTCAATACTCAATACTCTATCTTCAATCCTCAATCCTCAATCCTCAATCCTCAATCTTCTATACTCAATACTCAATCCGCAATCCTCAATCCTCAATCCTCAATCCTCAATCCTAATTCGCCACTCCATGAAGCCCAGTCCTCAATCTTCAATCCTCAATCCTCAGTCATCAATTCTCAATCCTCAATCCTCAATCCTCAATCCTCAACCTTCAATCCTCAATACTCAACCTTCAATACTCAATCCTCAATCCTCAATCCTCAATCCTCAATCCCCAATCCTCAATCCCAAATCCTCAATCCTCAATCCTCAACCCTCAATCCTCAGACCTGAAACATCAATTCCGAATCCTCAATCCTGAATCCTCAACCTTCAGCCCTCAGTCCTCAACAATCAGTTGTCAATCCTCAATCCTCAATAGAATATCCTCAATTCACAGCTTTCAATGCTCAATCCCCCTTCTTCAATCATCAAATCTCAATCCACAAACATCAATTCTCATCACTCAACCCTCAACACTCGGTCCTCAATCTTCAATCCTCAATCCTAAATCCTCAATCTTCAATCCTCAATACTAAATCGTCAATCCTCAATCCTCAATTCTCAATCCTCAATACTCAATCCTCAATCTTCAACCCTCAATTCCCAATCCTCAATCTTCAATCCTCAATCCTCAATCTTCAATCCTTAATCCTCAAACCTCCATCCCCAATCCTCAATCTTCAATCCTTAATACTCAATCTTCAATCCTCAATCCTCAATCCTCAATCCTCAATCCTCAATCCTCAATCCTCAATCTTCAATCCTCAATCCTAATTCGTCACTCCATGAAGCCCAGTCCCCAATCTTCAATCCTCAATCCTCAGTCATCAATTCTCAATCCTCAATCCTCAATCCTCAATCCTCAACCTTCAATCCTCAATACTCAACCTTCAATACTCAATCCTCAATCCTCAACGCTCAATCCTCAGTCCTGAAACATCAATTCCGAATCCTCAATCCTGAATCCTCAACCTTCAGCCCTCAGTCCTCAACAATCAGTTGTCAATCCTCAATCCTCAATAGAATATCCTCAATTCACAGCTTTCAATACTCAATCCCCATTCTTCAATCATCAATCTCAATCCACAAACATCAATTCTCATCACTCAACCCTCAACACTCGGTCCTCAATCTTCAATCCTCAATCCTAAATCCTCAATCTTCAATCCTCAATACTAAATCGTCAATCCTCAATCCTCAATTCTCAATCCTCAATACTCAATCCTCAATCTTCAACCCTCAATTCCCAATCTTCAATCTTCAATCCTCAATCCTCAATCTTCAATCCTTAATCCTCAATCCTCAGTCCTGAAACCTCAATCCCGAATCCTCAATCCCGAATCCGCAAACTTCAGTCCTCAGACCTCACAATCAATTGTCAATCCTCAATCCTCAATAGAATATCCTCAATTCACAGTTTTCAATACTCAATCCCCATTCTTCAATCTTCAAATCTCAATCCACAAACATCAATTCTCATCACTCAACCCTCAAGACTCAGTCCACGGTCTTCAATCCTCAATCCTCAATCCTCAATCTTGAATCCTCAATACTCAATCTTCAGTCCTGAATCCTCAACTCTCAATCCTCAACACTCAATCCTCAATCGTCAATCCTCAATCCTCAATCTTCAATCCTCAATCCTCAATCTTCAATCCTTAATCCTCAAACCTCCATCCCCAATCCTCAATCTTCAATCCTTAATACTCAATCTTCAATCCTCAGTCCTCAATCCTCAATCCTCAATCCTCAATCGTCTATCCTCAATACTCAATCCGCAATCCTCAATCCTCAATCCTCAATCCTAATTCGTCACTCCTTGAAGCCCAGTACTCAATCTTCAATCCTCAATCCTCAATCCTCAATTCTCAATCCTCAATACTTAATCCTCAATCCTCAACCTTCAATCGTCAGGACTCAACCTTCAATACTCAATCCTCAATCCTCAATCCTCAATCCTCAATCCTCAATCCTCAATCCCAAATCCTCAATCCTCAATCCTCAATCCTCAATCCTCAATCCCAAATCCTCAATCCTCAATCCTCAATCCTCAACCCTCAATCCTCAGTCCTGAAACATCAATTCCAAATCCTCAATCTTGAATCCTCAACCATCAGCCCTCAGTCCTCAACAATCAGTTGTCAATCCTCAATCCTCAATAGAATATCCTCAATTCACAGCTTTCAATACTCAATCCCCATTCTTCAATCATCAAATCTCAATCCACAAACATCAATTCTCATCACTCAACCCTCAACACTCAGTCCTCAATCTTCAATCCCCAATCCTAAATCCTCAATCTTCAATCCGCAATACTCAATCTTCAATCCTCAATCCTCAATTCTCAATCCTCAATACTCAATCCTCAATCCTCAATCCTCAATCCTCAAACCTCAATACCGGAGCCTCAATCTTCAATCCTCAATCCTCATTCCTCAATTCTCAATCCTCAATACTCAATCCTCAATCCTCAACCTTCAATCCTCAATACTCAACCTTCAATACTCAATCCTCAATCCTCAATCCTCAATACTCAATCCTCAATCCTCAACCCTCAATCCTCAATCCTCAAACCTAATTCGTCACTCCTCGAAACCCAGTCCTCAATCCTCAATCCTCAATCCTCAATCCGCAATCTTGAATCCTCAATACTCAATCTTCAATCCTCAATCCTCAATTCACAATCCTCAACACTCAATTCTCAATCGTCAATCCTCAAACCCCAATCCTCAATCTTCAATCCTCTATCCTCAATCCTCAAACCTCAATCCTCAATCCTCAACCTTCAATACCCAATACTCTATCTTCAATCCTCAATCCTCAATCCTCAGTCCTCAATCCTCAATCCTCAATCCTCAATCCTCAACCTTCAATCCTCAATACTCAATCTGCAATCCTCAATCCTCATTCTTCTATCCTCAACACCCAATCCCCAATCCTCAATCTTCAATCCTCTATCCACAATCCTCAATCCTCAATCCTCAATCCTCAATCTTCAATACTCAATACTCTATCTTCAATCCTCAATCCTCAATCCTCAATCCTCAATCTTCTATACTCAATACTCAATCCGCAATCCTCAATCCTCAATCCTCAATCCTCAATCCTAATTCGCCACTCCATGAAGCCCAGTCCTCAATCTTCAATCCTCAATCCTCAGTCATCAATTCTCAATCCTCAATCCTCAATCCTCAATCCTCAACCTTCAATCCTCAATACTCAACCTTCAATACTCAATCCTCAATCCTCAATCCTCAATCCTCAATCCCCAATCCTCAATCCCAAATCCTCGATCCTCAATCCTCAACCCTCAATCCTCAGACCTGAAACATCAATTCCGAATCCTCAATCCTGAATCCTCAACCTTCAGCCCTCAGTCCTCAACAATCAGTTGTCAATCCTCAATCCTCAATAGAATATCCTCAATTCACAGCTTTCAATGCTCAATCCCCCTTCTTCAATCATCAAATCTCAATCCACAAACATCAATTCTCATCACTCAACCCTCAACACTCGGTCCTCAATCTTCAATCCTCAATCCTAAATCCTCAATCTTCAATCCTCAATACTAAATCGTCAATCCTCAATCCTCAATTCTCAATCCTCAATACTCAATCCTCAATCTTCAACCCTCAATTCCCAATCCTCAATCTTCAATCCTCAATCCTCAATCTTCAATCCTTAATCCTCAAACCTCCATCCCCAATCCTCAATCTTCAATCCTTAATACTCAATCTTCAATCCTCAATCCTCAATCCTCAATCCTCAATCCTCAATCCTCAATCCTCAATCTTCAATCCTCAATCCTAATTCGTCACTCCATGAAGCCCAGTCCCCAATCTTCAATCCTCAATCCTCAGTCATCAATTCTCAATCCTCAATCCTCAATCCTCAATCCTCAACCTTCAATCCTCAATACTCAACCTTCAATACTCAATCCTCAATCCTCAACGCTCAATCCTCAGTCCTGAAACATCAATTCCGAATCCTCAATCCTGAATCCTCAACCTTCAGCCCTCAGTCCTCAACAATCAGTTGTCAATCCTCAATCCTCAATAGAATATCCTCAATTCACAGCTTTCAATACTCAATCCCCATTCTTCAATCATCAATCTCAATCCACAAACATCAATTCTCATCACTCAACCCTCAACACTCGGTCCTCAATCTTCAATCCTCAATCCTAAATCCTCAATCTTCAATCCTCAATACTAAATCGTCAATCCTCAATCCTCAATTCTCAATCCTCAATACTCAATCCTCAATCTTCAACCCTCAATTCCCAATCTTCAATCTTCAATCCTCAATCCTCAATCTTCAATCCTTAATCCTCAAACCTCCATCCCCAATCCTCAATCTTCAATCCTCAATACTCAATCCTCAATCCTCAATCCTCAATCCTCAATCCTCAATCCTCAATCCTCAATCCTCAATCTTCAATCCTCAATCCTAATTCGTCACTCCATGAAGCCCAGTCCTCAATCTTCAATCCTCAATCCTCAGTCATCAATTCTCAATCCTCAATCCTCAATCCTCAATCCTCAACCTTCAATCCTCAATACTCAACCTTCAATACTCAATCCTCAATCCTCAATCCTCAATCCTCAATCCCCAATCCTCAATCCCAAATCCTCAATCCTCAATCCTCAATCCTCAACCCTCAATCCTCAGTCCTGAAACATGAATTCCGAATCCTCAATCCTGAATCCTCAACCTTCAGCCCTCAGTCCTCAACAATCAGTTGTCAATCCTCAATCCTCAATAGAATATCCTCAATTCACAGCTTTCAATACTCAATCCCCATTATTCAATCATCAAATCTCTATCCACAAACATCAATTCTCATCACTCAACCCTCAACACTCGGTCCTCAATCTTCAATCCTCAATCCTAAATCCTCAATCTTGAATCCTCAATACTCAATCTTCAATCCTCAATCCTCAATTCTCAATCCTCAATACTCAATCCTCAATCTTCAACCCTCAATTCCCAATCCTCAATCTTCAATCCTCAATCCTCAATCTTCAATCCTTAATCCTCAACCCTCCATCCCCAATCCTCAATCTTCAATCCTCAATACTCAATCTTCAATCCTCAATCCTCAATCCTCAATCCTCAATCCTCAATCCTCATTCCTCAATCTTCAATCCTCAATACTCAATCTTCAACCCTCAATCTTCAATCCTCAATCCTCTATCCTCATTCTTCAATCCTCAACACCCAATCCTCAATCTTCAATCCTCAATCCTCAATCCTCAATTCTCAATCCTCAATCCTGAATCCTCAGACCTCAAACATCAATACTCAACCCTCAGTCCTCGTCCGCAATCCACAACCCTCAATCCTCAATCCTCAATCTTGAATCATCAATATTCAATCTTCAAACCTCAATCCTCAATCCTCTATCCTCAATCCTCAATCCTGAATGTTCAAGCCTCAATACAGAATCCTCAATCTTCAATCCTCAATACTCAATCCGCAATCCTCAACCCTCAATCCTCAGTCCTCAAACCTCAATCCTGAATCCTCAATCCTGAATCCTCAACCTTCAGCCCTCAGTCCTCAACAATCAATTGTCAGTCCTCAATGCTCAATACAATATACCCAATTCGCAGGTTTCAATACTCAATCCCCAATGTTCAATCTTCAAATCTCAATCCACAAACATCAATTCTCATCACTCAACGCTCAACACTCAGTACCCAATCCTCAATCTTCAATCCTCAATCCTCAATCCTCAATTCTCAATCCTCAATCCTCAGTCCTGAGTCCTCAGACCTCAATCCTCAACCCTCAGCCCTCAGCCCTGAAACATCAATCCCGAATCCTCAATCCTGAATCCGCAAACCTCAGTCCTCAGCCCTCAACAATCAATTGTCAATCCTCAATCCTCAATAGAATATCCTCAATTCACAGTTTTCAATACTCAATCCCCATTCTTCAATCTTCAAACCTCAATCCACAAACATCAATTCTCATCACTCAACCCTCAACACTCAGTCCCCAATCCTCAATCTTCAATCCTCAATCTTCAACCCTCAATCCTCAATCCTCGATCCTCAATCCTCAATCCTTAATCTTCAATCCTCAATACTCAATCTTTAATCCTCAATCCTCAGTCCTCAGTCCTCAAACCTCAATTCTGAGTACTCAGTCCTGAATACCCAACCTTCAGCCCTCAGTCCTCAACAATCAGTTGCCAATCCTCAGTCCTCAATAGAATATTCTCAATTCACAGCTTTCAATACTCAATACTCAATCTGCATTCTTCAAATCTCTATCCACAAACATCAATTCTCATAACTCAACCCTCAACACTCAGTCCTCAATGTTCAGTCCTCAATCCTCAATTCTCAATATTCAATCCTCAATTCTGAATCTTCAATCCTAATTCCTCAATCCTCAATTCTCAATCCTCAATCCTCAATCTTCAATCCTCAGTCCCCAAACCTCAATCTTCAATCCTCAATCCTCAATCCTGAATCCTCAACCTTCAGCACTCAGTCTTCAACAATCAGTTGTCAATCCTCAATCCTCAATACAACATCACCAATGCATAGTTTTCAATACTCTATACTCAATCTGCAATCTTCAAATCTCTATCCACAAGCATCAATTCTCATCACTCAGCCCTCAACCCTCCGTCCCCAATCCTCAATCTTCAATTCTCAATCCTCAATCCTCAATCCTCAATCCTCAATTTTCAATTCTCAATACTCAATCTTCAATCCTCAATCCTCAATCCTCAACCCTCAATCCTCAGTCCTGAAACCTCAATCCCGAATCCTCAATCCTGAATCCGCAAACTTCAGTCCTCAGACCTCAACAATCAATTGTCAATCCTCAATCCTCAATAGAATATCCTCAATTCACAGTTTTCAATACTCAATCCCCATTCTTCAATCTTCAAATCTCTATCCACAAACATCAATTCTCATCACTCAACCCTCAACACTCAGTCCACGGTCTTCAATCCTCAATCCTCAAACCTCAATCTTGAATCCTCAATACTCAATCTTCAATCCTGAATCCGCAACTCTCAATCCTCAACACTCAATCCTCAATCGTCAATCCTCAATCCCCAATCCTTAAATCTTCTATCCTCTATCCTCAATCCTCAATCGTCAATCCTCAATCCTCAATCTTCAATACTCAATACTCAATCTTCAATCCTCAATCCTCAATCCTGAGTCCTCCGTCCTCAATCCTCAATCCTCAATCCTCAATCTTCTATCCTCAATACTCAATCCGCAATCCTCAATCCTCAATCCTCAATCCTCAATCCTAATTCGTCACTCCTTGAAGCCCAGTCCTCAATCTTCAATCCTCAATCCTCAATCCTCAATTCTCAATCCTCAATACTCAATCCTCAATCCTCAAACTTCAATCGTCAATACTCAACCTTCAATACTCAATCCTCAATCCTCAATCCTCAAACCTAATTCGTCACTCCTCGAAACCCAGTCCTCAATCTTCAATCCTCAATCCTCAATCCGCAATCTTGAATCCTCAATACTCAATCTTCAATCCTCAATCCTCAATTCACAATCCTCAACAATCAATCCTCAATCGTCAATCCTCAATCCCCAATCCTCAATCTTCAATCCTCTATCCTCAATCCTCAATCCTCAATCCTCAATCCTCAACCTTCAATACCCAATACTCTATCTTCAATCCTCAATCCTCAATCCTCAGTCCTCAATCCTCAATCCTCAATCCTCAATCCTCAATCTTCAATCCTCAATACTCAATCAGCAATCCTCAATCCTCATTCTTCAATCCTCAACACCCAATCCCCAATCCTCAATCTTCAATCCTCTATCCACAATCCTCAATCCTCAATCTTCAATACTCAATACTCTATCTTCAATCCTCAATCCTCAATCCTCAATCCTCTATCTTCTATACTCAATACTCAATCCGCAATCCTCAATCGTCACTCCTCAACACCCAATCCTCAATCTTCAATCCTCAACCCTCAGTCCTCAGTCCTCAAACCTCAATCCTGAATCCTCAATCCTGAATCCTCAATCTTCAGCCCTCAGTCCTCAACAATCAATAGTCAGTCCTCAATCCTCAATAGAATATACCCAATTCGCAGTTTTCAATACTCAATCCCCAATCTTCAATCTTCAAATCTCAATCCACAAACATCAATTCTCATCACTCAACGCTCAACACTCAGTCCCCAATCATCAATCTTCAATCCTCAATCCTCAATCCTCAATCCTCAATCCTCAATCTTCAATCCTCAGTACTCAACCTTCAATCCTCACTCCTCAATCCTCAGTCCTCAATCCTCAATCCTCAATCCTCAATCGTCAATCTCCAATCCTGAATACTCAATCTTCAATCCTCAATCCTCAATCCTCAATCCTCAATCCTCATTCTTCAATCCTCAATACACAATTCTCCATCTTCAATTCTCAATCCTCAATTCTCAACACTCAATCCTCAATCGTCAGACTTCAAGCATCAATACTCAACCCTCAGTAGTCGTCCGCAATCCACAACCCTCAATCCTCAATCCTCAACCTTCAATCATCAATATTCAATCTTCAATCCTCAATCATCAATCCTCTATCCTCAATCCTCAATCCTGAATGTTCAATCCTCAATACAGAATCCTCAATCTTCAATCCTCAATACTCAATCCTCAATCCTCAACCCTCAATCCTCAGTCCTCAAACCTCAATCCTGAATCCTCAATCCTGAATCCTCAATCTTCAGCCCTCTGTCCTCAAAAATCAGTTTTCAGTCCTCAATCCTCAATAGAATATCACCAATTCACAGTTTTCGATCCTCAATACTCAATCTGCAATCTTCAAATCTCTATCCACAAACATCAATTCTCATCACTCAACCCTCAACACTCAGTCCCCAATCCTCAATATTCAATCCTCAATACTCAATCCTCGATCCTCAATGCTCAACCTTCAATCCTCAATACTCAATCTTCAATCCTCAATCCTCAATACTCAATCCTCAATCCTCAATCCTCAATCCTCAATCCTCAATCTTCAATCCTCAATACTCAATCTTCAACCCTCAATCCTCAATCTTCAATCCTCAATCCTCAATCCTCAATTCTCAATCCTCAATCCTCAGTCCTGAGTCCTCGGACCTCAATCCTCAACCCTCAGCCCTCATCCTCAATCCTCAATCCTCGATCCTCAATCCTCAATCCTTAATCTTCAATCCTCAATACTCAATCTTTAATCCTCAATCCTCAGTCCTCAAACCTCAATTCTGAGTACTCAGTCCTGAATACTCAACCTTCAGCCCTCAGTCCTCAACAATCAGTTGCCAATCCTCAGTCCTCAATAGAATATCCTCAATTCACAGCTTTCAATACTCAATACTCAATCTGCATTCTTCAAATCTCTATCCACAAACATCAATTCTCATAACTCAACCCTCAACACTCAGTCCTCAATGTTCAGTCCTCAATCCTCAATTCTCAATATTCAATCCTCAATTCTGAATCTTCAATCCTAATTCCTCAATCCTCAATTCTCAATCCTCAATCCTCAATCTTCAATCCTCAGTCCCCAAACCTCAATCTTCAATCCTCAATCCTCAATCCTGAATCCTCAACCTTCAGCACTCAGTCTTCAACAATCAGTTGTCAATCCTCAATCCTCAATACAACATCACCAATGCACAGTTTTCAATACTCAATACGCAATCTGCAATCTTCAAATCTCTATCCACAAGCATCAATTCTCATCACTCAACCCTCAACCCTCCGTCCCCAATCCTCAATCTTCAATCCTCAATCCTCAATCCTCAATCCTCAATCCTGAATTTTCAATCCTCAATACTCAATCTTCAATCCTCAATCCTCAATCCTCAATCCTCAATCCTCAATCCTCAATCCTCAACCCTCAATCCTCAGCCCTGAAACCTCAATCCCGAATCCTCAATCCTGAATCCGCAAACATCAGTCCTCAGTCCTCAACAATCAATTGTCAATCCTCAATCCTCAATAGAATATCCTCAATTCACAGTTTTCAATACTCAATCCCCATTCTTCAATCTTCAAATCTCAATCAACAAACATCAATTCTCATCACTCAACCCTCAACACTCAGTCCACAATCTTCAATCCTCAATCCTCAATCCACAATCTTGAATCCTCAATACTCAATCTTCAATCCTCAATCCACAATTCTCAATCCTCAACACTCAATTCTCAATCGTCAATCCTCAATCCCCAATCCTCAATCTTCAATCCTTTATCCTCAATCCTCAACCCTCAATCCTCAATCCTCAATCTTCAATACTCAATACTCAATCTTCAATCCTCAATCCTCAATCCTCAGTCCTCAATCCTCAATCCTCAATAATCAATACTCAATGTTCTATCCTCAATACTCAATCTGCAATCCGCAATCCTCAATCCTCAATCCTCAATCCTAATTCGTCACTCCTCGAAACCCAGTCCTCAATCTTCAATCCTCAATCCTCAATCCTCAATTCTCAATCCTCAATCCTCAATCCACAATTTTCAATCCTCAATACTCAATCTTCAATACTCAATCCTCAATCCTCAATCCTCAATCCTCAATCCTCAATCCTCAATCCTCAATCCCAAATCCTCAATCCTCAATCCTCAACCCTCAACCCTCATTCCTCAGTCCTGAAACATCAATACCGAAACTTCAATACTGAATCCTCAATCTTCAGACCTCAGTCCTCAACAATCAATTGTCAATCCTCAATCCTCAATAGAATATCCTCAATTCACAGTTTTCAGTACTCAATCCCCATTCTTCAATCTTCAAATCTCAATCCACAAACATCAATTATCATCACTCAGCTCTCAACACTCAGTCCTCAATCTTCAATCGTCAATCCTAAATCCGCAATCTTCAATCCTCAATACTCAATATTCAATCCTCAACCCTCAATCCTCAATCCTCAATGCTCAATCCTCAATCGTCAATCCTCAATTCCCAATCCTCAATCTTAGTCCTCAATCCTCAATATTCAATCCTGAATCGTCAATCCTCAATCCTCAATCCTCAATCTTCAGTCCTCAATACTCAATCTTCAATCCTCAATCCTCAATCCTCAATCCTCAATCCTCAATCCTCAATCTTCGATCCTTAATCCTCAATCCTCAATCCCCAATCCTCAATCTTCAATACTCAATCTTCAATCCTCAATCCTCAATCCTCAGTCCTCAATCCTCAATCCTCATTCTTCAATACTCAACACCCAATCCTCTATCTTCAATCCTCAATCCTCAGTCCTCAATTCTCAATCCTCAGTCCTCAATCCTCAGACCTCAAGCATCAATACTCAACCCTCAGACCTCGTCCGCAATCCACAACCCTCAATCCTCAATCCTCAATCCTCAATCCTCAATCTTCAATCCTCAATACTCAATCCTCAATCCTCAATTCTCAATCCGCAATACTCAATCCTCAATCGTCACTCCTCAACACCCAATCCTCAATCTTCAATCCTCAACCCTCAGTCCTCAGTCCTCAAACCTCAATCCTGAATCCTCAATCCTGAAATCTCAATCTTCAGCCCTCAGTCCTCAAAAATCAATAGTCAGTCCTCAATCCTCAATAGAATATACACAATTCGCAGTTTTCAATACTCAATCCCCAATCTTCAATCTTCAAATCTCAATCCACAAACATCAATACTCATCACTCAACGCTCAACACTCAGTCCCCAATCATCAATCTTCAATCCTCAATCCTCAATCCTCAATCCTCAATCCTCAATCTTCAATCCTCAGTACTCAACCTTCAATCCTCAATCCTCAATCCTCAGTCCTCAATCCTCAATCCTCAATCCTCAATCGTCAATCTCCAATCCTGAATATTCAATCTTCAATCCTCAATCCTCAATCCTCAATCCTCAATCCTCATTCTTCAATCCTCAATACAGAATTCTCAATCTTCAATCCTCAATCCTCAATTCTCAACACTCAATCCTCAATCGTCAGACTTCAAGCACCAATACTCAACCCTCAGTAGTCGTCCGCAATCCACAACCCTCAATCCTCAATCCTCAACCTTCAATCATCAATATTCAATCTTCAATCCTCAATCATCAATCCTCTATCCTCAATCCTCAATCCTGAATGGTCAATCCTCAATACAGAATCCTCAATCTTCAATCCTCAATACTCAATCCTCAATCCTCAACCCTCAATCCTCAGTCCTCAAACCTCAATCCTGAATCCTCAATCCTGAATCCTCAATCTTCAGCCCTCTGTCCTCAAAAATCAGTTTTCAGTCCTCAATCCTCAATAGAATATCACCAATTCACAGTTTTCGATCCTCAATACTCAATCTGCAATCTTCAAATCTCTATCCACAAACATCAATTCTCATCACTCAACCCTCAACACTCAGTCCCCAATCCTCAATATTCAATCCTCAATACTCAATCCTCGATCCTCAATCCTCAACCTTCAATCCTCAATACTCAATCTTCAATCCTCAATCCTCAATACTCAATCCTCAATCCTCAATCCTCAATCCTCAATCCTTAATCTTCAATCCTCAATACTCAATCTTCAACCCTCAATCCTCAATCTTCAATCCTCAATCCTCAATCCTCAGTTCTCAATCCTCAATCCTCAGTCCTGAGTCCTCGGACCTCAATCCTCAACCCTCAGCCCTCATCCTCAATCCTCAATCCTCGATCCTCAATCCTCAATCCTTAATCTTCAATCCTCAATACTCAATCTTTAATCCTCAATCCTCAGTCCTCAAACCTCAATTCTGAGTACTCAGTCCTGAATACTCAACTTTCAGCCCTCAGTCCTCAACAATCAGTTGCCAATCCTCAGTCCTCAATAGAATATCCTCAATTCACAGCTTTCAATACTCAATACTCAATCTGCATTCTTCAAATCTCTATCCACAAACATCAATTCTCATAACTCAACCCTCAACACTCAGTCCTCAATGTTCAGTCCTCAATCCTCAATTCTCAATATTCAATCCTCAATTCTGAATCTTCAATCCTAATTCCTCAATCCTCAATTCTCAATCCTCAATCCTCAATCTTCAATCCTCAGTCCCCAAATCTCAATCTTCAATCCTCAATCCTCAATCCTGAATCCTCAACCTTCAGCACTCAGTCTTCAACAATCAGTTGTCAATCCTCAATCCTCAATACAACATCACCAATGCACAGTTTTCAATACTCAATACGCAATCTGCAATCTTCAAATCTCTATCCACAAGCATCAATTCTCATCACTCAACCCTCAACGCTCCGTCCCCAATCCTCAATCTTCAATCCTCAATCCTCAATCCTCAATCCTCAATCCTGAATTTTCAATCCTCAATACTCAATCTTCAATCCTCAATCCTCAATCCTCAATCCTCAATCCTCAATCCTCAATCCTCAACCCTCAATCCTCAGCCCTGAAACCTCAATCCCGAATCCTCAATCCTGAATCCGCAAACATCAGTCCTCAGTCCTCAACAATCAATTGTCAATCCTCAATCCTCAATAGAATATCCTCAATTCACAGTTTTCAATACTCAATCCCCATTCTTCAATCTTCAAATCTCAATCAACAAACATCAATTCTCATCACTCAACCCTCAACACTCAGTCCACAATCTTCAATCCTCAATCCTCAATCCTCAATCTTGAATCCTCAATACTCAATCTTCAATCCTCAATCCTCAATTCTCAATCCTCAACACTCAATTCTCAATCGTCAATCCTCAATCCCCAATCCTCAATCTTCAATCCTTTATCCTCAATCCTCAACCCTCAATCCTCAATCCTCAATCTTCAATACTCAATACTCAATCTTCAATCCTCAATCCTCAATCCTCAGTCCTCAATCCTCAATCCTCAATAATCAATACTCAATGTTCTATCCTCAATACTCAATCTGCAATCCGCAATCCTCAATCCTCAATCCTCAATCCTAATTCGTCACTCCTCGAAACCCAGTCCTCAATCTTCAATCCTCAATCCTCAATCCTCAATTCTCAATCCTCAATCCTCAATCCTCAATTTTCAATCCTCAATACTCAATCTTCAATACTCAATCCTCAATCCTCAATCCTCAATCCTCAATCCTCAATCCTCAATCCTCAATCCCAAATCCTCAATCCTCAATCCTCAACCCTCAACCCTCATTCCTCAGTCCTGAAACATCAATACCGAAACTTCAATACTGAATCCTCAATCTTCAGACCTCAGTCCTCAACAATCAATTGTCAATCCTCAATCCTCAATAGAATATCCTCAATTCACAGTTTTCAGTACTCAATCCCCATTCTTCAATCTTCAAATCTCAATCCACAAACATCAATTATCATCACTCAACTCTCAACACTCAGTCCTCAATCTTCTATCGTCAATCCTAAATCCGCAATCTTCAATCCTCAATACTCAATATTCAATCCTCAACCCTCAATCCTCAATCCTCAATGCTCAATCCTCAATCGTCAATCCTCAATTCCCAATCCTCAATCTTAGTCCTCAATCCTCAATATTCAATCCTGAATCGTCAATCCTCAATCCTCAATCCTCAATTTTCAGTCCTCAATACTCAATCTTCAATCCTCAATCCTCAATCCTCAATCCTCAATCCTCAATCCTCAATCTTCGATCCTTAATCCTCAATCCTCAATCCCCAATCCTCAATCTTCAATACTCAATCTTCAATCCTCAATCCTCAATCCTCAGTCCTCAATCCTCAATCCTCATTCTTCAATACTCAACACCCAATCCTCTATCTTCAATCCTCAATCCTCAGTCCTCAATTCTCAATCCTCAGTCCTCAATCCTCAGACCTCAAGCATCAATACTCAACCCTCAGACCTCGTCCGCAATCCACAACCCTCAATCCTCAATCCTCAATCCTCAATCCTCAATCTTCAATCCTCAATACTCTATCCTCAATCCTCAATTCTCAATCCGCAATACTCAATCCTCAATCGTCACTCCTCAACACCCAATCCTCAATCTTCAATCCTCAACCCTCAGTCCTCAGTCCTCAAACCTCAATCCTGAATCCTCAATCCTGAAATCTCAATCTTCAGCCCTCAGTCCTCAAAAATCAATAGTCAGTCCTCAATCCTCAATAGAATATACACAATTCGCAGTTTTCAATACTCAATCCCCAATCTTCAATCTTCAAATCTCAATCCACAAACATCAATACTCATCACTCAACGCTCAACACTCAGTCCCCAATCATCAATCTTCAATCCTCAATCCCCAATCCTCAATCCTCAATCCTCAATCTTCAATCCTCAGTACTCAACCATCAATCCTCAATCCTCAATCCTCAGTCCTCAATCCTCAATCCTCAATCCTCAATCGTCAATCTCCAATCCTGAATACTCAATCTTCAATCCTCAATCCTCAATCCTCAATCCTCAATCCTCATTCTTCAATCCTCAATACACAATTCTCAATCTTCAATCCTCAATCCTCAATTCTCAACACTCAATCCTCAATCGTCAGACTTCAAGCACCAATACTCAACCCTCAGTAGTCGTCCGCAATCCACAACCCTCAATCCTCAATCCTCAACCTTCAATCATCAATATTCAATCTTCAATCCTCAATCATCAATCCTCTATCCTCAATCCTCAATCCTGAATGGTCAATCCTCAATACAGAATCCTCAATCTTCAATCCTCAATACTCAATCCTCAATCCTCAACCCTCAATCCTCAGTCCTCAAACCTCAATCCTGAATCCTCAATCCTGAATCCTCAATCTTCAGCCCTCTGTCCTCAAAAATCAGTTTTCAGTCCTCAATCCTCAATAGAATATCACCAATTCACAGTTTTCGATCCTCAATACTCAATCTGCAATCTTCAAATCTCTATCCACAAACATCAATTCTCATCACTCAACCCTCAACACTCAGTCCCCAATCCTCAATATTCAATCCTCAATACTCAATCCTCGATCCTCAATCCTCAACCTTCAATCCTCAATACTCAATCTTCAATCCTCAATCCTCAATACTCAATCCTCAATCCTCAATCCTCAATCCTCAATCCTCAATCTTCAATCCTCAATACTCAATCTTCAACCCTCAATCCTCAATCTTCAATCCTCAACCCTCAATCCTCAATTCTCAATCCTCAATCCTCAGTCCTGAGTCCTCAGACCTCAATCCTCAACCCTCAGCCCTCATCCTCAATCCTCAATCCTCGATCCTCAATCCTCAATCCTTAATCTTCAATCCTCAATACTCAATCTTTAATCCTCAATCCTCAGTCCTCAAACCTCAATTCTGAGTACTCAGTCCTGAATACTCAACCTTCAGCCCTCAGTCCTCAACAATCAGTTGCCAATCCTCAGTCCTCAATAGAATATCCTCAATACACAGATTTCAATACTCAATACTCAATGTGCATTCTTCGAATCTCTATCCACAAACATCAATTCTCATAACTCAACCCTCAACACTCAGTCCTCAATGTTCAGTCCTCAATCCTCAATTCTCAATATTCAATCCTCAATTCTGAATCTTCAATCCTAATTCCTCAATCCTCAATTCTCAATCCTCAATCCTCAATCTTCAATCCTCAGTCCCCAAACCTCAATCTTCAATCCTCAATCCTCAATCCTGAATCCTCAACCTTCAGCACTCAGTCTTCAACAATCAGTTGTCAATCCTCAATCCTCAATACAACATCACCAATACACAGTTTTCAATACTCAATACGCAATCTGCAATCTTCAAATCTCTATCCACAATCATCAATTCTCATCACTCATCCCTCAACCCTCCGTCCCCAATCCTCAATCTTCAATCCTCAATCCTCAATCCCCAATCCTCAATCCTGAATTTTCAATCCTCAATACTCAATCTTCAATCCTCAATCCTCAATCCTCAATCCTCAATCCTCAATCCTCAATCCTCAACCCTCAATCCTCAGCCCTGAAACCTCAATCCCGAATCCTCAATCCTGAATCCGCAAACCTCAGTCCTCAGTCCTCAACAATCAATTGTCAATCCTCAATCCTCAATAGAATATCCTCAATTCACAGTTTTCAATACTCAATCCCCATTCTTCAATCTTCAAATCTCAATCAACAAACATCAATTCTCATCACTCAACCCTCAACACTCAGTCCACAATCTTCAATCCTCAATCCTCAATCCTCAATCTTGAATCCTCAATACTCAATCTTCAATCCTCAATCCTCAATTCTCAATACTCAACACTCAATTCTCAATCGTCAATCCTCAATCCCCAATCCTCAATCTTCAATCCTTTATCCTCAATCCTCAACCCTCAATCCTCAATCCTCAATCTTCAATACTCAATACTCAATCTTCAATCCTCAATCCTCAATCCTCAGTCCTCAATCCTCAATCCTCAATCCTCAATCCTCAATCTTCTATTCTCAATACTCAATCTGCAATCCTCAATCCTCAATCCTCAATTCTCAATCCTCAATCCTCAATGCTCAATTTTCAATCCTCAATACTCAATCTTCAATACTCAATCCTCAATCCTCAATCCTCAATCCTCAATCCTCAATCCTCAATCCTCAATCCTCAATCCCAAATCCTCAATCCTCAATCCTCAACCCTCAACCCTCATTCCTCAGTCCTGAAACATCAATACCGAAACTTCAATACTGAATCCTCAATCTTCAGACCTCAGTCCTCAACAATCAATTGTCAATCCTCAATCCTCAATAGAATATCCTCAATTCACAGTTTTCAGTACTCAATCCCCATTCTTCAATCTTCAAATCTCAATCCACAAACATCAATTATCATCACTCAACTCTCAACACTCAGTCCTCAATCTTCAATCGTCAATCCTAAATCCGCAATCTTCAATCCTCAATACTCAATATTCAATCCTCAACCCTCAATCCTCAATCCTCAATGCTCAATCCTCAATCGTCAATCCTCAATTCCCAATCCTCAATCTTAGTCCTCAATCCTCAATATTCAATCCTGAATCGTCAATCCTCAATCCTCAATCCTCAATCTTCAGTCCTCAATACTCAATCTTCAATCCTCAATCCTCAATCCTCAATCCTCAATCCTCAATCCTCAATCTTCGATCCTTAATCCTCAATCCTCAATCCCCAATCCTCAATCTTCAATACTCAATCTTCAATCCTCAATCCTCAATCCTCAGTCCTCAATCCTCAATCCTCATTCTTCAATACTCAACACCCAATCCTCTATCTTCAATCCTCAATCCTCAGTCCTCAATTCTCAATCCTCAGTCCTCAATCCTCAGACCTCAAGCATCAATACTCAACCCTCAGACCTCGTCCGCAATCCACAACCCTCAATCCTCAATCCTCAATCCTCAATCCTCAATCTTCAATCCTCAATACTCAATCCTCAATCCTCAATTCTCAATCCGCAATACTCAATCCTCAATCGTCACTCCTCAACACCCAATCCTCAATCTTCAATCCTCAACCCTCAGTCCTCAGTCCTCAAACCTCAATCCTGAATCCTCAATCCTGAAATCTCAATCTTCAGCCCTCAGTCCTCAAAAATCAATAGTCAGTCCTCAATCCTCAATAGAATATACACAATTCGCAGTTTTCAATACTCAATCCCCAATCTTCAATCTTCAAATCTCAATCCACAAACATCAATACTCATCACTCAACGCTCAACACTCAGTCCCCAATCATCAATCTTCAATCCTCAATCCTCAATCCTCAATCCTCAATCCTCAATCTTCAATCCTCAGTACTCAACCATCAATCCTCAATCCTCAATCCTCAGTCCTCAATCCTCAATCCTCAATCCTCAATCGTCAATCTCCAATCCTGAATACTCAATCTTCAATCCTCAATCCTCAATCCTCAATCCTCAATCCTCATTCTTCAATCCTCAATACACAATTCTCAATCTTCAATCCTCAATCCTCAATTCTCAACACTCAATCCTCAATCGTCAGACTTCAAGCACCAATACTCAACCCTCAGTAGTCGTCCGCAATCCACAACCCTCAATCCTCAATCCTCAACCTTCAATCATCAATATTCAATCTTCAATCCTCAATCATCAATCCTCTATCCTCAATCCTCAATCCTGAATGGTCAATCCTCAATACAGAATCCTCAATCTTCAATCCTCAATACTCAATCCTCAATCCTCAACCCTCAATCCTCAGTCCTCAAACCTCAATCCTGAATCCTCAATCCTGAATCCTCAATCTTCAGCCCTCTGTCCTCAAAAATCAGTTTTCAGTCCTCAATCCTCAATAGAATATCACCAA
This sequence comes from Calliopsis andreniformis, assembly GCF_051401765.1. Taxonomy (NCBI): domain Eukaryota; kingdom Metazoa; phylum Arthropoda; class Insecta; order Hymenoptera; family Andrenidae; genus Calliopsis; species Calliopsis andreniformis. The sequence continues at coordinate 474,160 of NW_027480587.1, read as the reverse complement.
TTCACAGTTTTCGATCCTCAATACTCAATCTGCAATCTTCAAATCTCTATCCACAAACATCAATTCTCATCACTCAACCCTCAACACTCAGTCCCCAATCCTCAATATTCAATCCTCAATACTCAATCCTCGATCCTCAATCCTCAACCTTCAATCCTCAATACTCAATCTTCAATCCTCAATCCTCAATACTCAATCCTCAATCCTCAATCCTCAATCCTCAATCCTCAATCTTCAATCCTCAATACTCAATCTTCAACCCTCAATCCTCAATCTTCAATCCTCAACCCTCAATTCTCAATTCTCAATCCTCAATCCTCAGTCCTGAGTCCTCAGACCTCAATCCTCAACCCTCAGCCCTCATCCTCAATCCTCAATCCTCGATCCTCAATCCTCAATCCTTAATCTTCAATCCTCAATACTCAATCTTTAATCCTCAATCCTCAGTCCTCAAACCTCAATTCTGAGTACTCAGTCCTGAATACTCAACCTTCAGCCCTCAGTCCTCAACAATCAGTTGCCAATCCTCAGTCCTCAATAGAATATCCTCAATACACAGATTTCAATACTCAATACTCAATGTGCATTCTTCGAATCTCTATCCACAAACATCAATTCTCATAACTCAACCCTCAACACTCAGTCCTCAATGTTCAGTCCTCAATCCTCAATTCTCAATATTCAATCCTCAATTCTGAATCTTCAATCCTAATTCCTCAATCCTCAATTCTCAATCCTCAATCCTCAATCTTCAATCCTCAGTCCCCAAACCTCAATCTTCAATCCTCAATCCTCAATCCTGAATCCTCAACCTTCAGCACTCAGTCTTCAACAATCAGTTGTCAATCCTCAATCCTCAATACAACATCACCAATACACAGTTTTCAATACTCAATACGCAATCTGCAATCTTCAAATCTCTATCCACAAGCATCAATTCTCATCACTCATCCCTCAACCCTCCGTCCCCAATCCTCAATCTTCAATCCTCAATCCTCAATCCCCAATCCTCAATCCTGAATTTTCAATCCTCAATACTCAATCTTCAATCCTCAATCCTCAATCCTCAATCCTCAATCCTCAATCCTCAATCCTCAACCCTCAATCCTCAGCCCTGAAACCTCAATCCCGAATCCTCAATCCTGAATCCGCAAACCTCAGTCCTCAGTCCTCAACAATCAATTGTCAATCCTCAATCCTCAATAGAATATCCTCAATTCACAGTTTTCAATACTCAATCCCCATTCTTCAATCTTCAAATCTCAATCAACAAACATCAATTCTCATCACTCAACCCTCAACACTCAGTCCACAATCTTCAATCCTCAATCCTCAATCCTCAATCTTGAATCCTCAATACTCAATCTTCAATCCTCAATCCTCAATTCTCAATACTCAACACTCAATTCTCAATCGTCAATCCTCAATCCCCAATCCTCAATCTTCAATCCTTTATCCTCAATCCTCAACCCTCAATCCTCAATCCTCAATCTTCAATACTCAATACTCAATCTTCAATCCTCAATCCTCAATCCTCAGTCCTCAATCCTCAATCCTCAATCCTCAATCCTCAATCTTCTATCCTCAATACTCAATCTGCAATCCTCAATCCTCAATCCTCAATTCTCAATCCTCAATCCTCAATCCTCAATTTTCAATCCTCAATACTCAATCTTCAATACTCAATCCTCAATCCTCAATCCTCAATCCTCAATCCTCAATCCTCAATCCTCAATCCTCAATCCCAAATCCTCAATCCTCAATCCTCAACCCTCAACCCTCATTCCTCAGTCCTGAAACATCAATACCGAAACTTCAATACTGAATCCTCAATCTTCAGACCTCAGTCCTCAACAATCAATTGTCAATCCTCAATCCTCAATAGAATATCCTCAATTCACAGTTTTCAGTACTCAATCCCCATTCTTCAATCTTCAAATCTCAATCCACAAACATCAATTATCATCACTCAACTCTCAACACTCAGTCCTCAATCTTCAATCGTCAATCCTAAATCCGCAATCTTCAATCCTCAATACTCAATATTCAATCCTCAACCCTCAATCCTCAATCCTCAATGCTCAATCCTCAATCGTCAATCCTCAATTCCCAATCCTCAATCTTAGTCCTCAATCCTTAATATTCAATCCTGAATCGTCAATCCTCAATCCTCAATCCTCAATCTTCAATCCTCAATACTCAATCTTCAATCCTCAATCCTCAATCCTCAATCCCCAATCCTCAATCCTCAATCCTCAATCCTCAATCTTCAATCCTCAATACTCAATCTCCAATCCTGAATACTCAATCTTCAATCCTCAATCCTCAATCCTCAATCCTCAATCCTCATTCTTCAATCCTCAATACACAATTCTCAATCTTCAATCCTCAATCCTCAATTCTCAACACTCAATCCTCAATCGTCAGACTTCAAGCATCAATACTCAACCCTCAGTAGTCGTCCGCAATCCACAACCCTCAATCCTCAATCCTCAACCTTCAATCATCAATATTCAATCTTCAATCCTCAATCATCAATCCTCTATACTCAATCCTCAATCCTGAATGTTCAATCCACAATACCCAATCCTCAATCTTCAATCCTCAATCCTCAATCCTCAATCCTCAATCCTCAATCCCCAATCCTGAATCCTCAATACTCATTCTTCAATCCTCAATACCAAAACCTCAATCCTCAATCCTCAATCCCCAATCCTCAATCCTGAATTTTCAATCCTCAATACTCAATCTTCAATCCTCAATCCTCAATCCTCAATCCTCAATCCTCAATCCTCAATCCTCAACCCTCAATCCTCAGCCCTGAAACCTCAATCCCGAATCCTCAATCCTGAATCCGCAAACCTCAGTCCTCAGTCCTCAACAATCAATTGTCAATCCTCAATCCTCAATAGAATATCCTCAATTCACAGTTTTCAATACTCAATCCCCATTCTTCAATCTTCAAATCTCAATCAACAAACATCAATTCTCATCACTCAACCCTCAACACTCAGTCCACAATCTTCAATCCTCAATCCTCAATCCTCAATCTTGAATCCTCAATACTCAATCTTCAATCCTCAATCCTCAATTCTCAATACTCAACACTCAATTCTCAATCGTCAATCCTCAATCCCCAATCCTCAATCTTCAATCCTTTATCCTCAATCCTCAACCCTCAATCCTCAATCCTCAATCTTCAATACTCAATACTCAATCTTCAATCCTCAATCCTCAATCCTCAGTCCTCAATCCTCAATCCTCAATCCTCAATCCTCAATCTTCTATCCTCAATACTCAATCTGCAATCCTCAATCCTCAATCCTCAATTCTCAATCCTCAATCCTCAATCCTCAATTTTCAATCCTCAATACTCAATCTTCAATACTCAATCCTCAATCCTCAATCCTCAATCCTCAATCCTCAATCCTCAATCCTCAATCCTCAATCCCAAATCCTCAATCCTCAATCCTCAACCCTCAACCCTCATTCCTCAGTCCTGAAACATCAATACCGAAACTTCAATACTGAATCCTCAATCTTCAGACCTCAGTCCTCAACAATCAATTGTCAATCCTCAATCCTCAATAGAATATCCTCAATTCACAGTTTTCAGTACTCAATCCCCATTCTTCAATCTTCAAATCTCAATCCACAAACATCAATTATCATCACTCAACTCTCAACACTCAGTCCTCAATCTTCAATCGTCAATCCTAAATCCGCAATCTTCAATCCTCAATACTCAATATTCAATCCTCAACCCTCAATCCTCAATCCTCAATGCTCAATCCTCAATCGTCAATCCTCAATTCCCAATCCTCAATCTTAGTCCTCAATCCTTAATATTCAATCCTGAATCGTCAATCCTCAATCCTCAATCCTCAATCTTCAATCCTCAATACTCAATCTTCAATCCTCAATCCTCAATCCTCAATCCCCAATCCTCAATCCTCAATCCTCAATCCTCAATCTTCAATCCTCAATACTCAATCTCCAATCCTGAATACTCAATCTTCAATCCTCAATCCTCAATCCTCAATCCTCAATCCTCATTCTTCAATCCTCAATACACAATTCTCAATCTTCAATCCTCAATCCTCAATTCTCAACACTCAATCCTCAATCGTCAGACTTCAAGCATCAATACTCAACCCTCAGTAGTCGTCCGCAATCCACAACCCTCAATCCTCAATCCTCAACCTTCAATCATCAATATTCAATCTTCAATCCTCAATCATCAATCCTCTATACTCAATCCTCAATCCTGAATGTTCAATCCACAATACCCAATCCTCAATCTTCAATCCTCAATCCTCAATCCTCAATCCTCAATCCTCAATCCCCAATCCTGAATCCTCAATACTCATTCTTCAATCCTCAATACCAAAACCTCAATCCTCAATCCTCAATCCTCAATCCTCAATTCGCAATCCTCAGTCCTCAATCCTCAGACCTCAAGGATCAATACCCAACCCTCTGAACTCGTCCTCAATCCACAACCCTTAATCCTAAATCCGCAATCTTCAATCATCAATATTCAACCTTCAATCCTCAATCCTCAATCCTCAATCCTCAATCCTCAATCCTCAATCCTCAAACCTCAATACCGGGGCCCCAATCTTCAATCCTCAATCCTCAATCCTCAATTCTCTATCCTCAATCCTCAGTCCTTAGTCCTGAAACCTCAATCCTCAACCCTCAACCCTCATCCTCAATCCTCAATCCTCAATCCTCAATCATCAATCCTCAATTTTCAATCCTCACTACTCAATCCTCAATCCTCAATCCTCAATACTCAATCCACAATCCTCAATCCTCAATCCCGGACCCTCCATCCTCAGTCCTGAAACCACAATCCCGAATCCTCAATCCTGAATCCGCAAACTTCAGTCCTCAGACTTCAACAATCAATTGTCAATCCTCAATCCTCAATAGAATATCCTCAATTCACAGTTTTCAATACTCAATCCCCATTCTTCAATCTTCAAATCTCAATCCACAAACATCAATTCTCATCACTCAACCCTCAACACTCAGTCCACGGTCTTCAATCCTCAATCCTCAATCCTCAATCTTGAATCCTCAATACTCAATCTTCAATCCTGAATCCTCAACTCTCAATCCTCAACACTCAATCCTCAATCGTCAATCCTCAATCCCCAATCCTCAATCTTCAATCCTTTATCCTCAATCCTCAATCCCAAATCCTCAATCCTCAATCCTCAACCCTCAACCCTCATTCCTCAGTCCTGAAACATCAATACCGAATCTTCAATACTGAATCCTCAATCTTCAGACCCCAGTCCTCAACAATCAATTGTCAATCCTCAATCCTCAATAGAATATCCTCAATTCACAGTTTTCAATACTCAATCCCCATTCTTCAAACTTCAATTCTCAATCCACAAACATCAATTCTCTTCACTCAACCCTCAACACTCAGTCCTCAATCTTCAATCCTCAATCCTAAATCCTCAATCTTCAATCCTCAATACTCAATCTTCAATCCTCAATCCTCAATTCTCAATCCTCAATACTCAATCCGCAGTCGTCAATCCTCAATCCTCAATCCTCATTCTTCAGTCCTCAATACCAAATCCTCAATCCTCAATCCTCAATCTTCAATCCTCAATTCGCATTCCTCAGACCTCAATCCTCAGACCTCAAGCATCAATACCCAACCCTCTGACCTCGTCCTCAATCCACAACCCTTAATCCTAAATCCGCAATCTTCAATCATCAATATTCAACCTTCAATCCTCAATCCTCAATCCTCAATCCTCAATCCTCAATCCTCAATCCTCAAACCTCAATACCGGAGCCCCAATCTTCAATCCTCAATCCTCAATCCTCAATTCTCTATCCTCAATCCTCAGTCCTTAGTCCTGAAACCTCAATCCTCAACCCTCAACCCTCATCCTCAATCCTCAATCCTCAATCCTCAATCATCAATCCTCAATTTTCAATCCTCAATACACAATCCTCAATCCTCAATCCTCAATACTCAATCCACAATCCTCAATCCTCAATCCTCAACCCTCAATCCTCAGTCCGGAAACCTCAATCCCGAATCCTCAATCCCGAATCCGCACACTTCAGTCCTCAGACCTCACAATCAATTGTCAATCCTCAATCCTCAATAGAATATCCTCAATTCACAGTTTTCAATACTCAATCCCCATTCTTCAATCTTCAAATCTCAATACACAAACATCAATTCTCATCACTCAACCCTCAACACTCAGTCCACGGTCTTCAATCCTCAATCCTCAATCCTCAATCTTGAATCCTCAATACTCAATCTTCAATCCTGAATCCTCAACTCTCAATCCTCAACACTCAATCCTCAATCGTCAATCCTCAATCCCCAATCCTCAATCTTCTATCCTCTATCCTCAATCCTCAATCGTCAATCCTCAATCCTCAATCTTCAATACTCAATACTCAATCTTCAATCCTCAATCCTCAATCCTCAGTCCTCAGTCCTCAATCCTCAATCCTCAATCCTCAATCTTCTATCCTCAATACTCAATCCGCAATCCTCAATCCTCAATCCTCAATCCTCAATCCTAATTCGTCACTCCTTGAAGACCAGTCCTCAATCTTCAATCCTCAATCCTCAATCCTCAATTCTCAATCCTCAATACTCAATCCTCAATCTTCAACCTTCAATCCTCAATACTCAACCTTCAATACTCAATCCTCAATCCTCAATCCTCAATCCTCAATCCTCAATCCTGAATCCCAAATCCTCAATCCTCAATCCTCAATCCTCAACCCTCAATCCTCAGTCCTGAAACATCAATTCCGAATCCTCAATCCTGAATCCTCAACCTTCAGCCCTCAGTCCTCAACAATCAGTTGTCAATCCTCAATCCTCAATAGAATATCCTCAATTCACAGCTTTCAATACTCAATCCCCATTCTTCAATCATCAAATCTCAATCCACAAACATCAATTCTCATCACTCAACCCTCAACACTCGGTCCTCAATCTTCAATCCTCAATCCTAAATCCTCAATCTTCAATCCTCAATACTCAATCTTCAATCCTCAATCCTCAATTCTCAATCCTCAATACTCAATCTTCAATCGTCAATCCTCAATTCCCAATCGTCAATCTTCAATCCTCAATCCTCAATCTTCAATTCTTAATCCTCAATCCTCCATCCCCAATCCTCAATCTTCAATCCTCAATACTCAATCTTCAATCCTCAATCCTCAATCCTCAATGCTCAATCCTCAATCCTCAATCATCAATCTTCAATACTCAATACTCAATCTTCAACCCTCAATCTTCAATCCTCAATCCTCTATCCTCAATCTTCAATCCTCAACACCCAATCCTCAATCTTCAATCCTCAATCCTCAATCCTCAATTCTCAATCCTCAGTCCTCAATCCTCAGACCTCAAGCATCAATACTCAACCCTCAGTCCTCGTCCGCAATCCACAACCCTCAATCCTCAATCCTCAATCTTCAATCATCAATATTCTATCTTCAAACCTCAATCCTCAATCCTCTATCCTCAATCCTCAATCCTGAATGTTCATTCCTCAATACAGAATCCTCAATCTTCAATCCTCAATACTCAATCCTCAATCCTCAACCCTCAATCCTCAGTCCTCAAACCTCAATCCTGAATCCTCAATCCTGAATCCTCAATCTTCAGCCCTCTGTCCTCAAAAATCAGTTTTCAATCCTCAATCCTCAATAGAATATCACCAATTCACAGTTTTCGATCCTCAATACTCAATCTGCAATCTTCAAATCTCTATCCACAGACATCAATTCTCATCACTCAACCCTCAACACTCAGTCCCCAAACCTCAATCTTCAATCCTCGATCCTCAATCCTGAATCCTCAACCTTCAGCACTCAGTCTTCAACAATCAGTTGTCAATCCTCAATCCTCAATACAACATCACCAATGCACAGTTTTCAATACTCAATACGCAATCTGCAATCTTCAAATCTCTATATACAAGCATCAATTCTCATCACTCAACCCTCAACCCTCAGTCCCCAATCCTCAATCTTCAATCCTCAATCCTCAATCCTCAATCCTCAATCCTCAATTTTCAATCATCAATACTCAATCTTCAATCCTCAATCCTCAATCCTCAATCCTCAATCCTCAATCCTCAATCCTCGACCCTCAATCCTCAGCCCTGAAACCTCAATCCCGAATCCTCAATCCTGAATCCGCAAACCTCAGTCCTCAGTCCTCAACAATCAATTGTCAATCCTCAATCCTCAATAGAATATCCTCAATTCACAGTTTTCACTACTCAATCCCCATTCTTCAATCTTCAAATCTCAATCAACAAACATCAATTCTCATCACTCAACCCTCAACACTCAGTCCACAATCTTCAATCCTCAATCTTGAATCCTCAATACTCAATCTTCAATCCTCAATCCTCAATTCTCAATCCTCAACACTCAATCCTCAATCGTCAATCCTCAATCCCCAATCCTCAATCTTCAATCCTTTATCCTCAATCCTCAATCCCAAATCCTCAATCCTCAATCCTCAACCCTCAACCCTCATTCCTCAGTCCTGAAACATCAATACCGAATCTTCAATACTGAATCCTCAATCTTCAGACCCCAGTCCTCAACAATCAATTGTCAATCCTCAATCCTCAATAGAATATCCTCAATTCACAGTTTTCAATACTCAATCCCCATTCTTCAAACTTCAAATCTCAATCCACAAACATCAATTCTCTTCACTCAACCCTCAACACTCAGTCCTTAATCTTCAATCCTCAATCCTAAATCCTCAATCTTCAATCCTCAATACTCAATCTTCAATCCTCAATCCTCAATTCTCAATCCTCAATACTCAATCCGCAGTCGTCAATCCTCAATCCTCAATCCTCATTCTTCAGTCCTCAATACCAAATCCTCAATCCTCAATCCTCAATCCTCAATCCTCAATTCGCATTCCTCAGACCTCAATCCTCAGACCTCAAGCATCAATACCCAACCCTCTGACCTCGTCCTCAATCCACAACCCTTAATCCTAAATCCGCAATCTTCAATCATCAATATTCAACCTTCAATCCTCAATCCTCAATCCTCAATCCTCAATCCTCAATCCTCAATCCTCAAACCTCAATACCGGAGCCCCAATCTTCAATCCTCAATCCTCAATCCTCAATTCTCTATCCTCAATCCTCAGTCCTTAGTCCTGAAACCTCAATCCTCAACCCTCAACCCTCATCCTCAATCGTCAATCCTCAATCCTCAATCATCAATCCTCAATTTTCAATCCTCAATACACAATCCTCAATCCTCAATCCTCAATACTCAATCCACAATCCTCAATCCTCAATCCTCAACCCTCAATCCTCAGTCCGGAAACCTCAATCCCGAATCCTCAATCCCGAATCCACACACTTCAGTCCTCAGACCTCACAATCAATTGTCAATCCTCAATCCTCAATAGAATATCCTCAATTCACAGTTTTCAATACTCAATCCGCATTCTTCAATCTTCAAATCTCAATCCACAAACATCAATTCTCATCACTCAACCCTCAACACTCAGTCCACGGTCTTCAATCCTCAATCCTCAATCCTCAATCTTGAATCCTCAATACTCAATCCTCAGTCCTGAATCCTCAACTCTCAATCCTCAACACTCAATCCTCAATCGTCAATCCTCAATCCCCAATCCTCAATCTTCTATACTCTATCCTCAATCCTCAATCGTTAATCCTCAATCCTCAATCTTCAATACTCAATACTCAATCTTCAATCCTCAACCCTCAATCCTCAGTCCTGAAACATCAATTCCAAATCCTCAATCTTGAATCCTCAACCTTCAGCCCTCAGTCCTCAACAATCAGTTGTCAATCCTCAATCCTCAATAGAATATCCTCAATTCACAGCTTTCAATACTCAATCCCCATTCTTCAATCATCAAATCTCAATCCACAAACATCAATTCTCATCACTCAACCCTCAACACTCAGTCCTCAATCTTCAATCCCCAATCCTAAATCCTCAATCTTCAATCCTCAATACTCAATCTTCAATCCTCAATCCTCAATTCTCAATCCTCAATACTCAATCCTCAATCCTCAATCCTCAATCCTCAAACCTCAATACCGGAGCCTCAATCTTCAATTCTCAATCCTCATTCCTCAATTCTCAATCCTCAATACTCAATCCTCAATCCTCAACCTTCAATCTTCAATACTCAACCTTCAATACTCAATCCTCAATCCTCAATCCTCAATACTCAATCCTCAATCCTCAACCCTCAATCCTCAGTCCTGAAACATCAATTCCAAATCCTCAATCTTGAATCCTCAACCTTCAGCCTTCAGTCCTCAACAATCAGTTGTCAATCCTCAATCCTCAATAGAATATCCTCAATTCACAGCTTTCAATACTCAATCCCTATTCTTCAATCATCAAATCTCAATCCACAAACATCAATTCTCATCACTCAACCCTCAACGCTCAGTCCTCAATCTTCAATCCCCAATCCTATATCCTCAATCTTCAATCCTCAATACTCAATCTTCAATCCTCAATCCTCAATTCTCAATCCTCAATACTCAATCCTCAATCGTCAATCCTCAATTCCCAATCGTCAATCTTCAATCCTCAATCCTCAATCTTCAATCCTCAATACTCAGTCTTCAATCCTCAGTCCTCAATCCTGAACCCTCAATCCTCAATCCCCAATCCTCAATTGTCAACCTCCAATCCTGAATTGTCAATCTTCAATCCTCAATCCTCAATCCTCAATCCTCAATCCTCATTCTTCAATCCCCAATACCCAATCTTCAATCTTCAATCCTCAATCCTCAATCCTCTATCCTCAATCCTCGATCCTGAATGTTCAATCCTCAATACCCAATCCTCAACCTTCAATCCCCAGTACACAATCCTCAATCCCCAATCCTCAATCCTCAGTCCTCAATCCTCAATTCTCAATCCACAATCCTCAATCCTCAGACCTCAAACATCAATACTCAACCCTCAGCCCTCGTCCGCAATCCACAACCCTCAATCCTCAATCCTCAAACTTCAATCATCAATCCTCAATCCTCAATCCCCAATTCTCAATCCTCAATCCTCAATCCCCAATCCTCAATCTTCAATCCTTAATCCTCAATCCTCAATTCTCAATCCTCAATCCTCAATCGCCAATCCTCAATTCCCAATCCTCAATCTTCAATCCTCAATCCTCAATCTTCAATCCTTAATCCTCAATCCTCAATCCCCAATCCTCAATCTTCAATACTCAATCTTCAATCCTCAATCCTCAATCCTCAGTCCTCAATCCTCAATCCTCATTCTTCAATACTCAACACCCAATCCTCTATCTTCAATCCTCAATCCTCAATCCTCAATTCTCAATCCTCAGTCCTCAATCCTCAGACCTCAAGCATCAATACTCAACCTTCAGTCCTCGTCCGCAATCCACGACCCTCAATCCTCAATCCTCAATCTTCAATCAGCAATATTCAATCTTCAATCCTCAATCCTCAATCCTCAATTCTCAATCCGCAATACTCAATCCTCAATCGTCAATCCTCAACCCTGAATCCTCAACCTTCAATCCTCAATACTCAATGTTCAATACTCAATCCTCAATCCTCAATCCTCAATCCTCAATCCTCAATCCTCAATCCCAAATCCTTAATCCACAATCCTCAATCCTCAACCCACAATCCTCAGTCCTGATACCTCAATACCGAATCCTCAATCCTGAATCCTCAATCCTCAGCCCTCAGTCCTCAACAATCAATTGTCAATCCTCAATCCTCAATAGAATATCTTCAATTCACAGTTTTCAATACTCAATCCCCATTCTTCAATCTTCAAATCTCAATCCACAAACATCAATTATCATCACTCAACTCTCAACACTCAGTCCTCAATCTTCAATCGTCAATCCTAAATCCGCAATCTTCAATCCTCAATACTCAATATTCAATCCTCAACCCTCAATCCTCAATCCTCAATGCTCAACCCTCAATCGTCAATCCTCAATTCCCAATCCTCAATCTTAGTCCTCAATCCTCAATATTCAATCCTGAATCGTCAATCCTCAATCCTCAATCCTCAATCTTCAATCCTCAATACTCAATCTTCAATACTCAATCCTCAATCCTCAATCCTCAATCCTCAATCCTCAATCCTCAATCCTCAATCTTCAATCCTCAATACTCAATCTTCAACCCTCAATCTTCAATCCTCAATCCTCTATCCTCATTCTTCAATCCTCAACACCCAATCCTCAATCTTCAATCCTCAACCCTCAATCCTCAGTCCTGAAACCTCAATCCCGAATCCTCAATCCCGAATCCGCAAACTTCAGTCCTCAGACCTCACAATCAATTGTCAATCCTCAATCCTCAATAGAATATCCTCAATTCACAGTTTTCAATACTCAATCCCCATTCTTCAATCTTCAAATCTCAATCCACAAACATCAATTCTCATCACTCAACCCTCAACACTCAGTCCACGGTCTTCAATCCTCAATCCTCAATCCTCAATCTTGAATCCTCAATACTCAATCTTCAGTCCTGAATCCTCAACTCTCAATCCTCAACACTCAATCCTCAATCGTCAATCCTCAATCCCCAATCCTCAATCTTCTATACTCTATCCTCAATCCTCAATCGTCAATCCTCAATCCTCAATCTTCAATACTCAATACTCAATCTTCAATCCTCAATCCTCAATCCTCAGTCCTCAGTCCTCAATCCTCAATCCTCAATCCTCAATCTTCTATCCTCAATACTCAATCCGCAATCCTCAATCCTCAATCCTCAATCCTCAATCCTAATTCGTCACTCCTTGAAGCCCAGTACTCAATCTTCAATCCTCAATCCTCAATCCTCAATTCTCAATCCTCAATACTTAATCCTCAATCCTCAACCTTCAATCGTCAGGACTCAACCTTCAATACTCAATCCTCAATCCTCAATCCTCAATCCTCAATCCTCAATCCTCAATCCCAAATCCTCAATCCTCAATCCTCAATCCTCAACCCTCAATCCTCAGTCCTGAAACATCAATTCCAAATCCTCAATCTTGAATCCTCAACCTTCAGCCCTCAGTCCTCAACAGTCAGTTGTCAATCCTCAATCCTCAATAGAATATCCTCAATTCACAGCTTTCAATACTCAATCCCCATTCTTCAATCATCAAAACTCAATCCACAAACATCAATTCTCATCACTCAACCCTCAACACTCAGTCCTCAATCTTCAATCCCCAATCCTAAATCCTCAATCTTCAATCCTCAATACTCAATCTTCAATCCTCAATCCTCAATTCTCAATCCTCAATACTCAATCCTCAATCCTCAATCCTCAATCCTCAAACCTCAATACCGGAGCCTCAATCTTCAATCCTCAATCCTCATTCCTCAATCCTCAATCCTCAATACTCAATCCTCAATCCTCAACCTTCAATCCTCAATACTCAACCTTCAATACTCAATCCTCAATCCTCAATCCTCAATACTCAATCCTCAATCCTCAACCCTCAATCCTCAGTCCTGAAACATCAATTCCAAATCCTCAATCTTGAATCCTCAACCTTCAGCCCTCAGTCCTCAACAATCAGTTGTCAATCCTCAATCCTCAATAGAATATCCTCAATTCACAGCTTTCAATACTCAATCCCTATTCTTCAATCATCAAATCTCAATCCACAAACATCAATTCTCATCACTCAACCCTCAACACTCAGTCCTCAATCTTCAATCCCCAATCCTAAATCCTCAATCTTCAAACCTCAATACTCAATCTTCAATCCTCAATCCTCAATTCTCAATCCTCAATACTCAATCCTCAATCGTCAATCCTCAATTCCCAATCGTCAATCTTCAATCCTCAATCCTCAATCTTCAATCCTCAATACTCAGTCTTCAATCCTCAGTCCTCAATCCTGAACCCTCAATCCCCAATCCTCAATCCTCAATCGTCAATCTCCAATCCTGAATTGTCAATCTTCAATCCTCAATCCTCAATCCTCAATCCTCAATCCTCATTCTTCAATCCCCAATACCCAATCTTCAATCTTCAATCCTCAATCCTCAATCCTCTATCCTCAATCCTCGATCCTGAATGTTCAATCCTCAATACCCAATCCTCAACCTTCAATCCTCAGTACTCAATCCTCAATCCCCAATCCTCAATCCTCAGTCCTCAATCCTCAATTCTCAATCCTCAATCCTCAATCCTCAGACCTCAAACATCAATACTCAACCCTCAGCCCTCGTCCGCAATCCACAACCCTCAATCCTCAATCGTCAAACTTCAATCATCAATCCTCAATCCTCAATCCCCAATTCTCAATCCTCAATCCTCAATCCTCAATCGCCAATCCTCAATTCCCAATCCTCAATCTTCAATCCTCAATCCTCAATCTTCAATCCTTAATCCTCAATCCTCAATCCCCAATCCTCAATCTTCAATACTCAATCTTCAATCCTCAATCCTCAATCCTCAGTCCTCAATCCTCAATCCTCATTCTTCAATACTCAACACCCAATCCTCTATCTTCAATCCTCAATCCTCAATCCTCAATTCTCAATCCTCAGTCCTCAATCCTCTGACCTCAAGCATCAATACTCAACCTTCAGTCCTCGTCCGCAATCCACGACCCTCAATCCTCAATCCTCAATCTTCAATCAGCAATATTCAATCTTCAATCCTCAATCCTCAATCCTCAATTCTCAATCCGCAATACTCAATCCTGAATCGTCAATCCTCAACCCTGAATCCTCAACCTTCAATCCTCAATACTCAATGTTCAATACTCAATCCTCAATCCTCAATCCTCAATCCTCAATCCTCAATCCCAAATCCTTAATCCACAATCCTCAATCCTCAACCCACAATCCTCAGTCCTGATACCTCAATACCGAATCCTCAATCCTGAATCCTCAATCCTCAGCCCTCAGTCCTCAACAATCAATTGTCAATCCTCAATCCTCAATAGAATATCTTCAATTCACAGTTTTCAATACTCAATCCCCATTCTTCAATCTTCAAATCTCAATCCACAAACATCAATTATCATCACTCAACTCTCAACACTCAGTCCTCAATCTTCAATCGTCAATCCTAAATCCGCAATCTTCAATCCTCAATACTCAATATTCAATCCTCAACCCTCAATCCTCAATCCTCAATGCTCAACCCTCAATCGTCAATCCTCAATTCCCAATCCTCAATCTTAGTCCTCAATCCTCAATATTCAATCCTGAATCGTCAATCCTCAATCCTCAATCCTCAATCTTCAATCCTCAATACTCAATCTTCAATACTCAATCCTCAATCCTCAATCCTCAATCCTCAATCCTCAATCCTCAATCCTCAATCTTCAATCCTCAATACTCAATCTTCAACCCTCAATCTTCAATCCTCAATCCTCTATCCTCATTCTTCAATCCTCAACACCCAATCCTCAATCTTCAATCCTCAACCCTCAATCCTCAGTCCTGAAACCTCAATCCCGAATCCTCAATCCCGAATCCGCAAACTTCAGTCCTCAGACCTCACAATCAATTGTCAATCCTCAATCCTCAATAGAATATCCTCAATTCACAGTTTTCAATACTCAATCCCCATTCTTCAATCTTCAAATCTCAATCCACAAACATCAATTCTCATCACTCAACCCTCAACACTCAGTCCACGGTCTTCAATCCTCAATCCTCAATCCTCAATCTTGAATCCTCAATACTCAATCTTCAGTCCTGAATCCTCAACTCTCAATCCTCAACACTCAATCCTCAATCGTCAATCCTCAATCCCCAATCCTCAATCTTCTATACTCTATCCTCAATCCTCAATCGTCAATCCTCAATCCTCAATCTTCAATACTCAATACTCAATCTTCAATCCTCAATCCTCAATCCTCAGTCCTCAGTCCTCAATCCTCAATCCTCAATCCTCAATCTTCTATCCTCAATACTCAATCCGCAATCCTCAATCCTCAATCCTCAATCCTCAATCCTAATTCGTCACTCCTTGAAGCCCAGTACTCAATCTTCAATCCTCAATCCTCAATCCTCAATTCTCAATCCTCAATACTTAATCCTCAATCCTCAACCTTCAATCGTCAGGACTCAACCTTCAATACTCAATCCTCAATCCTCAATCCTCAATCCTCAATCCTCAATCCTCAATCCCAAATCCTCAATCCTCAATCCTCAATCCTCAACCCTCAATCCTCAGTCCTGAAACATCAATTCCAAATCCTCAATCTTGAATCCTCAACCTTCAGCCCTCAGTCCTCAACAGTCAGTTGTCAATCCTCAATCCTCAATAGAATATCCTCAATTCACAGCTTTCAATACTCAATCCCCATTCTTCAGTCATCAAATCTCAATCCACAAACATCAATTCTCATCACTCAACCCTCAACACTCAGTCCTCAATCTTCAATCCCCAATCCTAAATCCTCAATCTTCAATCCTCAATACTCAATCTTCAATCCTCAATCCTCAATTCTCAATCCTCAATACTCAATCCTCAATCCTCAATCCTCAATCCTCAAACCTCAATACCGGAGCCTCAATCTTCAATCCTCAATCCTCATTCCTCAATCCTCAATCCTCAATACTCAATCCTCAATCCTCAACCTTTAATCCTCAATACTCAACCTTCAATACTCAATCCTCAATCCTCAATCCTCAATACTCAATCCTCAATCCTCAACCCTCAATCCTCAGTCCTGAAACATCAATTCCAAATCCTCAATCTTGAATCCTCAACCTTCAGCCCTCAGTCCTCAACAATCAGTTGTCAATCCTCAATCCTCAATAGAATATCCTCAATTCACAGCTTTCAATACTCAATCCCTATTCTTCAATCATCAAATCTCAATCCACAAACATCAATTCTCATCACTCAACCCTCAACACTCAGTCCTCAATCTTCAATCCCCAATCCTAAATCCTCAATCTTCAAACCTCAATACTCAATCTTCAATCCTCAATCCTCAATTCTCAATCCTCAATACTCAATCCTCAATCGTCAATCCTCAATTCCCAATCGTCAATCTTCAATCCTCAATCCTCAATCTTCAATCCTCAATACTCAGTCTTCAATCCTCAGTCCTCAATCCTGAACCCTCAATCCCCAATCCTCAATCCTCAATCGTCAATCTCCAATCCTGAATTGTCAATCTTCAATCCTCAATCCTCAATCCTCAATCCTCAATCCTCATTCTTCAATCCCCAATACCCAATCTTCAATCTTCAATCCTCAATCCTCAATCCTCTATCCTCAATCCTCGATCCTGAATGTTCAATCCTCAATACCCAATCCTCAACCTTCAATCCTCAGTACTCAATCCTCAATCCCCAATCCTCAATCCTCAGTCCTCAATCCTCAATTCTCAATCCTCAATCCTCAATCCTCAGACCTCAAACATCAATACTCAACCCTCAGCCCTCGTCCGCAATCCACAACCCTCAATCCTCAATCGTCAAACTTCAATCATCAATCCTCAATCCTCAATCCCCAATTCTCAATCCTCAATCCTCAATCCCCAATCCTCAATCTTCAATCCTTAATCCTCAATTCTCAATACTCAATCCTCAATCCTCAATCGCCAATCCTCAATTCCCAATCCTCAATCTTCAATCCTCAATCCTCAATCTTCAATCCTTAATCCTCAATCCTCAATCCCCAATCCTCAATCTTCAATACTCAATCTTAAATCCTCAATCCTCAATCCTCAGTCCTCAATCCTCAATCCTCATTCTTCAATACTCAACACCCAATCCTCTATCTTCAATCCTCAATCCTCAATCCTCAATTCTCAATCCTCAGTCCTCAATCCTCAGACCTCAAGCATCAATACTCAACCTTCAGTCCTCGTCCGCAATCCACGACCCTCAATCCTCAATCCTCAATCTTCAATCAGCAATATTCAATCTTCAATCCTCAATCCTCAATCCTCAATTCTCAATCCGCAATACTCAATCCTCAATCGTCAATCCTCAACCCTGAATCCTCAACCTTCAATCCTCAATACTCAATGTTCAATACTCAATCCTCAATCCTCAATCCTCAATCCTCAATCCTCAATCCCAAGTCCTTAATCCACAATCCTCAATCCTCAACCCACAATCCTCAGTCCTGATACCTCAATACCGAATCCTCAATCCTGAATCCTCAATCCTCAGCACTCAGTCCTCAACAATCAATTGTCAATCCTCAATCCTCAATAGAATATCTTCAATTCACAGTTTTCAATACTCAATCCCCATTCTTCAATCTTCAAATCTCAATCCACAAACATCAATTATCATCACTCAACTCTCAACACTCAGTCCTCAATCTTCAATCGTCAATCCTAAATCCGCAATCTTCAATCCTCAATACTCAATATTCAATCCTCAACCGTCAATCCTCAATCCTCAATGCTCAATCCTCAATCGTCAATCATCAATTCCCAATCCTCAATCTTAGTCCTCAATCCTCAATATTCAATCCTGAATCGTCAATCCTCAATCCTCAATCCTCAATCTTCAATCCTCAATACTCAATCTTCAATCCTCAATCCTCAATCCTCAATCCTCAATCCTCAATCCTCAATCCTCAATCCTCAATCTTCAATCCTCAATACTCAATCTTCAACCCTCAATCTTCAATCCTCAATCCTCTATCCTCATCCTTCAATCCTCAACACCCAATCCTCAATCTTCAATCCTCAACCCTCAATCCTCAGTCCTGAAACCTCAATCCCGAATCCTCAATCCCGAATCCGCAAACTTCAGTCCTCAGACCTCACAATCAATTGTCAATCCTCAATCCTCAATAGAATATCCTCAATTCACAGTTTTCAATACTCAATCCCCATTCTTCAATCTTCAAATCTCAATCCACAAACATCAATTCTCATCACTCAACCCTCAACACTCAGTCCACGGTCTTCAATCCTCAATCCTCAATCCTCAATCTTGAATCCTCAATACTCAATCTTCAGTCCTGAATCCTCAACTCTCAATCCTCAACACTCAATCCTCAATCGTCAATCCTCAATCCCCAATCCTCAATCTTCTATACTCTATCCTCAATCCTCAATCGTCAATCCTCAATCCTCAATCTTCAATACTCAATACTCAATCTTCAATCCTCAATCCTCAATCCTCAGTCCTCAGTCCTCAATCCTCAATCCTCAATCCTCAATCTTCTATCCTCAATACTCAATCCGCAATCCTCAATCCTCAATCCTCAATCCTCAATCCTAATTCGTCACTCCTTGAAGCCCAGTACTCAATCTTCAATCCTCAATCCTCAATCCTCAATTCTCAATCCTCAATACTTAATGCTCAATCCTCAACCTTCAATCGTCAGGACTCAACCTTCAATACTCAATCCTCAATCCTCAATCCTCAATCCTCAATCCTCAATCCTCAATCCCAAATCCTCAATCCTCAATCCTCAATCCTCAACCCTCAATCCTCAGTCCTGAAACATCAATTCCAAATCCTCAATCTTGAATCCTCAACCTTCAGCCCTCAGACCTCAACAATCAATTGTCAATACTCAATCCTCTATAGAATATCCTCAATTCACAGTTTTCAATACTCAATCCCCATTCTTCAATCTTCAAATCTCAATCCACAAACATCAATTCTCATCACTCAACCCTCAACACTCAGTCCACGGTCTTCAATTCTCAATCCCCAATCCTCAATCTTCTATCCTCTATCCTCAATCCTCAATCGTCAATCCTCAATCCTCAATCCTCAATCTTCAATACTCAATACTCAATCTTCAATCCTCAATCCTCAATCCTCAATCCTCAGTCCTCAGTCCTCAATCCTCAATCCTCAATCCTCAATCTTCTATCCTCAATACTCAATCCGCAATCCTCAATCCTCAATCCTCAATCCTCAATCCTAATTCGTCACTCCTTGAAGCCCAGTCCACAATCTTCAATCCTCAATCCTCAATCCTCAATTCTCAATCCTCAATACTCAATCCTCAATCCTCAACCTTCAATCCTCAATCCTCAACCTTCAATACTCAATCCTCAATCCTCAATCCTCAATCCTCAATCCTCAACCCTGAATCCCAAATCCTCAATCCTCAATCCTCAATCCTCAACCCTCAATCCTCAGTCCTGAAACATCAATTCCAAATCCTCAATCTTGAATCCTCAACCTTCAGCCCTCAGTACTCAACAATCAGTTGTCAATCCTCAATCCTCAATAGAATATCCTCAATTCACAGCTTTCAATACTCAATCCCCATTCTTCAGTCATCAAATATCTCAATCCACAAACATCAATTCTCATCACTCAACCCTCAACACTCAGTCCTCAATCTTCAATCCCCAATCCTAAATCCTCAATCTTCAATCCTCAATACTCAATCTTCAATCCTCAATTCTCAATTCTCAATCCTCAATACTCAATCCTCAATCGTCAATCCTCAATTCCCAATCGTCAATCTTCAATCCTTAATCCTCAATCTTCAATCCTTAATCCTCAATCCTGCATCCCCAATCCTCAATCTTCAATCCTCAATACTCAATCTTCAATCTTCAATCCTCAATCCTCAATCCTCAATCCTCAAAGCTCAAACATCAATCTTCAATCCTCAATACTCAATCTTCAACACTCAATCTTCAATCCCCAATCCTCAATCCTCATTCTTCAATCCTCAACACCCAATCCTCAATCTTCAATCCTCAGTCCTCAATCCTCAATTCTCAATCCTCAGTCCTCAATCCTCAGACCTCAAGCATCAACACTCAACCCTCAGTCCTCGTCCGCAATCCACAACCCTCAATCCTCAATCCTCAATCCTCAATCTTCAATCATCAATATTCAATCTTCAATCCTCAATCCTCAATCCTCTATTCTCAATCCTCAATCCTGAATGTTCAATCCTCAATACCCAACCCTCAATCTTCAATCCTCAATACTCAATCCTCAATCCTCAATCCTCAATCCTCAGTCCTCAATCCTCAATTCTCAATCCTCGATCCTCAATCCTCAGACCTCAAACGTCAATACTCAACCCTCAGCCCTCGTCCGCTATCCACAACCCTCAATCCTCAATCCTCAATCTTCAATCATCAATCCTCAATCCTCAATCCTCAATTCTCAATCCTCAATCCTCAATCCTCAATCCTCAATCTTCAATCGTCAATCCTCAATCCTCAATCCTCAATCCTCAATCCTCAATCGTCAATCCTCAATTCCCAATTCTCAATCTTCAATCCTCAATCCTCAATCTTCAACCCTTAATCCTCAATCCTCAATCCCCAATCCTCAATCTTCAATACTCAATCTTCAATCCTCAATCCTCAATCCTCAGTCCTCCATCCTCAATCCTCATTCTTCAATCCTCAACACCCAATCCTCAATCTTCAATCCTCAATCCTCAAACCTCAATTCTCAATCCTCAGTCCTCAATCCTCAGAACTCAAGCATCAATACTCAACCCTCAGTCCTCGTCCGCAATCCACAACCCTCAATCCTCAATCCTCAATCTTCAATCATCAATATTCAACCTTCAATCCTCAATCCTCAATGCTCAATTCTCAATCCGCAATACTCAATCCTCAATCGTCAATCCTCAATCCTGAACTCTCAATCTTCAATCCTCAATACTCAATCTTCAATACTCAATCCTCAATCCTCAATCCTCAACCCTCAATCCTCAATCCTCAATCCCAAATCCTTAATCCTCAATCCTCAATCCTCAACCCACAATCCACAGTCCTGATACCTCAATACCGAATCCTCAATCCTAAATCCTCAATCCTCAGCCCTCAGTCCTCAACAATCAATTGTCAATCCTCAATCCTCAATAGAATATCTTCAATTCACAGTTTTCAATACTCAATCCCCATTCTTCAATCTTCAAATCTCAATCCACAAACATCAATTATCATCACTCAACCCTCAACACTCAGTCCTCAATCTTCAATCGTCAATCCTAAATCCGCAATCTTCAATCCTCAATACTCAACATTCAATCCTCAACCCTCAATCCTCAATCCTCAATGCTCAATACTCAATCTTCAATCCTCAATCCTCAATTCACAATCCTCAACACTCAATCCTCAATCGTCAATCCTCAATCCCCAATCCTCAATCTTCAATACTCTATCCTCAATCCTCAATCCTCAATCCTCAATCCTCAACCTTCAATACCCAATACTCAATCTTCAATCCTCAATCCTCAATCCTCAGTCCTCAATCCTCAATCCTCAATCCTCAATCCTCAATCCTCAATCCTCAGACCTCAAACGTCAATATTCAACCCTCAGCCCTCGTCCGCAATCCACAACCCTCAATCCTCAATCCTCAATCTTCAATCATCAATTCTCAATCCTCAATCCTCAATCCTCAATCCTCAATCTTCAATCGTCAATCCTCAATCCTCAATCCTCAATCCTCAATCCTCAATCCTCAATCCTCAATCGTCAATCCTCAATTCCCAATCCTCAATCCTCAATCTTCAATCCTTAATCCTCAATCCTCAATCCCCAATCCTCAATCTTCAATACTCAATCTTCAATCCTCAATCCTCAATCCTCAGTCCACAATCCTCAATCCTCATCCTTCAATCCTCAACACCCAATCCTCAATCTTCAATCCTCAATCCTCAAACCTCAATTCTCAATCCTCAGTCCTCAATCCTCAGAACTCAAGCATCAATACTCAACCCTCAGTCCTCGTCCGCAATCCACAACCCTCAATCCTCAATCCTCAATCTTCAATCATCAATATTCAATCTTCAATTCTCAATCCTCAATGCTCAATTCTCAATCCGCAATACTCAATCCTCAATCGTCAATCCTCAATCCTGAATTCTCAACCTTCAATCCTCAATACTCAGTCTTCAATACTCAATCCTCAATCCTCAATCCTCAACCCTCAATCCCCAATCCTCAATCCCAAATCCTTAATCCTCAATCCTCAATCCTCAATCCACAATCCACAGTCCTGATACCTCAATACCGAATCCTCAATCCTGAATCCTCAATCCTCAGCCCTCAGTCCTCAACAATCAATTGTCAATCCTCAATCCTCAATAGAATATCTTCAATTCACAGTTTTCAATACTCAATCCCCATTCTTCAATCTTCATATCTCAATACACAAACATCAATTATCATCACTCAACCCTCAACACTCAGTCCTCAATCTTCGATCGTCAATCCTAAATCCGCAATCTTCGATCCTCAATACTCAACATTCAATCCTCAACCCTCAATCCTCAATCCTCAATGCTCGATCCTCAATCGTTAATCCTCAATTCCCAATCCTCAATCTTCAATCCTCAATCCTCAATATTCAATCCTGAATCGTCAATCCTCAATCCTCAATGCTCAATCTTCAATCCTCAATACTCAATCTTCAATCGTCAATCCTCAATCCTCAATCCTCAATCCTCAATCCTCAATCCTCAATCATCAATCTTCAATCCTCAATACTCAATCTTCTACCCTCAATCTTCAATCCTCAATCCTCTATCCTCATTCTTCAATCCTCAACACCCAATCCTCAATCTTCAATCCTCAATCCTCAAACCTCAATTCTCAATCCTCAGTCCTCAATCCTCAGACCTCAAACATCAATACTCAACCCTCAGTCCTCGTCCGCAATCCACAACCCTCAATCCTCAATCCTCAATCTTCAATCATCAATATTCAATCTTCAATCCACAATCCTCAATGCTCAATTCTCAATCCGCAATACTCAATCCACAATCGTCAATCCTCAATCCTGAACGCTCAATCTTCAATCCTCAATACTCAATCTTCAATAGTCAATCCTCAATCCTCAATCCTCAACCCTCAATCCTCAATCCTCAATCCCAAATCCTTAATCCTCAATCCTCACTCCTCAACCCACAATCCACAGTCCTGATACCTCAATACCGAATCCTCAATCCTGAATCCTCAATCCTCAGCCCTCAGTCCTCAACAATCAATTGTCAATCCTCAATCCTCAATAGAATATCTTCAATTCACAGTTTTTAATACTCAATCCCCATTCTTCAATCTTCAAATCTCAATCCACAAACATCAATTATCATCACTCAACCCTCAACACTCTGTCCTCAATCTTCAATCGTCAATCCTAAATCCGCAATCTTCAATCCTCAATACTCAACATTCAATCCTAAACCCTCAATCCTCAATCCTCAATGCTCAATCCTCAATCGTCAATCCTCAATTCCCAATCGTCAATCTTCAATCCTTAATCCTCAATCTTCAATCCTTAATCCTCAATCCTGCATCCCCAATCCTCAATCTTCAATCCTCAATACTCAATCTTCAATCCTCAATCCTCAATCCTCAATCTTCAATCCTCAGTACTCAACCTTCAATCCTCAATCCTCAATCCTCAGTCCTCAATCCTCAATCCTCAATCCTCAATCGTCAATCTCCAATCCTGAATACTCAATCTTGAATCCTCAATCCTCAATCCTCAGTCCTCAATCCTCATTCTTCAATCCTCAATACACAATTCTCAATCTTCAATCCTCAATCCTCAATATTCAATCCTGAATCGTCAATCCTCAATCCTCAATGCTCAGTCTTCAATCCTCAATACTCAATCTTCAATCGTCAATCCTCAATCCTCAATCCTCAGTCCTCAATCCTCAATCCTCAATCATCAATCTTGAATCCTCAATACTCAATCTTCTACCCTCAATCTTCAATCCTCAATCCTCTATCCTCATTCTTCAATCCTCAACACCCAATCCTCAATCTTCAATCCTCAGTCCTCAATCCTCAATTCTCAATCCTCAATCCTCAATCCTCAGACCTCAAACATCAATACTCAAGCCTCAGTCCTCGTCCGCAATCCACAAACCTCAATCCTCAATCCTCAATCTTCAATCATCAATATTCAATCTTCAATCCTCAATCCTCAATCCTCTATCCTCTATCCTCGATCCTGAATGTTCAATCCTCAATACCCAATCCTCAATCTTCAATCCTCAATACTCAATCCTCAATCCTCAATCCTCAATCCTCAGTCCTCAATCCTCAATTCTCAATCCTCAATCCTCAATCCTCAGACCTCAAACATCAATACTCAACCCTCAGCCCTCGTCCGCAATCCACAACCCTCAATCCTTAATCCTCAAACTTCAATCATCAATCCTCAATCCTCAATCCTCAATTCTCAATCCTCAATCCTCAATCCTCAATCCTCAATCTTCAATCCTTAATCCTCAATCCTCAATTCTCAATCCTCAATCCTCAATCGTCAATCCTCAATTCCCAATCCTCAATCTTCAATCCTCAATCCTCAATCTTCAATCCTTAATCCTCAATCCTCAATCCCCAATCCTCAATCTTCAATACTCAACCTTCAATCCTCAATCCTCAATCCTCAGTCCTCAATCCTCAATCCTCATTCTTCAATACTCAACACCCAATCCTCAATCTTCAATCCTCAATCCTCAACCCTCAATTCTCAATCCTCAGTCCTCAATCCTCAGCCCTCAATCCTCAATCCTCATTCTTCAATCCTCAATACACAATTCTCAATCTTCAATCCTCAATCCTCAATTCTCAACACTCAATCCTCAATCGTCAGACCTCAAGCATCAATACTCAACCCTCAGTAGTCGTCCGCAATCCACAACCCTCAATCCTCAATCCTCAACCTTCAATCATCAATATTCAATCTTCAATCCTCAATCATCAATCCTCTATACTCAATCCTCAATCCTGAATGTTCAATCCGCAATACCCAATCCTCAATCTCCAATCCTCAATCCTCAATCCTCAATCCTCAATCCTCAATCCTCAATCCTCAATCCTCATTCTTCAATCCTCAATACCAAATCCTCAATCCTCAATCCTCAATTCTCAATCCTCAATTCGCAATCCTCAGTCCTCAATCCTCAGACCTCAAGCATCAATACCCAACCCTCTGACCTCGTCCTCAATCCACAACCCTTAATCCTAAATCCGCAATCTTCAATCATCAATATTCAACCTTCAATCCTCAATCCTCAATCCTCAATCCTCAATCCTCAATCCTCAATCCTCAAACCTCAATACCGGAGCCTCAATCTTCAATCCTCAATCCTCAATCCTCAATTCTCTATCCTCAATCCTCAGTCCTTAGTCCTCAAACCTCAATCCTCAACCCTCAACCCTCATCCTCAATCCTCAATCCTCAATCCTCAATCATCAATCCTCAATCATCAATCCTCAATTTTCAATCCTCAATACTCAATCCTCAATCCTCAATCCTCAATACTCAATCCACAATCCTCAATCCTCAATCCTCAACCCTCAATCCTCAGTCCTGAAACATCAATTCCAAATCCTCAATCTTGAATCCTCAACCTTCAGCCCTCAGTACTCAACAATCAGTTGTCAATCCTCAATCATCAATAGAATATCCTCAATTCACAGCTTTCAATACTCAATCCCCATTCTTCAGTCATCAAATCTCAATCCACAAACATCAATTCTCATCACTCAACCCTCAACACTCAGTCCTCATTCTTCAATCCCCAATCCTAAATCCTCAATCTTCAATCCTCAATACTCAATCTTCAATCCTCAATCCTCAATTCTCAATCCTCAATACTCAATCCTCAATCGTCAATCCTCAATTCCCAATCGTCAATCTTCAATCCTTAATCCTCAATCTTCAATCCTCAATCCTCAAACCTCAAACATCAATCTTCAATCCTCAATACTCAATCTTCAACACTCAATCTTCAATCCCCGATCCTCAATCCTCAGTCTTCAATCCTCAACACCCAATCCTCAATCTTCAATCCTCAGTGCTCAATCCTCAATTCTCAATCCTCAGTCCTCAATCCTCAGACCTCAAGCATCAATACTCAACCCTCAGTCCTCGTCCGCAATCCACAACCCTCAATCCTCAATCCTCAATCTTCAATCAT
This sequence comes from Calliopsis andreniformis, assembly GCF_051401765.1. NCBI lineage: Eukaryota > Metazoa > Arthropoda > Insecta > Hymenoptera > Andrenidae > Calliopsis > Calliopsis andreniformis. Next base: position 447,242 of record NW_027480587.1, on the reverse strand, counting down.
CAATATTCAATCTTCAATCCTCAATCCTCAATCCTCAATTCTCAATCCGCAATACTCAATCCTCAGTCGTCAATCCTCAATCCTGAATCCTCAACATTCAATCCTCAATACTCAATCTTCAACACTCAGTCCTCAATCCTCAATCCTCAATCCTCAATCCTCAATCCTCAATCCCAAATCCTTAATCCTCAATCCTCAATCCTCAACCCACAATCCTCAGTCCTGATACCTCAATACCGAATCCTCAATCCTCAGCCCTGAGTCCTCAAGAATCAATTGTCAATCCTCAATCCTCAACAGAATATCTTCAATTAACAGTTTTCAATACTCAATCCCCATTCTTCAATCATCAAATCTCAGTCCACAAACATCAATTCTCATCACTCAACCCTCAACACTCGGTCCTCAATCTTCAATCCTCAATCCTAAATCCTCAATCTTCAATCCTCAATACTCAATCTTCAATCCTCAATCCTCAATTCTCAATCCTCAATACTCAATCCTCAATCTTCAACCCTCAGTTCCCAATCCTCAATCTTCAATCCTCAATCCTCAATCTTCAATCCTTAATCCTCAATCCTCCATCCCCAATCCTCAATCTTCAATCCTCAATACTCAATCTTCAATCCTCAATCCTCAATCCTCAATCCTCAATCCTCAATCCTCAATCCTCAATCCTCAATCCTCAATCTTCAATCCTCAATCCTAATTCGTCACTCCATGAAGCCCAGTCCTCAATCTTCAATCCTCAATCCTCAGTCATCAATTCTCAATCCTCAATCCTCAATCCTCAATCCTCAACCTTCAATCCTCAATACTCAACCTTCAATACTCAATCCTCAATCCTCAATCCTCAATCCTCAATCCCCAATCCTCAATCCCAAATCCTCAATCCTCAATCCTCAAGCCCCAACCCTCAATCCTCAGTCCTGAAACATCAATTCCGAATCCTCAATCCTGAATCCTCAACCTTCAGCCCTCAGTCCTCAACAATCAGTTGTCAATCCTCAATCCTCAATAGAATATCCTCAATTCACAGCTTTCAATACTCAATCCCCAATGTTCAATCTTCAAATCTCAATCCACAAACATCAATTCTCATCACTCAACGCTCAACACTCAGTCCCCAATCCTCAATCTTCAATCCTCAATCCTCAATCCTCAATTCTCAATCCTCAATCCTCAGTCCTCAGTCCTCAGACCTCAACCCTCAACCCTCAGCCCTCATCCTCAATCCTCAATCCTCGATCCTCAATCCTCAATCCTTAATCTTCAATCCTCAATACTCAATCTTTAATCCTCAATCCTCAGTCCTCAAACCTCAATTCTGAGTACTCAGTCCTGAATACTCAACCTTCAGCCCTCAGTCCTCAACAATCAGTTGCCAATCCTCAGTCCTCAATAGAATATCCTCAATTCACAGCTTTCAATACTCAATACTCAATCTGCATTCTTCAAATCTCTATCCACAAACATCAATTCTCATAACTCAACCCTCAACACTCAGTCCTCAATGTTCAGTCCTCAATCCTCAATTCTCAATATTCAATCCTCAATTCTGAATCTTCAATCCTAATTCCTCGATCCTCAATTCTCAATCCTCAATCCTCAATCTTCAATCCTCAGTCCCCAAACCTCAATCTTCAATCCTCAATCCTCAATCCTGAATCCTCAACCTTCAGCACTCAGTCTTCAACAATCAGTTGTCAATCCTCAATCCTCAATACAACATCACCAATGCACAGTTTTCAATACTCAATACTCAATCTGCAATCTTCAAATCTCTATCCACAAGCATCAATTCTCATCACTCAACCCTCAACCCTCCGTCCCCAATTCTCAATCTTCAATCCTCAATCCTCAATCCTCAATCCTCAATCCTCAATCCTCAATTTTCAATCCTCAATACTCAATCTTCAATCCTCAATCCTCAATCCTCAATCCTCAATCCTCAATCCTCAATCCTCAACCCTCAATCCTCAGCCCTGAAACCTCAATCCCGAATCCTCAATCCTGAATCCGCAAACCTCAGTCCTCAGTCCTCAACAATCAATTGTCAATCCTCAATCCTCAATAGAATATCCTCAATTCACAGTTTTCAATACTCAATCCCCATTCTTCAATCTTCAAACCTCAATCCACAAACATCAATTCTCATCACTCAACACTCAACACTCAGTCCTCAATCTTCAATCCTCAATCCTCAATCCTCAATCTTGAATCCTCAATACTCAATCTTCAATCCTCAATCCTCAATTGTCAACCCTCAACACTCAATCCTCAATCGTCAATCCTGAATCCCCAATCCTCAATCTTCAATCCTCTATCCTCAATCCTCAATCCTCAATCCTCAATCCTCAATCCTCAATCATCAATCTTCAATACTCAATACTCAATCTTCAATCCTCAATCCTCAATCCCCAATCCTCAATCTTCAATCCTCTATCCTCAATCCTCAATCCTCAATCCTCAATCCTCAACCTTCAATACCCAATACTCAACCTTCAATCCTCAATCCTCAATCCTCAGTCCTCGATCATCAATCCTCAATCCTCAATCCTCAATCTTCAATCCTCAATACTCAATCTGCAATCCTCAGACCTCAAACATCAATACTCAACCCTCAGTCCTCGTCCGCAATCCACAAACCTCAATCCTCAATCCTCAATCTTCAATCATCAATATTCAATCTTCAATCCTCAATCCTCAATCCTCTATCCTCAATCCTCAATCCTGAATGTTCAATCGTCAATACCCAATCCTCAATCTTCAATCCTCAATACTCAATCCTCAATCCTCAATCCTCAATCCTCAATCCTCAATCGTCAATCCTCAATTCCCAATTCTCAATCTTCAATCCTCAATCCTCAATCTTCAATCCTTAATCCTCAATCCTCAATCCCCAATCCTCAATCTTCAATACTCAATCTTCAATCCTCAATCCTGAATCCTCAGTCCTCAATCCTCAATCCTCATTCTTCAATCCTCAACACCTAATCCTCAATCTTCAATCCTCAATCCTCAAACCTCAATTCTCAATCCTCAGTCCTCAATCCTCAGAACTCAAGCATCAATACTCAACCCTCAGTCCTCGTCCGCAATCCACAACCCTCAATCCTCAATCCTCAATCTTCAATCATCAATATTCAATCTTCAATTCTCAATCCTCAATGCTCAATTCTCAATCCGCAATACTCAATCCTCAACCGTCAATCCTCAATCCTGAATTCTCAACCTTCAATCCTCAATACTCAGTCTTCAATACTCAATCCTCAATGCTCAATCCTCAACCCTCAATCCTCAAACCTCAATCCTCAATCCCAAATCCTTAATCCTCAATCCTCAATCCTCAACCCACAATCCACAGTCCTGATACCTCAATACCGAATACTCAATCCTGAATCCTCAATCCTCGGCCCTCAGTCCTCAACAATCAATTGTCAATCCTCAATCCTCAATAGAATATCTTCAATTCACAGTTTTCAATACTCAATCCCCATTCTTCAATCTTCAAATCTCAATCCACAAACATCAATTATCATCACTCAACCCTCAACACTCAGTCCTCAATCTTCAATCGTCAATCCTAAATCCGCAATCTTCAATCCTCAATACTCAACATTCAATCCTCAACCCTCAATCCTCAATCCTCAATGCTCAATCCTCAATCGTCAATCCTCAATTCCCAATCCTCAATCTTCAATCCTCAATCCTCAATATTCAATCCTGAATCGTCAATCCTCAATGCTCAATGCTCAATCTTCAATCCTCAATATTCAATCTTCAATCGTCAATCCTCAATCCTCAATCCTCAATCCTCAATCCTCAATCCTCAATCATCAATCTTCAATCCTCAATACTCAATCTTCCACCCTCAATCTTCAATCCTCAATCCTCTATCCTCATTCTTCAATCCTCAACACCCAATCCTCAATCTTCAATCCTCAATCCTCAAACCTCAATTCTCAATCCTCAGTCCTCAATCCTCAGACCTCAAACATCAATACCCAACCCTCAGTCCTCGTCCGCAATCCACAACCCTCAATCCTCAATCCTCAATCTTCAATCATCAATATTCAATCTTCAATCCTCAATCCTCAATGCTCAATTCTCAATCCGCAATACTCAATCCTCAATCGTCAATCCTCAATCCTGAACTCTCAATCTTCAATCCTCAATACTCAATCTTCAATACTCAATCCTCAATCCTCAATCCTCAACCCTCAATCCTCAATACTCAATCCCAAATCCTTAATCCTCAATCCTCAATCCTCAACCCACAATCCTCAGTCCTGATACCTCAATACCGAATCCTCAATCCTGAATCCTCAATCCTCAGCCCTCAGTCCTCAAGAATCAATTGTCAATCCTCAATCCTCAATAGAATATCTTCAATTAACAGTTTTCAATACTCAATCCCCATTCTTCAATCTTCAAATCTCAATCCACAAACATCAATTATCATCACACAACCCTCAACACTCAGTCCTCATTCTTCAATCGTCAATCCTAAATCCGCAATCTTCAATCCTCAATACTCAACCTTCAATCCTCAACCCTCAATCCTCAATCCTCAATACTCAATCCTCAATCGTCAATCCTCAATTCCCAATCCTCAATCTTCAATCCCCAATCCTCAATCTTCAATCCTGAATCGTCAATCCTCAATCCTCAATCCTCAATCCTCAATCCTCAATACTCAATCCTCAATCGTCAATCCTCAATTCCCAATCCTCAATCTTCAATCCTCAATCCTCAATCTTCAATCCTGAATCGTCAATCCTCAATCCTCAATCCTCAATCTTCAATCCTCAATACTCAATCTTCAATCCTCAATCCTCAATCCTCAATCCTCAATCCTCAATCCTCAATCTTCAATCCTCAATACTCAATCATCAACCCTCAATCTTCAATCCTCAATCCTCTATCCTCATTCTTCAATCCTCAACACCCAATCCTCAATCTTGAATCCTCAATCTTTAATCCTCAATTCTCAATCCTCAATCCTCAATCGTCAGACCTCAAACATCAATACTCAACCCTCAGTCCTCGTCCGCAATCCACAACACTCAATCCTCAATCCTCAATCTTCAATCATCAATATTCAATCTTCAATCCTCAATCCTCAATTCTCTATCCTCAATCCTCAATCCTGAATGTTCAATCCTCAATACCCAATCCTCAATCTTCAATCCTCAATACTCAATCCTCAATCCTCAATCCTCAATCCTCAGTCCTCAATCCTCAATTCTCAATCCTCAATCCTCAATCCTCAGACCTAAAACATCAATACTCAACCCTCAGCCATCGTCCGCAATCCACAACCCTCAATCCTCAATCCTCAATCTTCAATCATCAATATTCAATCTTCAATCATCAATCCTCAATCCTCTATCCTGAGTCCTCAATACTGAATGTTCAATCCTCAATACCCTATCCTCAACCTTCAATCCTCAATCCTCATTCCTCAATCCTCAAACCTCAATCCTCAGTCCTGAAACCTCAATACCGAATCCTCAATCCTGAATCCTCAATCTTCAGCCCTCAGTCCTCAACAATCAATTGTCAATCCTCAATCCTCAATAGAATATCCACAATTCACAGTTTTCAATACTCAATCCCCATTCTTCAACCTTCAAATCTCAATCCACAAACATCAATTTTCATCACTCAACCCTCAACACTCAGTCCTCAATCTTCAATCCTCAATCCTAAATCCTCAATTTTCAATCCTCAATACTCAATCTTCAATCCTCAATCCTCAATTCTCTATCCTCAATCCTCAATCCTCAATCCTCAATCCTCAATCAACAATCCTCAATACTCAATCTTCAACTCTCAATCTTCAATCCTCAATCCTCTATCCTCATTCTTCAATCCTCAACACCCAACCCTTAATCTTCAATCCTCAATCCTCAATCCTCAATTCTCAATCCTCAATCCTCAATCCTCAGACCTCAAACATCAATACTCAGCCCTCAGTCCTCGTCCGCAATCCACAACACTCAATCCTCAATCCTCAATCTTCAATCATCAATATTCAATCTTCAATCCTCAATCCTCAATCCTCAATCATCAATCCTCAATTTTCAATCCTCAATACTCAATCCTCAATCCTCAATCCTCAATCTTCAATCATCAATATTCAACCTTCAATCCTCAATCCTCAATCCTCAATCCTCAATCCTCAATCCTCAATCCTCAAACCTCAATACCGGAGCCTCAATCTTCAATCCTCAATCCTCAATCCTCAATTCTCTATCCTCAATCCTCAGTCCTTAGTCCTCAAACCTCAATCCTCAACCCTCAACCCTCATCCTCAATCCTCAATCCTCAATCCTCAATCATCAATCCTCAATTTTCAATCCTCAATTCTCAATCCTCAATCCTCAATCCTCAATACTCAATCCACAATCCTCAATCCTCAATCCTCAACCCTCAATCCTCAGTCCTGAAAAATCAATTCCAAATCCTCAATCTTGAATCCTCAACCTTCAGCCCTCAGTACTCAACAATCAGTTGTCAATCCTCAATCATCAATATAATATCCTCAATTCACAGCTTTCAATACTCAATCCCCATTCTTCAGTCATCAAATCTCAATCCACAAACATCAATTCTCATCACTCAACCCTCAACACTCAGTCCTCAATCTTCAATCCCCAATCCTAAATCCTCAATCTTCAATCCTCAATACTCAATCTTCAATCCTCAATCCTCAATTCTCAATCCTCAATACTCAATCCTCAATCGTCAATCCTCAATTCCCAATCGTCAATCTTCAATCCTTAATCCTCAATCTTCAATCCTTAATTCTCAATCCTCCATCCCCAATCCTCAATCTTCAATCCTCAATACTCAATCTTCAATCTTCAATCCTCAATCCTCAATCCTCAATCCTCAAACCTCAAACATCAATCTTCAATCCTCAATACTCAATCTTCAACACTCAATCTTCAATCCCCAATCCTCAATCCTCAGTCTTCAATCCTCAACACCCAATCCTCAATCTTCAATCCTCAGTCCTCAATCCTCAATTCTCAATCCTCAGTCCTCAATCCTCAGACCTCAAGCATCAATACTCAACCCTCAGTCCTCGTCCGCAATCCACAACCCTCAATCCTCAATCCTGAATCTTCAATCATCAATATTCAATCTTCAATCCTCAATCCTCAATCCTCAATTCTCAATCCGCAATACTCAATCCTCAATCGTCAATCCTCAATCCTGAATCCTCAACATTCAATCCTCAATACTCAATCTTCAACACTCAATCCTCAATCCTCAATCCTCAATCCTCAATCCTCAATCCTCAATCCCAAATCGTTAATCCTCAATCCTCAATCCTCAACACACAATCCTCAGTCCTGATACCTCAATACCGAATCCTCAATCCTGAATCCTCAATCCTCAGCCCTCAGTCCTCAAGAATCAATTGTCAATCCTCAATCCTCAACAGAATATCTTCAATTAACAGTTTTCAATACTCAATCCCCATTCTTCAATCATCAGATCTCAATCAACAAACATCAATTCTCATCACTCAACCCTCAACACTCAGTCCTCAATCTTCAATCCCCAATCCTAAATCCTCAATCTTCAAACCTCAATACTCAATCTTCAATCCTCAATCCTCAATTCTCAATCCTCAATACTCAATCCTCAATCGTCAATCCTCAATTCCCAATCGTCAATCTTCAAACCTCAATACTCAATCTTCAATCCTCAATCCTCAATTCTCAATCCCCAATCCTCAATCTTCAATCCTCAGACCTCAAACATCAATACTCAAGCCTCAGTCCTCGTCCGCAATCCACAAACCTCAATCCTCAATCCTCAATCCTCAATCCTCAATCCTCAATCATCAATCCTCAATTTTCAATCCTCAATACTCAATCCTCAATCCCCAATCCTCAATCTTCAATACTCAATCTTCAATCCTCAATCCTCAATCCTCAGTCCTCAATCCTCAATACTCAACATTCAGTCCTCAACCCTCAATCCTCAATCCTCAATGCTCAATCCTCAATCGTCAATCCTCAATTCCCAATCCTCAATCTTCAATCCTCAATCCTCAATATTCAATCCTGAATCGTCAATCCTCAATCCTCAATGCTCAATCTTCAATCCTCAATACTCAAACCTCAATTCTCAATCCTCAGTCCTCAATCCTCAGACCTCAAACATCAATACTCAACCCTCAGTCCTCGTCCGCAATCCACAACCCTCAATCCTCAATCCCCAATCTTCAATCATCAATATTCAATCTTCAATCCTCAATCCTCAATGCTCAATTCTCAATCCGCAATACTCAATCCTCAATCGTCAATCCTCAATCCTGAACTCTCAACCTTCAATCCTCAATACTCAATCTTCAATACTCAATCCTCAATCCTCAATCCTCAACCCTCAATCCTCAATCCTCAATCCCAAATCCTTAATCCTCAATCCTCAATCCTCAACCCACAATCCACAGTCCTGATACCTCAATACCGAATCCTCAATCCTGAATCCTCAATCCTCAGCCCTCAGTCCTCAACAATCAATTGTCAATCCTCAATCCTCAATAGAATATCTTCAATTCACAGTTTTCAATACTCAATCCCCATTCTTCAATCTTCAAATCTCAATCCACAAACATCAATTATCATCACTCAACCCTCAACACTCAGTCCTCAATCTTCAATCGTCAATCCTAAATCCGCAATCTTCAATCCTCAATACTCAACATTCAATCCTCAACCCTCAATCCTCAATCCTCAATGCTCAATCCTCAATCGTCAATCCTCAATTCCCAATCCTCAATCTTCAATCCTCAATCCTCAATATTCAATCCTGAATCGTCAATCCTCAATCCTCAATGCTCAATCTTCAATCCTCAATACTCAATTATCAACACTCAATTCTCAATCGTCAGACCTCAAGCATCAATACTCAACCCTCAGTAGTCGTCCGCAATCCACAACCCTCAATCCTCAATCCTCAACCTTCAATCATCAATATTCAATCTTCAATCCTCAATCATCAACCCTCTATACTCAATCCTCAATCCTGAATGTTCAATCCACAATACCCAATCCTCAATCTTCAATCCTCAATCCTCAGTCCTCAATCCTCAGCCCTCAATCCTCAATCCTCATTCTTCAATCCTCAATACACAATTCTCAATCTTCAATCCTCAATCCTCAATTCTCAATCCTCAATCCTCAATCCTCAGACCTCAAACATCAATACTCAAGCCTCAGTCCTCGTCCGCAATCCACAAACCTCAATCCTCAATCCTCAATCCTCAATCCTCAATCCTCAATCATCAATCCTCAATTTTCAATCCTCAATACTCAATCCTCAATCCTCAATCCTCAATACTCAATCCACAATCCTCAATCCTCAATCCTCAACCCTCAATCCTCAGTCCTGAAACCTCAATCCCGAATCCTCAATCCTGAATCCGCAAACTTCAGTCCTCAGACCTCAACAATCAATTGTAAATCCTCAATCCTCAATAGAATATCCTCAATTCACAGTTTTCAATACTCAATCCCCATTCTTCAATCTTCAAATCTCAATCCACAAACATCAATTCTCATCACTCAACCCTCAACACTCAGTCCACGGTCTTCAATACTCAATCCTCAATCCTCAATCTTGAATCCTCAATACTCAACCTTCAATCCTGAATCCTCAACTCTCAATCCTCAACACTCAATCCTCAATCGTCAATCCTCAATCCCCAATCCTCAATCTTCTATCCTCTATCCTCAATCCTCAATCGTCAATCCTCAATCCTCAACCTTCAATACTCAATACTCAATCTTCAATCGTCAATCCTCAATCCTCAGTCCTCAGTCCTCAATCCTCAATCCTCAATCCTCAATCTTCTATCCTCAATACTCAATCCGCAATCCTCAATCCTCAATCCTCAATCCTCAATCCTAATTCGTCACTCCTTGAAGCCCAGTCCTCAATCTTCAATCCTCAATCCTCAATCCTCAATTCTCAATCCTCAATACTCAATCCTCAATCCTCAACCTTCAATCCTCAATACTCAACCTTCAATACTCAATCCTCAATCCTCAATCCTCAATCCTCAATCCTGAATCCCAAATCCTCAATCCTCAATCCTCAATCCTCAACCCTCAATCCTCAGTCCTGAAACATCAATTCCAAATCCTCAATCTTGAATCCTCAACCTTCAGCCCTCAGTACTCAACAATCAGATGTCAATCCTCAATCCTCAATAGAATATCCTCAACTCACAGCTTTCAATACTCAATCCCCATTCTTCAATCATCAAATCTCAATCCACAAACATCAATTCTCATCACTCAACCCTCAACACTCAGTCCTCAATCTTCAATCCCCAATCCTAAATCCTCAATCTTCAAACCTCAATACTCAATCTTCAATCCTCAATCCTCAATTCTCAATCCTCAATACTCAATCCTCAATCGTCAATCCTCAATTCCCAATCGTCAATCTTCAATCCTCAATCCTCAATCTTCAATCCTTAATCCTCAATCCTCCATCCCCAATCCTCAATCTTCAATCCTCAATACTCAATCTTCAATCTTCAATCCTCAATCCTCAATCCTCAATCCTCAAACCTCAATCATCAATCTCCAATCCTCAATACTCAATCTTCAACACTCAATCTTCAGTCCCCAATCCTCAATCCCCATTCTTCAATCCTCAACACCCAATCCTCAATCTTCAATCCTCAGTCCTCAATCCTCAATTCTCAATCCTCAGTCCTCAATCCTCAGACCTCCAGCATCAATACTCAAACCTCAGTCCTCGTCCGCAATCCACAACCCTCAATCCTCAATCCTCAATCTTCAATCATCAATATTCAATCTTCAATCCTCAATCCTCAATCCTCAATTCTCAATCCGCAATACTCAATCCTCAATCGTCAATCCTCAATCCTGAATCCTCAACATTCAATCCTCAATACCCAATCTTCAACACTCAATCCTCAATCCTCAATCCTCAATCCTCAATCCTCAATCCTCAATCCCAAATCCTTAATCCTCAATCCTCAATCCTCAACCCACAATCCTCAGTCCTGATACCTCAATACCGAATCCTCAATCCTGAATCCTCAATCCTCAGCCCTCAGTCCTCAAGAATCAATTGTCAATCCTCAATCCTCAATAGAATATCTTCAATTAACAGTTTTCAATACTCAATCCCCATTCTTCAATCTTCAAATCTCAATCCACAAACATCAATTATCATCACACAACCCTCAACACTCAGTCCTCATTCTTCAATCGTCAATCCTAAATCCGCAATCTTCAATCCTCAATACTCAACCTTCAATCCTCAACCCTCAATCCTCAATCCTCAATACTCAATCCTCAATCGTCAATCCTCAATCCTCAATCCTCAACCTTCAATACTCAATACTCAATCTTCAATCCTCAATCCTCAATCCTCAGTCCTCAGTCCTCAATCCTCAATCCTCAATCCTCAATCTTCTATCCTCAATACTCAATCCGCAATCCTCAATCCTCAATCCTCAATCCTCAATCCTAATTCGTCACTCCTTGAAGCCCAGTCCTCAATCTTCAATCCTCAATCCTCAATCCTCAATTCTCAATCCTCAATACTCAATCCTCAATCCTCAACCTTCAATCCTCAATACTCAACCTTCAATACTCAATCCTCAATCCTCAATCCTCAATCCTCAATCCTCAATCCTGAATCCCAAATCCTCAATCCTCAATCCTCAATCCTCAACCCTCAATCCTCAGTCCTGAAACATCAATTCCAAATCCTCAATCTTGAATCCTCAACCTTCAGCCCTCAGTACTCAACAATCAGATGTCAATCCTCAATCCTCAATAGAATATCCTCAACTCACAGCTTTCAATACTCAATCCCCATTCTTCAATCATCAAATCTCAATCCACAAACATCAATTCTCATCACTCAACCCTCAACACTCAGTCCTCAATCTTCAATCCCCAATCCTAAATCCTCAATCTTCAAACCTCAATACTCAATCTTCAATCCTCAATCCTCAATTCTCAATCCTCAATACTCAATCCTCAATCGTCAATCCTCAATTCCCAATCGTCAATCTTCAATCCTCAATCCTCAATCTTCAATCCTTAATCCTCAATCCTCCATCCCCAATCCTCAATCTTCAATCCTCAATACTCAATCTTCAATCTTCAATCCTCAATCCTCAATCCTCAATCCTCAAACCTCAATCATCAATCTCCAATCCTCAATACTCAATCTTCAACACTCAATCTTCAGTCCCCAATCCTCAATCCCCATTCTTCAATCCTCAACACCCAATCCTCAATCTTCAATCCTCAGTCCTCAATCCTCAATTCTCAATCCTCAGTCCTCAATCCTCAGACCTCCAGCATCAATACTCAAACCTCAGTCCTCGTCCGCAATCCACAACCCTCAATCCTCAATCCTCAATCTTCAATCATCAATATTCAATCTTCAATCCTCAATCCTCAATCCTCAATTCTCAATCCGCAATACTCAATCCTCAATCGTCAATCCTCAATCCTGAATCCTCAACATTCAATCCTCAATACCCAATCTTCAACACTCAATCCTCAATCCTCAATCCTCAATCCTCAATCCTCAATCCTCAATCCCAAATCCTTAATCCTCAATCCTCAATCCTCAACCCACAATCCTCAGTCCTGATACCTCAATACCGAATCCTCAATCCTGAATCCTCAATCCTCAGCCCTCAGTCCTCAAGAATCAATTGTCAATCCTCAATCCTCAATAGAATATCTTCAATTAACAGTTTTCAATACTCAATCCCCATTCTTCAATCTTCAAATCTCAATCCACAAACATCAATTATCATCACACAACCCTCAACACTCAGTCCTCATTCTTCAATCGTCAATCCTAAATCCGCAATCTTCAATCCTCAATACTCAACCTTCAATCCTCAACCCTCAATCCTCAATCCTCAATACTCAATCCTCAATCGTCAATCCTCAATTCCCAATCCTCAATCTTCAATCCTCAATCCTCAATCCTCAATCTTCAATCCTCAATACTCAATCTTCAATCCTCAATCCTCAATCCTCAATCCTCAATCCTCAATCCTCAATCTTCAATCCTCAATACTCAATCATCAACCCTCAATCTTCAATCCTCAATCCTCTATCCTCATTCTTCAATCCTCAACACCCAATCCTCAATCTTGAATCCTCAATCTTTAATCCTCAATTCTCAATCCTCAATCCTCAATCGTCAGACCTCAAACATCAATACTCAACCCTCAGTCCTCGTCCGCAATCCACAACACTCAATCCTCAATCCTCAATCTTCAATCATCAATATTCAATCTTCAATCCTCAATCCTCAATTCTCTATCCTCAATCCTCAATCCTGAATGTTCAATCCTCAATACCCAATCCTCAATCTTCAATCCTCAATACTCAATCCTCAATCCTCAATCCTCAATCCTCAGTCCTCAATCCTCAATTCTCAATCCTCAATCCTCAATCCTCAGACCTAAAACATCAATACTCAACCCTCAGCCCTCGTCCGCAATCCGCAACCCTCAATCCTCAATCCTCAATCTTCAATCATCAATATTCAATCTTCAATCATCAATCCTCAATCCTCTATCCTGAGTCCTCAATACTGAATGTTCAATCCTCAATACCCTATCCTCAACCTTCAATCCTCAATCCTCATTCCTCAATCCTCAAACCTCAATCCTCAGTCCTGAAAACTCAATACCGAATCCTCAATCCTGAATCCTCAATCTTCAGCCCTCAGTCCTCAACAATCAATTGTCAATCCTCAATCCTCAATAGAATATCCACAATTCACAGTTTTCAATACTCAATCCCCATTCTTCAACCTTCAAATCTCAATCCACAAACATCAATTTTCATCACTCAACCCTCAACACTCAGTCCTCAATCTTCAATCCTCAATCCTAAATCCTCAATTTTCAATCCTCAATACTCAATCTTCAATCCTCAATCCTCAATTCTCTATCCTCAATCCTCAATCCTCAATCCTCAATCCTCAATCAACAATCCTCAATACTCAATCTTCAACTCTCAATCTTCAATCCTCAATCCTCTATCCTCATTCTTCAATCCTCAACACCCAACCCTTAATCTTCAATCCTCAATCCTCAATCCTCAATTCTCAATCCTCAATCCTCAATCCTCAGACCTCAAACATCAATACTCAACCCTCAGTCCTCGTCCGCAATCCACAACACTCAATCCTCAATCCTCAATCTTCAATCATCAATATTCAATCTTCAATCCTCAATCCTCAATCCTCAATCATCAATCCTCAATTTTCAATCCTCAATACTCAATCCTCAATCCTCAATCCTCAATCTTCAATCATCAATATTCAACCTTCAATCCTCAATCCTCAATCCTCAATCCTCAATCCTCAATCCTCAATCCTCAAACCTCAATACCGGAGCCTCAATCTTCAATCCTCAATCCTCAATCCTCAATTCTCTATCCTCAATCCTCAGTCCTTAGTCCTCAAACCTCAATCCTCAACCCTCAACTCTCATCCTCAATCCTCAATCCTCAATCCTCAATCATCAATCCTCAATTTTCAATCCTCAATACTCAATCCTCAATCCTCAATCCTCAATACTCAATCCACAATCCTCAATCCTCAATCCTCAACCCTCAATCCTCAGTCCTGAAAAATCAATTCCAAATCCTCAATCTTGAATCCTCAACCTTCAGCCCACAGTACTCAACAATCAGTTGTCAATCCTCAATCATCAATATAATATCCTCAATTCACAGCTTTCAATACTCAATCCCCATTCTTCAGTCATCAAATCTCAATCCACAAACATCAATTCTCATCACTCAACCCTGAACACTCAGTCCTCAATCTTCAATCCCCAATCCTAAATCCTCAATCTTCAATCCTCAATCCTCAATTCTCAATCCTCAATACTCAATCCTCAATCGTCAATCCTCAATTCCCAATCGTCAATCTTCAATCCTTAATCCTCAATCTTCAATCCTTAATTCTCAATCCTCCATCCCCAATCCTCAATCTTCAATCCTCAATACTCAATCTTCAATCTTCAATCCTCAATCCTCAATCCTCAATCCTCAAACCTCAAACATCAATCTTCAATCCTCAATACTCAATCTTCAACACTCAATCTTCAATCCCCAATCCTCAATCCTCAGTCTTCAATCCTCAACACCCAATCCTCAATCTTCAATCCTCAGTCCTCAATCCTCAATTCTCAATCCTCAGTCCTCAATCCTCAGACCTCAAGCATCAATACTCAACCCTCAGTCCTCGTCCGCAATCCACAACCCTCAATCCTCAATCCTGAATCTTCAATCATCAATATTCAATCTTCAATCCTCAATCCTCAATCCTCAATTCTCAATCCGCAATACTCAATCCTCAATCGTCAATCCTCAATCCTGAATCCTCAACATTCAATCCTCAATACTCAATCTTCAACACTCAATCCTCAATCCTCAATCCTCAATCCTCAATCCTCAATCCTCAATCCCAAATCCTTAATCCTCAATCCTCAATCCTCAACCCACAATCCTCAGTCCTGATACCTCAATACCGAATCCTCAATCCTGAATCCTCAATCCTCAGCCCTCAGTCCTCAAGAATCAATTGTCAATCCTCAATCCTCAACAGAATATCTTCAATTAACAGTTTTCAATACTCAATCCCCATTCTTCAATCATCAAATCTCAATCAACAAACATCAATTCTCATCACTCAACCCTCAACACTCAGTCCTCAATCTTCAATCCCCAATCCTAAATCCTCAATCTTCAAACCTCAATACTCAATCTTCAATCCTCAATCCTCAATTCTCAATCCTCAATACTCAATCCTCAATCGTCAATCCTCAATTCCCAATCGTCAATCTTCAATCCTCAATCCTCAATCTTCAATCCTTAATCCTCAATCCTCCATCCCCAATCCTCAATCTTCAATCCTCAATACTCAATCTTCAATCTTCAATCCTCAATCCTCAATCCTCAATCGTCAAACCTCAATCATCAATCTTCAATCCTCAATACTCAATCTTCAACACTCAATCTTCAATCCCCAATCCTCAATCCTCATTCTTCAATCCTCAATACCAAATCCTCAATCCTCAATCCTCAATTCTCAATCCTCAATTCGCAATCCTCAGTCCTCAATCCTCAGACCTCAAGCATCAATACCCAACCCTCTGACCTCGTCCTCAATCCACAACCCTTAATCCTAAATCCGCAATCTTCAATCATCAATATTCAACCTTCAATCCTCAATCCTCAATCCTCAATCCTCAATCCTCAATCCTCAAACCTCAAACCTCAATACCGGAGCCTCAATCTTCAATCCTCAATCCTCAATCCTCAACTCTCTATCCTCAATCCTCAGTCCTTAGTCCTCAAACCTCAATCCTCAACCCTCAACCCTCATCCTCAATCCTCAATCCTCAATCCTCAATCATCAATCCTCAATTTTCAATCCTCAATACTCAATCCTCAATCCTCAATCCTCAATACTCAATCCACAATCCTCAATCCTCAATCCTCAACCCTCAATCCTCAGTCCTGAAACCTCAATCCCGAATCCTCAATCCTGAATCCGCAAACTTCAGTCCTCAGACCTCAACAATCAATTGTCAATCCTCAATCCTCAATAGAATATCCTCAATTCACAGTTTTCAATACTCAATCCCCATTCTTCAATCTTCAAATCTCAATCCACAAACATCAATTCTCATCACTCAACCCTCAACACTCAGTCCACGGTCTTCAATGCTCAATCCTCAATCCTCAATCTTGAATCCTCAATACTCAATCTTCAATCCTGAATCCTCAACTCTCAATCCTCAACACTCAATACTCAATCGTCAATCCTCAATCCCCAATCCTCAATCTTCTATCCTCTATTCTCAATCCTCAATCCTCAATCCTCAATCCTCAATCTTCAATACTCAATACTTAATCTTCAATCCTCAATCCTCAATCCTCAGTCCTCAGTCCTCAATCCTCAATCCTCAATCCTCAATCTTCTATCCTCAATACTCAATCCGCAATCCTCAATCTTCAATCCTCAATCCTCAATCCTAATTCGTCACTCCTTGAAGCCCAGTCCTCAATCTTCAATCCTTAATCCTCAATCCTCAATTCTCAATCCTCAATACTCAATCCTCAATCCTCAACCTTCAATCCTCAATACTCAACCTTCAATACTCAATCCTCAATCCTCAATCCTCAATCCTCAATCCTCAATCGTCAATCCTCAATTCCCAATCGTCAATCTTCAATCCTCAATCCTCAATCTTCAATCCTTAATCCTCAATCCTCCATCCCCAATCCTCAATCTTCAATCCTCAATACTCAATCTTCAATCTTCAATCCTCAATCCTCAATCCTCAATCCTCAAACCTCAATCATCAATCTTCAATCCTCAATACTCAATCTTCAACACTCAATCTTCAATCCCCAATCCTCAATCCTCATTCTTCAATCCTCAATACCAAATCCTCAATCCTCAATCCTCAATTCTCAATCCTCAATTCGCAATCCTCAGTCCTCAATCCTCAGACCTCAAGCATCAATACCCAACCCTCTGACCTCGTCCTCAATCCACAACCCTTAATCCTAAATCCGCAATCTTCAATCATCAATATTCAACCTTCAATCCTCAATCCTCAATCCTCAATCCTCAATCCTCAATCCTCAAACCTCAAACCTCAATACCGGAGCCTCAATCTTCAATCCTCAATCCTCAATCCTCAATTCTCTATCCTCAATCCTCAATCCTCAATCGTCAATCCTCAATTCCCAATCGTCAATCTTCAATCCTCAATCCTCAATCTTCAATCCTCAATACTCAGTCTTCAATCCTCAATCCTCAATCCTGAACCCTCAATCCTCAATCCTCAATCCTCAATCGTCAATCTCCAATCCTGAATTGTCAATCTTCAATCCTCAATCCTCAATCCTCAATCCTCAATCCTCATTCTTCAATCCCCAATACCCAATCCTCAATCTTCAATCCTCAATCCTCAATCCTCTATCCTCAATCCTCGATCCTGAATTTTCAATCCTCAAAACCCAATCCTCAATCTTCAATCCTCAATACTCAATCCTCAATCCTCAATCCTCAATCCTCAGTCCACAATCCTCAATTCTCAATCCTCAATCCTCAATCCTCAGACCTCAAACATCAATACTCAACCCTCAGCCCTCGTCCGCAATCCACAACCCTCAATCCTCAATCCTCAAACTTCAATCATCATTCCTCAATCCTCAATCCTCAATTCTCAATCCTCAATCCTCAATCCTCAATCCTCAATCCTCAATCTTCAATCCTTAATCCTCAATCCTGAATTCTCAATCCTCAATCCTCAATCGTCAATCCTCAATTCCCAATCCTCAATCTTCAATCCTCAATCCTCAATCTTCAATCCTTAATCCTCAATCCTCAATCCCCAATCCTCAATCTTCAATACTCAATCATCAATCCTCAATCCTCAATCCTCAGTCCTCAATCCTCAATCCTCATTCTTCAATACTCAACACCCAATCCTCAATCTTCAATCCTCAATCCTCAATCCTCAATTCTCAATCCTCTGTCCTCAATCCTCAGACCTCAAGCATCAATACTCAACCCTCAGTCCTCGTCCGCAATCCACAACCCTCAATCCTCAATCCTCAATCTTCAATCATCAATATTCAATCTTCAATCCTCAATCCTCAATCCTCAATTCTCAATCCGCAATACTCAATCCTCAATCGTCAATCCTCAACCCTGAATCCTCAACCTTCAATCCTCAATACTCAATCTTCAATACTCAATCCTCAATCCTCAATCCTCAATCCTCAATCCTCAATCCTCAATCCCAAATCCCTAATCCTCAATCCTCAATCCTCAACCCACAATCCTCAGTCCTGATACCTCAATACCGAATCCTCAATCCTGAATCCACAATCCTCAGCCCTCAGTCCTCAAGAATCAATCGTCAATCCTCAATCCTGAATAGAATATCTTCAATTAACAGTTTTCAATACTCAATCCCCATTCTTCAATCTTCAAATCTCGATCCACAAACATCAATTATCATCACTCAACCCTCAACACTCAGTCCTCAATCTTCAATCCCCAATCCTAAATCCTCAATCTTCAATCCTCAATACTCAATCTTCAATCCTCAATCCTCAATTCTCAATCCTCAACACTCAATCCTCAATCGTCAATCCTCAATTCCCAATCGTCAATCTTCAATCCTCAATCCTCAATCTTCAATCCTCAATCCTCAATCTTCAATCATCAATATTCAATCTTCAAACGTCAATCCTCAATCCTCTATCCTCAATCCTCAATACTGAATGTTCAATCCTCAATACAGAATCCTCAATCTTCAATCCTCAATACTCAATCCTCAATCCTCAACCCTCAATCCTCAGTCCTCAAACCTCAATCCTGAGTACTCAGTCCTGAATACTCAACCTTCAGCCCTCAGTCCTCAACAATCAGTTGCCAATCCTCAGTCCTCAATAGAATATCCTCAATTCACAGCTTTCAATACTCAATACTCAATCTGCATTCTTCAAATCTCTATCCACAAACATCAATTCTCATAACTCAACCCTCAACACTCAGTCCTCAATGTTCAGTCCTCAATCCTCAATTCTCAATATTCAATCCTCAATTCTGAATCTTCAATCCTAATTCCTCAATCCTCAATTCTCAATCCTCAATCCTCAATCTTCAATCCTCAGTCCCCAAACCTCAATCTTCAATCCTCAATCCTCAATCCTGAATCCTCAACCTTCAGCACTCAGTCTTCAGCAATCAGTTGTCAATCCTCAATCCTCAATACAACATCACCAATGCACAGTTTTCAATACTCAATACTCAATCTGCAATCTTCAAATCTCTATCCACAAGCATCAATTCTCATCACTCAACCCTCAACCCTCCGTCCCCAATTCTCAATCTTCAATCCTCAATCCTCAATCCTCAATCCTCAATCCTCAATTTTCAATCCTCAATACTCAATCTTCAATCCTCAATCCTCAATCCTCAATCCTCAATCCTCAATCCTCAATCCTCAACCCTCAATCCTCAGCCCTGAAACCTCAATCCCGAATCCTCAATCCTGAATCCGCAAACCTCAGTCCTCAGTCCTCAACAATCAATTGTCAATCCTCAATCCTCAATAGAATATCCTCAATTCACAGTTTTCAATACTCAATCCCCATTCTTCAATCTTCATACCTCAATCCACAAACATCAATTCTCATCACTCAACTCTCAACACTCAGTCCTCAATCTTCAATCCTCAATCCTCAATCCTCAATCTTGAATCCTCAATACTCAATCTTCAATCCTCAATCCTCAATTGTCAATCCTCAACACTCAATCCTCAATCGTCAATCCTGAATCCCCAATCCTCAATCTTCAATCCTCTATCCTCAATCCTCAATCCTCAATCCTCAATCCTCAATCATCAATCTTCAATACTCAATACTCAATCTTCAATCCTCAATCCTCAATCCTCAGTCCTCAATCCTCAATCCTCAATCCTCAATCCTCAATCTTCTACTCTCAATACTCAATCTGCAATCCTCAATCCTCAATCCTCAATCCTCAAACCTAATTCGTCACTCCTCGAAACCCAGTCCTCAATCTTCAATCCTCAATCCTCAATCCGCAATCTTGAATCCTCAATACTCAATCTTCAATCCTCAATCCTCAATTCACAATCCTCAACACTCAACCCTCAATCGTCAATCCTGAATCCCCAATCCTCAATCTTCAATCCTCTATCCTCAATCCTCAATCCTCAATCCTCAATCCTCAATCCTCAATACTGAATGTTCAATCCTCAATACAGAATCCTCAATCTTCAATCCTCAATACTCAATCCTCAATCCTCAACCCTCAATCCTCAGTCCTCAAACCTCAATCCTGAGTACTCAGTCCTGAATACTCAACCTTCAGCCCTCAGTCCTCAACAATCAGTTGCCAATCCTCAGTCCTCAATAGAATATCCTCAATTCACAGCTTTCAATACTCAATACTCAATCTGCATTCTTCAAATCTCTATCCACAAACATCAATTCTCATAACTCAACCCTCAACACTCAGTCCTCAATGTTCAGTCCTCAATCCTCAATTCTCAATATTCAATCCTCAATTATGAATCTTCAATCCTAATTCCTCAATCCTCAATTCTCAATCCTCAATCCTCAATCTTCAATCCTCAGTCCCCAAACCTCAATCTTCAATCCTCAATCCTCAATCCTGAATCCTCAACCTTCAGCACTCAGTCTTCAGCAATCAGTTGTCAATCCTCAATCCTCAATACAACATCACCAATGCACAGTTTTCAATACTCAATACTCAATCTGCAATCTTCAAATCTCTATCCACAAGCATCAATTCTCATCACTCAACCCTCAACCCTCCGTCCCCAATTCTCAATCTTCAATCCTCAATCCTCAATCCTCAATCCTCAATCCTCAATTTTCAATCCTCAATACTCAATCTTCAATCCTCAATCCTCAATCCTCAATCCTCAATCCTCAATCCTCAATCCTCAACCCTCAATCCTCAGCCCTGAAACCTCAATCCCGAATCCTCAATCCTGAATCCGCAAACCTCAGTCCTCAGTCCTCAACAATCAATTGTCAATCCTCAATCCTCAATAGAATATCCTCAATTCACAGTTTTCAATACTCAATCCCCATTCTTCAATCTTCATACCTCAATCCACAAACATCAATTCTCATCACTCAACTCTCAACACTCAGTCCTCAATCTTCAATCCTCAATCCTCAATCCTCAATCTTGAATCCTCAATACTCAATCTTCAATCCTCAATCCTCAATTGTCAATCCACAACACTCAATCCTCAATCGTCAATCCTGAATCCCCAATCCTCAATCTTCAATCCTCTATCCTCAATCCTCAATCCTCAATCCTCAATCCTCAATCATCAATCTTCAATACTCAATACTCAATCTTCAATCCTCAATCCTCAATCCTCAGTCCTCAATCCTCAATCCTCAATCCTCAATCCTAATTCGTCACTCCTCGAAACCCAGTCCTCAATCTTCAATCCTCAATCCTCAATCCGCAATCTTGAATCCTCAATACTCAATCTTCAATCCTCAATCCTCAATTCACAATCCTCAACACTCAATCCTCAATCGTCAATCCTCAATCCCCAATCCTCAATCTTCAATCCTCTATCCTCAATCCTCAATCCTCAATCCTCAATCCTCAACCTTCAATACCCAATACTCAATCTTCAATCCTCAATCCTCAATCCTCAGTCCTCAATCCTCAATCCTCAATCATCAATCCACAATCCTCAATCTTCAATCCTCAATACTCAATCTGCAATCCTCAGACCTCAAACATCAATACTCAACCCTCAGTCATCGTCCGCAATCCACAAACCTCAATCCTCAATCCTCAATCTTCAATCATCAATATTCAATCTTCAATCCTCAGTCCTCAATCCTCTATCCTCAATCCTCAATCCTGAATGTTCAATCCTCAATACCCAATCCTCAATCTTCAATCCTCAATACTCAATCCTCAATCCTCAATCCTCAATCCTCAGTCCTCAATCCTCAATTCTCAATCCTCAATCCTCAATCCTCAGACCTCAAACGTCAATACTCAACCCTCAGCCCTCGTCCGCAATCCACAACCCTCAATCCTCAATCCTCAATCTTCAATCATCAATCCTCAATCCTCAATCCTCAATTCTCAATCCTCAATCGTCAATCCTCAATCCTCAATCCTCAATCCTCATTCTTCAATCCCCAATACCCAATCCTCAATCTTCAATCCTCAATCCTCAATCCTCTATCCTCAATCCTCGATCCTGAATGTTCAATCCTCAATACCCAATCCTCAATCTTCAATCCTCAATACTCAATCCTCAATCCTCAATCCTCAATCCTCAGTCCACAAACCTCAATTCTCAATCCTCAATCCTCAATCCTCAGACCTCAAACATCACTACTCAACCCTCAGCCCTCGTCCGCAATCCACAACCCTCAATCCTCAATCCTCAAACTTCAATCATCATTCCTCAATCCTCAATCCTCAATTCTCAATCCTCAATCCTCAATCCTCAACCCTGAATCCTCAACCTTCACTCCTCAATACTCAATCTTCAATACTCAATCCTCAATCCTCAATCCTCAATCCTCAATCCTCAATCCTCAATCCTCAATCCTCAATCCCAAATCCTTAATCCTCAATCCTCAATACTCAACCCTCAATCCTCAGTCCTGAAACCTCAATCCCGAATCCTCAATCCTGAATCCGCAAACTTCAGTCCTCAGTCCTCAACAATCAATTGTAAATACTCAATCCTCAATAGAATATCCTCAATTCACAGTTTTCAATACTCAAACCCCATCCTTCAATCTTCAAATCTCAATCCACAAACATCAATTCTCATCACTCAACCCTCAACACTCAGTCCACGGTCTTCAATGCTCAATCCTCAATCCTCAATCTTGAATCCTCAATACTCAATCTTCAATCCTGAATCCTCAACTCTCAATCCTCAACACTCAATACTCAATCGTCAAACCTTAATCCCCAATCCTCAATTTTCTATCCTCTATCCTCAATCCTCAATCCTCAATCCTCAATCCTCAATCTTCAATACTCAATACTCAATCTTCAATCCTCAATCCTCAATCCTCAGTCCTCAGTCCTCAATCCTCAATCCTCAATCCTCAATCTTCTATCCTCAATACTCAATCCGCAATCCTCAATCTTCAATCCTCAATCCTCAATCCTAATTCGTCACTCCTTGAAGCCCAGTCCTCAATCTTCAATCCTCAATCCTCAATCCTCAACCTTCAATCCTCAATACTCAACCTTCAATACTCAATCCTCAATCCTCAATCCTCAATCCTCAATCCTCAATCCTGAATCCCAAATCCTCAATCCTCAATCCTCAATCCTCAACCCTCAATCCTCAGTCCTGAAACATCAATTCCAAATCCACAATCTTGAATCCTCAACCTTTAGCCCTCAGTACTCAACAATCAGTTGTCAATCCTCAATCCTCAATAGAATATCCTCAACTCACAGCTTTCAATACTCAATCCCCATTCTTCAATCATCAAATCTCAATCAACAAACATCAATTCTCATCACTCAACCCTCAACACTCAGTCCTCAATCTTCAATCCCCAATCCTAAATCCTCAATCTTCAAACCTCAATACTCAATCTTCAATCCTCAATCCTCAATTCTCAATCCTCAATACTCAATCCTCAATCGTCAATCCTCAATTCCCAATCGTCAATCTTCAATCCTCAATCCTCAATCTTCAATCCTTAATCCTCAATCCTCCATCCCCAATCCTCAATCTTCAATCCTCAATACTCAATCTTCAATCTTCAATCCTATATCCTCAATCCTCAATCCTCAAACCTCAATCATCAATCTTCAATCCTCAATACTCAATCTTCAACACTCAATCTTCAATCCCCAATCCTCAATCCTCATTCTTCAATCCTCAATACCAAATCCTCAATCCTCAATCCTCAATTCTCAATCCTCAATTCGCAATCCTCAGTCCTCAATCCTCAGACCTCAAGCATCAATACCCAACCCTCTGACCTCGTCCTCAATCCACAACCCTTAATCCTAAATCCGCAATCTTCAATCATCAATATTCAACCTTCAATCCTGAATCCTCAATCCTCAATCCTCAATCCTCAATCCTCAAACCTCAAACCTCAATACCGGAGCCTCAATCTTCAATCCTCAATCCTCAATCCTCAACTCTCTATCCTCAATCCTCAGTCCTTAGTCATCAAACCTCAATCCTCAACCCTCAACCCTCATCCTCAATCCTCAATCCTCAATCCTCAATCATCAATCCTCAATTTTCAATCCTCAATACTCAATCCTCAATCCTCAATCCTCAATACTCAATCCACAATCCTCAATCCTCAATCCTCAACCCTCAATCCTCAGTCCTGAAACATCAATCCCGAATCCTCAATCCTGAATCCGCAAACTTCAGTCCTCAGACCTCAACAATCAATTGTCAATCCTCAATCCTCAATAGAATATCCTCAATTCACAGTTTTCAATACTCAATCCCCATTCTTCAATCTTCAAATCTCAATCCACAAACATCAATTCTCATCACTCAACCCTCAACACTCAGTCCACGGTCTTCAATGCTCAATCCTCAATCCTCAATCTTGAATCCTCAATACTCAATCTTCAATCCTGAATCCTCAACTCTCAATCCTCAACACTCAATACTCAATCGTCAAACCTCAATCCCCAATCCTCAATTTTCTATCCTCTATCCTCAATCCTCAATCCTCAATCCTCAATCCTCAATCTTCAATACTCAATACTCAATCTTCAATCCTCAATCCTCAATCCTCAGTCCTCAGTCCTCAATCCTCAATCCTCAATCCTCAATCTTCTATCCTCAATACTCAATCCGCAATCCTCAATCTTCAATCCTCAATCCTCAATCCTAATTCGTCACTCCTTGAAGCCCAGTCCTCAATCTTCAATCCTCAATCCTCAATCCTCAATTCTCAATCCTCAATACTCAATCCTCAATCCTCAACCTTCAATCCTCAATACTCAACCTTCAATACTCAATCCTCAATCCTCAATCCTCAATCCTCAATCCTCAATCCTCAACCCTCAATCCTCAGTCCTGAAACATCAATTCCAAATCCTCAATCTTGAATCCTCAACCTTCAGCCCTCAGTCCTCAACAATCAGTTGTCAATCCTCAATCCTCAATAGAATATCCTCAATTCACAGCTTTCAATACTCAATCCCCATTCTTCAATCATCAAATCTCAATCCACAAACATCAATTCTCATCACACAACGCTCAACACTTAGTCCTCAATCTTCAATCCCCAATCCTAAATCCTCAATCTTCAATCCTCAATCCTCAATTCTCAATCCTCAATACTCAATCCTCAATCCTCAAACATCAATCCTCAATACTCAACCTTCAATACTCAATCCTCAATCCTCAATCCTCAATCCTCAATCCTCAATCCTGAATCCCAAATCCTCAATCCTCAATCCTCAATCCTCAACCCTCAATCCTCAGTCCTGAAACATCAATTCCAAATCCACAATCTTGAATCCTCAACCTTTAGCCCTCAGTACTCAACAATCAGTTGTCAATCCTCAATCCTCAATAGAATATCCTCAACTCACAGCTTTCAATACTCAATCCCCATTCTTCAATCATCAAATCTCAATCAACAAACATCAATTCTCATCTCTCAACCCTCAACACTCAGTCCTCAATCTTCAATCCCCAATCCTAAATCCTCAATCTTCAAACCTCAATACTCAATCTTCAATCCTCAATCCTCAATTCTCAATCCTCAATACTCAATCCTCAATCGTCAATCCTCAATTCCCAATCGTCAATCTTCAATTCTCAATCCTCAATCTTCAATCCTTAATCCTCAATCCTCCATCCCCAATCCTCAATCTTCAATCCTCAATACTCAATCTTCAATCTTCAATCCTCAATCCTCAATCCTCAATCCTCAAACCTGAATCATCAATCTTCAATCCCCAATACTCAATCTTCAACACTCAATCTTCAATCCCCAATCCTCAATCCTCATTCTTCAATCCTCAATACCAAATCCTCAATCCTCAATCCTCAATTCTCAATCCTCAATTCGCAATCCTCAGTCCTCAATCCTCAGACCTCAAGCATCAATACCCAACCCTCTGACCTCGTCCTCAATCCACAACCCTTAATCCTAAATCCGCAATCTTCAATCATCAATATTCAACCTTCAATCCTCAATCCTCAATCGTCAATCCTCAATCCTCAATCCTCAAACCTCAAACCTCAATACCGGAGCCTCAATCTTCAATCCTCAATCCTCAATCCTCAATTCTCTATCCTCAATCCTCAGTCCTTAGTCCTCAAACCTCAAACCTCAATCCTCAACCCTCAACCCTCATCCTCAATCCTCAATCCTCAATCCTCAATCATCAATCCTCAATTTTCAATCCTCAATACTCAATCCTCAATCCTCAATCCTCAATACTCAATCCACAATCCTCAATCCTCAATCCTCAACCCTCAATCCTCAGTCCTGAAACCTCAATCCCGAATCCTCAATCCTGAATCCGCAAACTTCAGTCCTCAGACCTCAACAATCAATTGTCAATCCTCAGTCCTCAATAGAATATCCTCAATTCACAGTTTTCAATACTCAATCCCCATTCTTCAATCTTCAAATCTCAATCCACAAACATCAATTCTCATCACTCAACCCTCAACACTCAGTCCACGGTCTTCAATGCTCAATCCTCAATCCTCAATCTTGAATCCTCAATACTCAATCTTCAATCCTGAATCCTCAACTCTCAATCCTCAACACTCAATACTCAATCGTCAATCCTCAATCCCCAATCCTCAATCTTCTATCCTCTATCCTTAATCCTCAATCCTCAATCCTCAATCCTCAATCTTCAATACTCAATACTCAACCTTCAATCCTCAATCCTCAATCCTCAGTCCTCAGTCCTCAATCCTCAATCCTCAATCCTCAATCTTCTATCCTCAATACTCAATCCGCAATCCTCAACCTTCAATCCTCAATCCTCAATCCTAATTCGTCACTCCTTGAAGCCCAGTCCTCAATCTTCAATCCTCAATCCTCAATCCTCAATTCTCAATCCTCAATACTCAATCCTCAATCCTCAACCTTCAATCCTCAATACTCAACCTTCAATACTCAATCCTCAATCCTCAATCCTCAATCCTCAATCCTCAACCCTCAACCCTCAATCCTCAGTCCTGAAACATCAATTCCAAATCCTCAATCTTGAATCCTCAACCTTCAGCCCTCAGTCCTCAACAATCAGTTGTCAATCCTCAATCCTCAATAGAATATCCTCAATTCACAGCTTTCAATACTCAATCCCCATTCTTCAATCATCAAATCTCAATCCACAAACATCAATTCTCATCACTCAACCCTCAACACTCAGTCCTCAATCTTCAATCCCCAATCCTAAATCCTCAATCTTCAATCCTCAATACTCAATCTTCAATCCTCAATCCTCAATTCTCAATCCTCAACACTCAATCCTCAATCGTCAATCCTCAATTCCCAATCGTCAATCTTCAATCCTCAATCCTCAATCCTGAACCCTCAATCCTCAATCCTCAATCCTCAATCGTCAATCTCCAATCCTGAATTGTCAATCTTCAATCCTCAATCCTCAATCCTCAATCCTCAATCCTCATACTTCAATCCCCAATACCCAATCCTCAATCTTCGATCCTCAATCCTCAATCCTCTATCCTCAATCCTCGATCCTGAATGTTCAATCCTCAATACCCAATCCTCAATCTTCAATCCTCAATACTCAATCCTCAATCCTCAATCCTCAATCCTCAGTCCACAATCCTCAATTCTCAATCCTCAATCCTCAATCCTCAGACCTCAAACATCACTACTCAACCCTCAGCCCTCGTCCGCAATCCACAACCCTCAATCCTCAATCCTCAAACTCCAATCATCATTCCTCAATCCTCAATCCTCAATTCTCAATCCTCAATCCTCAATCCTCAATCCTCAATCCTCAATCTTCAATCCTTAATCCTCAATCCTGAATTCTCAATCCTCAATCCTCAATCGTCAATCCTCAGTTCCCAATCCTCAATCTTCAATCCTCAATCCTCAACCTTCAATCCTTAATCCTCAATCCTCAATCCCCAATCCTCAATCTTCAATACTCAATCTTCAATCCTCAATCCTCAATCCTCAGTCCTCAATCCTCAATCCTCATTCTTCAATACTCAACACCCAATCCTCAATCTTCAATCCTCAATCCTCAATCCTCAATTCTCAATCCTCTGTCCTCAATCCTCAGACCTCAAGCATCAATACTCAACCCTCAGTCCTCGTCCGCAATCCACAACACTCAATCCTCAATCCTCAATCTTCAATCATCAATATTCAATCTTCAATCCTCAATCCTCAATCGTCAATCCTCAACCCTGAATCCTCAACCTTCAATCCTCAATACTCAATCTTCAATACTCAATCCTCAATCCTCAATCCTCAATCCTCAATCCTCAATCCTCAATCCCAAATCCTTAATCCTCAATCCTCAATTCTCAACCCACAATCCTCAGTCGTGATACCTGAATACCGAATCCTCATTCCTGAATCCTCAATCCTCAGCCCTCAGTCCTCAAGAATCAATTGTCAATCCTCAATCCTCAATAGAATATCTTCAATTAACAGTTTTCAATACTCAATTCCCATTCTTCAATCTTCAAACCTCAATCCACAAACATCAATTATCATCACTCAACCCTCAACACTCAGTCCTCAATCTTCAATCGTCAATACTAAATCCGCAATCTTCAATCCTCAATACTCAACCTTCAATCCTCAACCCTCAATCCTCAATCCTCAATACTCAATCCTCAATCGTCAATCCTCAATTCCCAATCCTCAATCTTCAATCCTCAATCCTCAATATTCAATCCTGAATCGTCAATCCTCAATCCTCAATCCTCAATCTTCAATCCTCAATACTCAATCCTCAATCCTCAATCATCAATCCTCAATTTTCAATCCTCAATACTCAATCCTCAATCCTCAATCCTCAATACTCAATCCACAATCCTCAATCCTCAATACTCAACCCTCAATCCTCAGTCCTGAAACCTCAATCCCGAATCCTCAATCCTGAATCCGCAAACTTCAGTCCTCAGTCCTCAACAATCAATTGTAAATCCTCAATCCTCAATAGAATATCCTCAATTCACAGTTTTCAATACTCAATCCCCATTCTTCAATCTTCAAATCTCAATCCACAAACATCAATTCTCATCACTCAACCCTCAACACTCAGTCCACGGTCTTCAATCCTCAATCCTCAATCCTCAATCTTGAATCCTCAATACTCAATCTTCAATCCTGAATCCTCAACTCTCAATCCTCAACACTCAATCCTCAATCGTCAATCCTCAATCCCCAATCCTCAATCTTCTATCCTCTATCCTCAATCCTCAATCGTCAATCCTCAATCCTCAATCTTCAATACTCAATACTCAATCTTCAATCCTCAATCCTCAATCCTCAGTCCTCAGTCCTCAATCCTCAATCCTCAATCCTCAATCTTCTATCCTCAATACTCAATCCGCAATCCTCAATCCTCAATCCTCAATCCTCAATCCTAATTCGTCACTCCTTGAAGCCCAGTCCTCAATCTTCAATCCTCAATCCTCAATCCTCAATTCTCAATCCTCAATACTCAATCCTCAATCCTCAACCTTCAATCCTCAATACTCAACCTTCAATACTCAATCCTCAATCCTCAATCCTCAATCCTCAATCCTCAATCCTGAATCCCAAATCCTCAATCCTCAATCCTCAATCCTCAAAACTCAATCCTCAGTCCTGAAACATCAATTCCAAATCCACAATCTTGAATCCTCAACCTTCAGCCCTCAGTACTCAACAATCAGTTGTCAATCCTCAATCCTCAATAGAATATCCTCAACTGACAGCTTTCAATACTCAATCCCCATTCTTCAATCATCAAATCTCAATCAACAAACATCAATTCTCATCAATCAACCCTCAACACTCAGTCCTCAATCTTCAATCCCCAATCCTCAATCCTCATTCTTCAATCCTCAATACCAAATCCTCAATCCTCAATCCTCAATTCTCAATCCTCAATTCGCAATCCTCAGTCCTCAATCCTCAGACCTCAAGCATCAATACCCAACTCTCTGACCTCGTCCTCAATCCACAACCCTTAATCCTAAATCCGCAATCTTCAATCATCAATATTCAACCTTCAATCCTCAATCCTCAATCCTCAATCCTCAATCCTCAATCCTCAAACCTCAAACCTCTATTCCGGAGCCTCAATCTTCAATCCTCAATCCTCAATCCTCAATTCTCATCCTCAATCCTCAGTCCTTAGTCCTCAAACCTCAATCCTCAACCCTCAACCCTCATCCTCAATCCTCAATCCTCAATCCTCAATCATCAATCCTCAATTTTCAATCCTCAATACTCAATCCTGAATCCTCAATCCTCAATACTCAATCCACAATCCTCAATCCTCAATCCTCAACCCTCAATCCTCAGTCCTGAAACCTCAATCCCGAATCCTCAATCCTGAATCCGCAAACTTCAGTCCTCAGACCTCAACAATCAATTGTCAATCCACAATCCTCAATAGAATATCCTCAATTCACAGTTTTCAATACTCAATCCCCATTCTTCAATCTTCAAATCTCAATCCACAAACATGAATTCTCATCACTCAACCCTCAACACTCAGTCCACGGTCTTCAATGCTCAATCCTCAATCCTCAATCTTGAATCCTCAATACTCAATCTTCAATCCTGAATCCTCAACTCTCAATCCTCAACACTCAATACTCAATCGTCAATCCTCAATCCCCAATCCTCAATCTTCTATCCTCTATCCTCAATCCTCAATCCTCAATCCTCAATCCTCAATCTTCAATACTCAATACTCAATCTTCAATCCTCAATCCTCAATCCTCAGTCCTCAGTCCTCAATCCTCAATCCTCAATCCTCAATCTTCTATCCTCAATACTCAATCCGCAATCCTCAATCTTCAATCCTCAATCCTCAATCCCAATTCGTCACTCCTTGAAGCCCAGTCCTCAATCTTCAATCCTCAATCCTCAATCCTCAATTCTCAATCCTCAATACTCAATCCTCAATCCTCAACCTTCAATCCTCAATACTCAACCTTCAATACTCAATCCTCAATCCTCAATCCTCAATCCTCAATCCTCAATCCTCAACCCTCAATCCTCAGTCCTGAAACATCAATTCCAAATCCTCAATCTTGAATCCTCAGCCTTCAGCCCTCAGTCCTCAACAATCGGTTGTCAATCATCAATCCTCAACAGAATATCCTCAATTCACAGCTTTCAATACTCAATCCCCATTCTTCAATCATCAAATCTCAATCAACAAACATCAATTCTCATCACTCAACCCTCAACACTCAGTCCTCAATCTTCAACCCCAATCCTAAATCCTCAATCTTCAATCCTCAATACTCAATCTTCAATCCTCAATCCTCAATTCTCAATCCTCAATACTCAATCCTCAATCGTCAATCCTCAATTCCCAATCGTCAATCTTCAATCCTCAATCCTCAATCTTCAATCCTTAATCCTCAATCCTCCATCCCAAATCCTCAATCTTCAATCCTCAATACTCAATCTTCAATCTTCAATCCTCAATCCTCAATCCTCAATCCTCAAACCTCAATCATCAATCTTCAATCCTCAATACTCAATCTTCAACACTCAATCTTCAATCCCCAATCCTCAATCCTCATTCTTCAATCCTCAATACCAAATCCTCAATCCTCAATCCCCAATTCTCAATCCTCAATTCGCAATGCTCAGTCCTCAATCCTCAGACCTCAAGCATCAATACCCAACTCTCTGACCTCGTCCTCAATCCACAACCCTTAATCCTAAATCCGCAATCTTCAATCATCAATATTCAACCTTCAATCCTCAATCCTCAATCCTCAATCCTCAATCCTCAATCCTCAAACCTCAAACCTCAATACCGGAGCCTCAATCTTCAATCCTCAATCCTCAATCCTCAATTCTCTATCCTCAATCCTCAGTCCTTAGTCCTCAAACCTCAATCCTCAACCCTCAACCCTCATCCTCAATCCTCAATCCTCAATCCTCAATCATCAATCCTCAATTTTCAATCCTCAATACTCAATCCTCAATCCTCAATCCTCAATACTCAATCCACAATCCTCAATCCTCAATCCTCAACCCTCAATCCTCAATCCTGAAACCTCAATCCCGAATCCTCAATCCTGAATCCGCAAACTTCAGTCCTCAGACCTCAACAATCAATTGTCAATCCTCAATCCTCAATAGAATATCCTCAATTCACAGTTTTCAATACTCAATACCCATTCTTCAATCTTCAAATCTCAATCCACAAACATTAATTCTCATCACTCAACCCTCAACACTCAGTCCACGGTCTTCAATGCTCAATCCTCAATCCTCAATCTTGAATCCTCAATACTCAATCTTCAATCCTGAATCCTCAACTCTCAATCCTCAACACTCAATACTCAATCGTCAATCCTCAATCCTCAATCCTCAATCTTCTATCCTCTATTCTCAATCCTCAATCCTCAATCCTCAATCCTCAATCTTCAATACTCAATACTCAATCTTCAATCCTCAATCCTCAATCCTCAGTCCTCAGTCCTCAATCCTCAATCCTCAATCCTCAATCTTCTATCCTCAATACTCAATCCGCAATCCTCAATCTTCAATCCTCAATCCTCAATCCCAATTCGTCACTCCTTGAAGCCCAGTCCTCAATCTTCAATCCTCAATCCTCAATCCTCAATTCTCAATCCTCAATACTCAATCCTCAATCCTCAACCTTCAATCCTCAATACTCAACCTTCAATACTCAGTCCTCAATCCTCAATCCTCAATCCTCAATCCTCAATCCTCAACCCTCAATCCTCAGTCCTGAAACATGAATTCCAAATCCTCAATCTTGAATCCTCAACCTTCAGCCCTCAGTCCTCAACAATCAGTTGTCAATCCTCAATCCTCAATAGAATATCCTCAATTCACAGCTTTCAATACTCAATCCCCATTCTTCAATCATCAAATCTCAATCCACAAACATCAATTCTCATCACTCAACCCTCAACACTCAGTCCTCAATCTTCAATCCCCAATCCTAAATCCTCAATCTTCAATCCTCAATACTCAATCTTCAATCCTCAATCCTCATTCTCAATCCTCAACACTCAATCCGCAATCGTCAATCCTCAATTCCCAATCGTCAATCTTCAATCCTCAATCCTCAATCTTCAGTCCTCAATACTCAGTCTTCAATCCTCAATCCTCAATCCTGAACACTCAATCCTCAATCCTCAATCCTCAATCCTCAATCCTCAATCCTCAATCCTCAATCCCAAATCCTTAATCCTCAATCCTCAATCCTCAACCCACAATCCTCAGTCCTGGTACCTCAATACCGAATCCTCAATCCTGAATCCTCAATCCTCAGCCCTCAGTCCTCAAGAATCAATTGTCAATCCTCAATCCTCAATAGAATATCTTCAATTAACAGTTTTCAATACTCAATCCCCATTCTTCAATCTTCAAATCTCAATCCACAAACATCAATTATCATCACTCAACCCTCAACACTCAGTCCTCAATCTTCAATCGTCAATAGTAAATCCGCAATCTTCAATCCTCAATACTCAACCTTCAATCCTCAACCCTCAATCCTCAATCCTCAATACTCAATCCTCAATCGTCAATCCTCAATTCCCAATCCTCAATCTTCAATCCTCAATCCTCAATATTCAATCCTGAATCGTCAATCCTCAATCCTCAATCCTCAATCTTCAATCCTCAATACTCAATCCTCAATCCTCAATCATCAATCCTCAATTTTCAATCCTCAATACTCAATCCTCAATCGTCAATCCTCAATTCCCAATCCTCAGTCTTCAATCCTCAATCCTCAATATTCAATCCTGAATCGTCAATCGTCAATCCTCAATCCTCAATCCTCAATCCTCAATCCTCAATCCTCAAACCTCAAACCTCAATACCGGAGCCTCAATCTTCAATCCTCAATCCTCAATCCTCAATTCTCTATCCTCAATCCTCAGTCCTTAGTCCTCAAACCTCAATCCTCAACCCTCAACCCTCATCCTCAATCCTCAATCCTCAATCCTCAATCATCAATCCTCAATTTTCAATCCTCAATACTCAATCCTGAATCCTCAATCCTCAATACTCAATCCACAATCCTCAATCCTCAATCCTCAACCCTCAATCCTCAGTCCTGAAACCTCAATCCCGAATCCTCAATCCTGAATCCGCAAACTTCAGTCCTCAGACCTCAACAATCAATTGTCAATCCTCAATCCTCAATAGAATATCCTCAATTCACAGTTTTCAATACTCAATCCCCATTCTTCAATCTTCAAATCTCAATCCACAAACATCAATTCTCATCACTCAACCCTCAACACTCAGTCCACGGTCTTCAATGCTCAATCCTCAATCCTCAATCTTGAATCCTCAATACTCAATCTTCAATCCTGAATCCTCAACTCTCAATCCTCAACACTCAATACTCAATCGTCAATCCTCAATCCTCAATCCTCAGTCCTCAGTCCTCAATCCTCAATCCTCAATCCTCAATCTTCTATCCTCAATACTCAATCCGCAATCCTCAATCTTCAATCCTCAATCCTCAATCCTAATTCGTCACTCCTTGAAGCCCAGTCCTCAATCTTCAATCCTCAATCCTCAATCCTCAATTCTCAATCCTCAATACTCAATCCTCAATCCTCAACCTTCAATCCTCAATACTCAACCTTCAATACTCAATCCTCAATCCTCAATCCTCAATCCTCAATCCTCAATCCTCAGCCCTCAATCCTCAGTCCTGAAACATCAATTCCAAATCCTCAATCTTGAATCCTCAACCTTCAGCCCTCAGTCCTCAACAATCAGTTGTCAATCCTCAATCCTCAATAGAATATCCTCAATTCACAGCTTTCAATACTCAATCCCCATTCTTCAATCATCAAATCTCAATCCACAAACATCAATTCTCATCACTCAACCCTCAACACTCAGTCCTCAATCTTCAATCCCCAATCCTAAATCCTCAATCTTCAAACCTCAATACTCAATCTTCAATCCTCAATCCTCAATTCTCAATCCTCAATGCTCAATCCTCAATCGTCAATCCTCAATTCCCAATCGTCAATCTTCAATCCTCAATCCTCAATCTTCAATCCTTAATCCTCAATCCTCCATCCCCAATCCTCAATCTTCAATCCTCAATACTCAATCTTCAATCTTCAATCCTCAATCCTCAATCCTCAATCCTCAAACCTCAATCATCAATCTTCAATCCTCAATACTCAGTCTTCAACACTCAATCATCAATCCCCAATCCTCAATCCTCATTCTTCAATCCTCAACACCCAATCCTCAATCTTCAGTCCTCAGTCCTCAATCCTCAATTCTCAATCCTCAGTCCTCAATCCTCAGACCTCAAGCATCAATACTCAACCCTCAGTCCTCGTCCGCAATCCACAACACTCAATCCTCAATCCTCAATCTTCAATCATCAATATTCAATCTTCAATCCTCAATCCTCAATCCTCAATTCTCAATTCGCAATACTCAATCCTCAATCGTCAATCCTCAATCGTGAATCCTCAACATTCAATCCTCAATACCCAATCTTCAACACTCAATCCTCAATCCTCAATCCTCAATCCTCAATCCTCAATCCTCAATCCCAAATACTTAATCCTCAATCCTCAATCCTCAACCCACAATCCTCAGTCCTGATACCTCAATACCGAATCCTCAATCCTGAATCCTCAATCCTCAGCCCTCAGTCCTCAAGAATCAATTGTCAATAGAATATCTTCAATTAACAGTTTTCAATACTCAATCCCCATTCTTCAATCTTCAAATCTCAATCCACAAACATCAATTATCATCACACAACCCTCAACACTCAGTCCTCATTCTTCAATCGTCAATCCTAAATCCGCAATCTTCAATCCTCAATACTCAACCTTCAATCCTCAACCCTCAATCCTCAATCCTCAATACTCAATCCTCAATCGTCAATCCTCAATTCCCAATCCTCAATCTTCAATCCTCAATCCTCAATCTTCAATCCTGAATCGTCAATCCTCAATCCTCAATCCTCAATCTTCAATCCTCAATACTCAATCTTCAATCCTCAATCCTCAATCCTCAATCCTCAATCCTCAATCCTCAATCTTCAATCCTCAATACTCAATCATCAACCCTCAATCTTCAATCCTCAATCCTCTATCCTCATTCTTCAATCCTCAACACCCAATCCTCAATCTTGAATCCTCAATCTTCAATCCTCAATTCTCAATCCTCAATCCTCAATCGTCAGACCTCAAACATCAATACTCAACCCTCAGTCCTCGTCCGCAATCCACAACCCTCAATCCTCAATCCTCAATCTTCAATCATCAATATTCAATCTTCAATCCTCAATCCTCAATCCTCTATCCTCAATCCTCAATCCTGAATGTTCAATCCTCAATACCCAATCCTCAATCTTCAATCCTCAATACTCAATCCTCAATCCTCAATCCTCAATCCTCAGTCCTCAATCCTCAATTCTCAATCCTCAATCCTCATTCCTCAGACCTCAAACATCAATACTCAACCCTAAGTCCTCGTCCGCAATCCACAACAATCAATCCTCAATCCTCAATCTTCAATCATCAATATTCAATCTTCAATCCTCAATCCTCAATCCTCTATCCTCAATCCTCAATACTGAATGTTCAATCCTCAATACCCTATCCTCAACCTTCAATCCTCAATCCTCAATCCTCAATCCTCAAACCTCAATCCTCAGTCCTGAAACAACAATACCGAATCCTCAATCCTGAATCAATACACAGTCCTCAATCCTCAATTCTCAATCCTCAATCCTCAATCCTCAGACCTCAAACGTCAATACTCCACCCTCAGCCCTCGTCCGCAATCCACAACCCTCAATCCTCAATCCTCAATCTTCAATCATCAATCCTCAATCCTCAATCCTCAATTCTCAATCCTCAATCCTCAATCCTCAATCCTCAATCTTCAATCGTCAATCCTCAATCCTCAATCCTCAGTCCTCAATCCTCAATCGTCAATCCTCAATTCCCAATTCTCAGCCTTCAATCCTCAATCCTCAATCTTCAATCCTTAATCCTCAATCCTCAATCCCCAATCCTCAATCTTCAATACTCAATCTTCAATCCTCAATCCTCAATCCTCAGTCCTCAATCCTCAATCCTCATTCTTCAATCCTCAACACCCAATCCTCAATCTTCAATCCTCAATCCTCAAACCTCAATTCTCAATCCTCAGTCCTCAATCCTCAGAACTCAAGCATCAATTCTCAACCCTCAGTCCTCGTCCGCAATCCACAATCCTCAATCCTCAATCCTCAATCTTCAATCATCAATATTCAATCTTCAATCCTCAATCCTCAATGCTCAATTCTCAATCCGCAATACTCAATCCTCAATCGTCAATCCTCAATCCTGAATTCTCAACATTCAATTCTCAATACTCAGTCGTCAATACTCAATCCTCAATCCTCAATCCTCAACCCTCAATCCTCAATCCTCAATCCCAAATCCTTAATACTCAATCCTGAATCCTCAACCCACAATCCACAGTCCTGATACCTCAATACCGAATCCTCAATCCTGAATCCTCAATCCTCAGCCCTCAGTCCTCAACAATCAATTGTCAATCCTCAATCCTCAATAGAATATCTTCAATTCACAGTTTTCAATAGTCAATCCCCATTCTTCAATCTTCAAATCTCAATCCACAAACATCAATTATCATCACTCAACCCTCAACACTCAGTCCTCAATCTTCAATCGTCAATCCTAAATCCGCAATCTTCAATCCTCAATACTCAACATTCAATCCTCAACCCTCAATCCTCAATCCTCAATGCTCAATCCTCAATCGTCAATCCTCAATTCCCACCCCTCAATCTTCAATCCTCAATCCTCAATATTCAATCCTGAATCGTCAATCCTCAATCCTCAATGCTCAATCTTCAATCC
The DNA here is from genome assembly GCF_051401765.1 of Calliopsis andreniformis. Classification (NCBI taxonomy): domain Eukaryota; kingdom Metazoa; phylum Arthropoda; class Insecta; order Hymenoptera; family Andrenidae; genus Calliopsis; species Calliopsis andreniformis. The sequence continues at coordinate 408,499 of NW_027480587.1, read as the reverse complement.
TCAATACTCAATCTTCAATCGTCAATCCTCAATCCTCAATCCTCAATCCTCAATCCTCAATCCTCAATCATCAATCTTCAATCCTCAATACTCAATCTTCTACCCTCAATCTTCAATCCTCAATCCTCTATCCTCATTCTTCAATCCTCAACACCCAATCCTCAATCTTCAATCCTCAATCCTCAATCCTCAATTCTCAATCCTCAATCCTCAATCCTCAGACCTCAAACATCTATACTCAAGCCTCAGTCCTCGTCCGCAATCCTCTATCCTCAATCCTCAATCCTCAATCCTCAATCCTCAATCCTCAACCTTCAATACCCAATACTCAATCTTCAATCCTCAATCCTCAATCCTCAGTCCACAATCCTCAATCCTCAATCCTCAATCCTCAATCTTCAATCCTCAATACTCAATCTGCAATCCTCAGACCTCAAACATCAATACTCAACCCTCAGTCCTCGTCCGCAATCCACAAACCTCAATCCTCAATCCACAATCTTCAATCATCAATATTCAATCTTCAATCCTCAATCCTCAAACCTCTATCCTCAATACTCAATCCTGAATGTTCAATCCTCAATACCCAATCCTCAATCATCAATCTTCAATACTCAATCCTCAATCCTCAATCCTCAATACACAGTCCTCAATCCTCAATTCTCAATCCTCAATCCTCAATCCTCAGACCTCAAACGTCAATACTCCACCCTCAGCCCTCGTCCGCAATCCACAACCCTCAATCCTCAATCCTCAATCTTCAATCATCAATCCTCAATCCTCAATCCTCAATTCTCAATCCTCAATCCTCAATCCTCAATCCTCAATCTTCAATCGTCAATCCTCAATCCTCAATCCTCAGTCCTCAATCCTCAATCGTCAATCCTCAATTCCCAATTCTCAGCCTTCAATCCTCAATCCTCAATCTTCAATCCTTAATCCTCAATCCTCAATCCCCAATCCTCAATCTTCAATACTCAATCTTCAATCCTCAATCCTCAATCCTCAGTCCTCAATCCTCAATCCTCATTCTTCAATCCTCAACACCCAATCCTCAATCTTCAATCCTCAATCCTCAAACCTCAATTCTCAATCCTCAGTCCTCAATCCTCAGAACTCAAGCATCAATTCTCAACCCTCAGTCCTCGTCCGCAATCCACAATCCTCAATCCTCAATCCTCAATCTTCAATCATCAATATTCAATCTTCAATCCTCAATCCTCAATGCTCAATTCTCAATCCGCAATACTCAATCCTCAATCGTCAATCCTCAATCCTGAATTCTCAACATTCAATTCTCAATACTCAGTCGTCAATACTCAATCCTCAATCCTCAATCCTCAACCCTCAATCCTCAATCCTCAATCCCAAATCCTTAATACTCAATCCTGAATCCTCAACCCACAATCCACAGTCCTGATACCTCAATACCGAATCCTCAATCCTGAATCCTGAATCCTCAGCCCTCAGTCCTCAACAATCAATTGTCAATCCTCAATCCTCAATAGAATATCTTCAATTCACAGTTTTCAATAGTCAATCCCCATTCTTCAATCTTCAAATCTCAATCCACAAACATCAATTATCATCACTCAACCCTCAACACTCAGTCCTCAATCTTCAATCGTCAATCCTAAATCCGCAATCTTCAATCCTCAATACTCAACATTCAATCCTCAACCCTCAATCCTCAATCCTCAATGCTCAATCCTCAATCGTCAATCCTCAATTCCCACCCCTCAATCTTCAATCCTCAATCCTCAATATTCAATCCTGAATCGTCAATCCTCAATCCTCGATGCTCAATCTTCAATCCTCAATACTCAATCTTCAATCGTCAATCCTCAATCCTCAATCCTCAATCCTCAATCCTCAATCCTCAATCCTCAATCATCAATCTTCAATCCTCAATACTCAATCTTCTACCCTCAATCTTCAATCCTCAATCCTCTATCCTCATTCTTCAATCCTCAACACCCAATCCTCAATCTTCAATCCTCAATCCTCAATCCTCAATTCTCAATCCTCAATCCTCAATCCTCAGACCTCAAACATCAATACTCAACACTCAGCCCTCGTCCGCAATCCACAACCCACAATCCTCAATCCTCAAACTTCAATCATCAATCCTCAATCCTCAATCCTCAATTCTCAGTCCTCAATCCTCAATCCTCAATCCTCAATCTTCAATCCTTAATCCTCAATCCTCAATTCTCAATCCTCAATCCTCAATCGTCAATCCTCAATTCCCAATCCTCAATCTTCAATCCGCAATCCTCAATCTTCAATCCTTAATCCTCAATCCTCAATCCCCAATCCTCAATCTTCAATACTCAACCTTCAATCCTCAATCCTCAATCCTCAGTCCTCAATCCTCAATCCTCATTCTTCAATACTCAACACCCAATCCTCAATCTTCTATCCTCTATCCTCAATCCTCAATCCTCAATCCTCAATCCTCAATCTTCAATACTCAATACTCAATCTTCAATCCTCAATCCTCAATCCTCAGTCCTCAGTCCTCAATCCTCAATCCTCAATTCTCAATCCTCAATACTCAATCCTCAATACTCAACCTTCAATCCTCAGTCCTCAATTCTCAATCCTCAATACTCAATCCTCAATCCTCAACCTTCAATCCTCAATACTCAACCTTCAATACTCAATCCTCAATCCTCAATCCTCAATCCTCAATCCTCAATCCTGAATCCCAAATCCTCAATCCTCAATCCTCAATCCTCAACCCTCAATCCTCAGCCCTGAAACATCAATTCCAAATCCTCAATCTTGAATCCTCAACCTTCAGCCCTCAGTACTCAACAATCAGTTGTCAATCCTCAAACCTCAATAGAATATCCTCAACTCACAGCTTTCAATACTCAATCCCCATTCTTCAATCATCAAATCTCAATCCACAAACATCAATTCTCATCACTCAACCCTCAACACTCAGTCCTCAATCTTCAATCCTCAATCCTAAATCCTCAATCTTCAATCCTCAATACTCAATCTTCAATCCTCAATCCTCAATTCTCAATCCTCAATAGTCAATCCTCAATCGTCAATCCTCAATTCCCAATCCTGAATCTTCAATCCTCAATCCTCAATCTTCAATCCTTACTCCTCAATCCTCAATCCCCAATCCTCAATCTTCAATCCTTAATCCTCAACCCTCAATCCCCAATCCTCAATCCTCAATACTCAATCTTCAACCCTCAATCTTCAATCCTCAATCCTCAATCCTCATTCTTCAATCCTCAACACCCAATCCTCAATCTTCAATCATCAATGCTCTATCCTCATTCTTCAATCCTCAATACCAAATCCTCAATCTTCAATCCTCAATCCTCAATCCTCAATTCTCAATCCTGAATCCTCAATCCTCAGACCTCAAACATCAATACTCAACCCTCAGTCCTCGTCCGCAATCGACAACCCTCAATCCTCAACCCTCAATCTTCAATCATCAATATTCTATCTTCAATCCTCAATCCTCAATCCTCTATCCTCAATCCTCAATCCTGAATGTTCAATCCTCAATACCCAATCCTCAATCTCAATCCTCAATACTCAATCGTCAATCCTCAATCCCCAATCCTCAGTCCTCAATCCTCAATTCCCAATCCTCAATCCTCAATCCTCAGACCTCAAACATCAATACTCATCCCTCAGCCCTCGTCCGCAATCCGCAACCCTCAATCCTCAATCCTCAATCTTCAATCATGAATATTCAATCTTCAATCCTCAATCCTCAATCCTCTATTCTCATTCCTCAATCCTGAATGTTCAACCCTCAATACGCAATCCTCAACCTTCAATCCTCAATCCTCAATCCTCAATCCTCAAACCTCAATCCTCAGTCCTGAAACCTCAATACCGAATCCTCAATCCTGATTCCTCAATCTTCAGCCCTCTGACCTCAACAATCAATTGTCAATCCTCAATCCTCAATAGAATTACCTCAATTCACAGTTTTCAATACTCAATCCCCATTCTTCAATCTTCAAATCTCAATCCACAAACATTAATTCTCATCACTCAACCCTCAACACTCAGTCCACAATCTTCAATCCTCAATCCTCAGTCCTCAACCTTGAATCCTCAATACTCAATCTTCAATCCTCAATCCTCAATTCTCAATCCTCAACACTCAATCCTCAATCGTCAAACCTCAATCCCCAATCCTCAATCTTCAATCCTCTATCCTCAATCCTCAATCCTCAATCCTCAATCCTCAATCTTCAATACTGAATACTCAATCTTCAATCCTCAATCCTCAGTCCTCAGTCCTCAATCCTCAATCCTCAATCCTCAATCCTCAATCTTCTATCCTCAATACTCAATCTGCAATCCTCAATCCTCAATCCTCAATCCTCAATCCTAATTCGTCACTCATCGAAAACCAGTCCTCAATCTTCAATACTCAATCCTCAATCCTCAATTCTCAATCCTCAATCCTCAATCCTCAATCCTCAATTTTCAATCCTCAATATTCAATCTTCAATACTCAATCCTCAATCCTCAATCCTCAATCCTCAATCCTCAATCCCAAATCCTCAATCCTCAATCCTCATCCCTCAACCCTCATTCCTCAGTCCTGAAACATCAATACCGAATCGTCAATACTGAATCCTCAATCTTCAGCCCTCAGTCCTCAACAATCAATTGTCAATCCTCAATCCTCAATAGAATATCCTCAATTCACAGTTTTCAATACTCAATCCCCATTCTTCAAACTTCAAATCTCAATCCACAAACATCAATTCTCTACACTCAACCCTCAACACTCAGTCCTCAATCTTCAATCCTCAATCCTAAATCCTCAATCTTCACTCCTCAATACTCAATCTTGAATCCTCAATCCTCAATTCTCAATCCTCAGCACTCAATCCTCAATCTTCAATCCTCAACCCTCAACCCTCAATCTTGAATCCTCAATACTCAATCTTCAATCCTCAATCCTCAGTCCTCAGTCCTCAGTCCTCAATCCTCAATCATCAATCCTCAATCTTCTATCCTCAATCCTCAATCCTCAATCCTCAATCCTCAGTCCTCAATCTTCAATACTCAATACTCAATCTTCAATCCTCAATCTTCAGTCCTCAGTCCTCAATCCTCAATCCTCAATCCTCAATCCTCAATCTTCTATCCTCAATACTAAATCTGCAATCCTCAATCCTCAATCCTCAATCCTCAATCCTAATTCGTCACTCCTCGAAACCGAGTCCTCAATCTTCAATCCTCAATCGTCAATCCTCAATCCTCAATCCTCAATCCTCAGTCCTCAATCTTCAATACTCAATACTCAATCTTCAATCCTCAATCCTCAGTCCTCAGTCCTCAATCCTCAATCCTCAATCCTCAATCCTCAATCTTCTATCCTCAATACTCAATCTGCAATCCTCAATTATCAATCCTCAATCCTCAATCCTAATTCGTCACTCCTCGAAACCCAGTCCTCAATCTTCAATCCTCAATCCTCAATCCTCAATTCTCAATCCTCAATCCTCAATCCTCAATCGTCAATTTTCAATCCTCAATACTCAATCTTCAATACTCAATCCTCAATCCTCAATCCTCGATCCTCAATCCTCAATCCTCAATCCTCAATTTTCAATCCTCAATACTCAATCCTCAATACAGAATCCTCAATACTCAATCCTCAATCCTCAATCCCCAATCCTCAATCCTCAATCCTCAATTCTCAATCCTCAATCTCCAGTCCTCAGTCCTCAAACCTCAATCCTCAACCCTCAGCACTCATCCTCAATCCCCAATCCTCGATCCTCAATCCTCAATCCTCAATCCTCAATTCTCAATCCTCAATCCTCAATCCTCAATCGTCAATTTTCAATCCTCAATACTGAATCTTCAATACTCAATCCTCAATCCTCAATCCTCGATCCTCAATCCTCAATCCTCAATCCTCAATTTTCAATCCTCAATACTCAATCCTCAATACAGAATCCTCAATACTCAATCCTCAATCCTCAATCCCCAATCCTCAATCCTCAATCCTCAATTCTCAATCCTCGATCCCCAGTCCTCAGTCCTCAAACCTCAATCCTCAACCCTCAGCACTCATCCTCAATCCCCAATCCTCGATCCTCAATCCTCAATCCTCAATCTTCAATCCTCAATACTCAATCCACAATCTTCAATCCTCAATACTCAATCTTCAATACTAAATCCACAATCCTCAATCCTCAATCCTCAATCCTCAATCCTCAATCCCAAATACTCAATCCTCAATCCTCAATCCTCAACCCTCAATCCTCAATACTCAATCCTCAATCTTCAATACCCAATTCTCAATCTTCAATCCTCAATCCTCAATCCTCAATTCTCAATCCTCAATCCTCAGTCCTCAGTCCTCATACCTCAATCCTCAACCCTCAGCCCTCATCCTCAATCCTCAATCCTCAATCCTCAATCCTCAATCCTCAATCCTCAATCCTCAATCTTCAATCCTCAATACTCAATCTTTAATCCTCAATCCTCAGTCCTTAAACTTCAATTGTGAGTCCTCAGCCCTGAATCCTCAGTCGTCAAACATCAATCCTTAATCCTCAATCCTGAATCCTCAATCTTCAGCCCTCAGTCCTCAACAATCAGTTTTCAATCCTCAATCATCAATAGAATATCACCAATTCACAGCTTTCAATACTCAATACTCAATCTGCCATCTTCAAATCTCTATCCACAAACATCAATTCTCATCACTCAACCCTCAACACTCAGTCCTCAATGTTCAATCGTCAATCCTCAACTCTCAATCCTCAATCCTCAATCCTCAGACCACAAACATCAATACTCAACCCTCAGTCCTCGTCCGCAATCCACAACCCTCAATCCTCAATCCTCAATCTTCATACATCAATATTCAACCTTCAATCCTCAATCCTCAATACTCAATCCTCAATCCCCAATCCTCTATCCTCTATCTTCAATACCCAATCCTCAATCGTCAATCATCAATCCTCAATACTCAATCCTCAATCCTCAATCCTCAATCCTCAGTAATCAAACATCAATCTTGAATCCTCAATGCTGAAACCTCAATCTTCAGCCCTCAGTCCTCAACAATCAGTTGTCAATCCTCAATCCTCAATAGAATATCAACAATTCACAGTTTTCGATACACAATACTCAATCTGCTATCTTGAAATCACTATACACAAACATCAATTCTCATCACTCAACCCTCAACACTCAGTCCCCAATCCTCAATATTCAATCCTCAATCCTCAATCCTCAATCCTCAATCCTCAACCTTCAACACTCAGTTCTCAATGTTCAGTCCTCAGTCCTCAATTCTCAATCCTCAATTCTCAACCCTCAATCGTCAATCTTCAATCCTCAATACTCAATCTTCAATCCTCAATCCTCAATCCTCAATCCTCAATCCTCATTCTTCAATCCTCAATCCTCAATCCTCAATCCTCAATCATCAATCCCGAATCCTCAATCCTGAATCCTCAATCTTCAGCCCTCAGTCCTCAACAGTCAGTTGTCAATCCTCAATCCTCAATAGAATATCAACAATTCACAGTTTTCAATACAGAATACTCAATCTGCAATCTTGAAATCTCTATACACAGACATCAATTCTCATCACTCAACCCTCAACACTCAGTCCCCAATCCTCAATATTCAATCCTCAATACTCAATCCTCAAACCTCAATCGTCAACCTTGAATCCTCAATGCTCAATCTTCAATCCTCAATCCTCAATCCTCAATCTTCTACCCACAATACTCAGTCTTCAATCCTCAATCCTCAATCCTCAATCCTCAATCCTCGATCCTCAATCCCAAATTCTCAATCCTCAATCCTCAATCCTCAATCCTCAACCGTCAATCCTCAGTCCTGAAACCTCAATCCCGAATCCTCAATCCTGAATCCTCAACCTTCAGACCTCAGTCCTCAACAATCAATTGTCAATCCTCAATCCTCGACAGAATATCCTCAATTCACAGTTTTCAATACTGAATCCCAATTCTTCAATCTTCAAGTCTCAATCCACATACATCAATTCTCATCACTCAACCCTCAACACTCAGTCCTCAATCTTCAATCCTCAATCCAAAATCCTCAACCTTCAATCCTCAATACTCAATCTTCAGTCCTCAATCCTCAATTCTCAATCCTCAATGCTCAATCCTCAATCGTCAATCCTCAATTCCCAATCCTCAATCTTCAATCCTCAATCCTCAATTGTCAATACTCAATCCTCAGTCCTCAGTCCTCAAACCTCAATCCTCAACCCTCAGCCCTCATCCTCATTCCTCAATTCTCAATCCTCAATCCTCAATCCTCAATCTTCAATCCTCGATACTCAATCTTCAATCCTCAATCCTCAGTCCTCAAACCTCAATTCTGAATCCTCAATCCTGAATGCTCAACCTTCAATCCTCAATCCTCAATCTTCAATCCTCAATACTCAATCTTTAATCCTCAATCCTCAGTCCTTAAACTTCAATTCTGAGTCCTCAGCCCTGAATCCTCAGTCCTCAAACATCAATCCTTAATCCTCAATCCTGAATCCTCAATCTTCAGCCCTCAGTCCTCAACAATCAGTTTTCAATCCTCAATCATCAATAGAATATCACCAATTCACAGCTTTCAATACTCAATACTCAATCTGCCATCTTCAAATCTCTATCCACAAACATCAATTCTCATCACTCAACCCTCAACACTCAGTCCTCAATGTTCAATCCTCAATCCTCAACTCTCAATCCTCAATCCTCAATCCTCAGACCACAAACATCAATACTCAACCCTCAGTCCTCGTCCGCAATCCACAACCCTCAATCCTCAATCCTCAATCTTCATACATCAATATTCAACCTTCAATCCTCAATCCTCAATACTCAATCCTCAATCCTCAATCCTCAATCCTCTATCTTCAATACCCAATCCTCAATCGCCAATCATCAATCCTCAATGCTCAATCCTCAATCCTCAATCCTCAATCCTCAGTAATCAAACATCAATCCTGAATCCTCAATGCTGAAACCTCAATCTTCAGCCCTCAGTCCTCGACAATCATTTGTCAATCCTCAATCCTCAATAGAATATCAACAATTCACAGTTTTCGATACACAATACTCAATCTGCTATCTTGAAATCACTATACACAAACATCAATTCTCATCACTCAACCCTCAACACTCAGTCCCCAATCCTCAATATTCAATCCTCAATCCTCAATCCTCAATCCTCAATCCTCAACCTTCAACACTCAGTTCTCAATGTTCAGTCCTCAGTCCTCAATTCTCAATCCTCAATTCTCAACCCTCAATCGTCAATCTTCAATCCTCAATACTCAATCTTCAATCCTCATTCCTCAATCCTCAATCCTCAATCCTCATTCTTGAATCCTCAATCCTCAATCCTCAATCCTCAATCATCAATCCCGAATCCTCAATCCTGAATCCTCACTCTTCAGCCCTCAGTCCTCAACAGTCAGTTGTCAATCCTCAATCCTCAATAGAATATCAACAATTCACAGTTTTCAATACACAATACTCAATCTGCAATCTTGAAATCTCTATACACAAACATCAATTCTCATCACTCAACCCTCAACACTCAGTCCCCAATCCTCAATATTCAATCCTCAATCGTCAATCCTCAAACCTCAATCGTCAACCTTCAATCCTCAATGCTCAATCTTCAATCCTCAATCCTCAATCCTCAATCTTCGACCCACAATACTCAGTCTTCAATCCTCAATCCTCAATCCTCAATCCTCAATCCTCAACCCTCAATCCCAAATTCTCAATCCTCAATCCTCAATCCTCAATCCTCAACCGTCAATCCTCAGTCCTGAAACCTCAATCCCGAATCCTCAATCCTGAATACTCAACCTTCAGACCTCAGTCCTCAAGAATCAATTGTCAATCCTCAATCCTCAATAGAATATCCTCAATTCACAGTTTTCAATACTCAATCCCCATTCTTCAATCTTCAAATCTCAATCCACAAACATCAATTATCATCACACAACCCTCAACACTCAGTCTTCAATCTTCAATCGTCAATCCTAAATCCGCAAACTTCAATCCTCAATACTCAACCTTCAATCCTCAACCCTCAATCCTCAATCCTCAATACTCAATCCTCAATCCTCAATCCTCAATCCTCAGTCCTCAATCCTCAATTCTCAATCCTCAATCCTCAATCCTCAGTCCTAAAACATCAATACTCAACGCTCAGCCCTCGTCCGCAATCCACAACCCTCAATCCTCAATCCTCAATCTTCAATCATCAATATTCAATCTTCAATCCTCAATCCTCAATCCTCTATCCTGAGTCCTCAATCCTGAATGTTCAATCCTCAATACCCTATCCTCAACCTTCAATCCTCAATCCTCAATCCTCAATCCTCAAACCTCAATCCTCAGTCCTGAAACCACAATACCGAATCCTCAATCCTGAATCCTCAATCTTCAGCCCTCAGTCCTCAACAGTCAATTGTCAATCCTCAATCCTCAATAGAATATCCTCAATTCACAGTTTTCAATACTCAATCCCCATTCTTCAATCTTCAAATCTCAATCCACAAACATCAATCTTCATCACTCAACCCTCAACACTCAGTCCTCAATCTTCAATCCTCAATCCTAAATCCTCAATTTTCAATCCTCAATACTCAATCTTCAATCCTCAATCTTCAATTCTCTATCCTCATTCCTCAATCCTAAATCCTCAATCCTCAATCTACAATCCTCAATACTCAATCTTCAACACTCAATCTTCAATCCTCAATCCTCTATCCTCATTCTTCAATCCTCAACACCCAACACTCAATCTTCAATCCTCAATCCTCAATCCTCAATTCTCAATCCTCAATCCTCATTCCTCAGACCTCAAACATCAATACTCAACCCTAAGTCCTCGTCCGCAATCCACAACACTCAATCCTCAATCCTCAATCTTCAATCATCAATATTCAATCTTCAATCCTCAATCCTCAATCCTCTATCCTCAATCCTCAATCCTGAATGTTCAATACTCAATACCCAATCCTCAATATTTAATCCTCAATCCTCAACCGTCAACCCTCAATTCCCAATCCTCAATATTCAATCCTCAATCCTCAATCCTGAATCCTCAATCCTGAACCTTCAATCCACAATACTCAATCTTCAACCCTCAATCTTCAATCCTCAATCCTCTATCCTCATTCTTCAATCCTCAACACCCAATCCTCAATCTTCAATCCACAATCCTCAATCCTCAATTCTCAATCCTCAATCCTCAATCCTCAGACCTCAAACATCAATACTCAACCCTCAGTCCTCGTCCGCAATCCACAACCCTCAATCCTCAATCCTCAATCTTCAATCATCAATATTCAATATTCGATCCTCAATCCTCAATCCTGAGTGTTCAGTCCTCAATACCCAATCCTCCATCTTCAATCCTCAATACTCAATCCTCAATCCTCAATCCTGAATCCTCAGTGCTCAAACCTCAATCCTGAATCCTCAATCCTGAATCCTCAATCTTCAGCCCTCAGTCCTCAACAATCAATTGTCAGTCCTCAATCCTCAATAGAATATACCCAATTCACAGTTTCCAATACTCAATCCCCAATCTTCAATCTTCAAATCTCAATCCACAAACATCAATTCTCATCACTCAACGCTCGACTCTCAGTCCCCAATCCTCAATCTTCAATCCTCAATCCTCAACCCTCAATCCTCAATCCTCAACCTTCAATCCTCAATACTCAGTCTTCAATCCTCAATCCTCAATCCTGAACCCTCAATCCTCAATCCTCAATCCTCAATCGTCAATCTCCAATCCTGAATTGTCAATCTTCAATTCTCAATCCTCAATCCTCAATCCTCAATCCTCATTCTTCAATCCCCAATACCCAATCCTCAATCTTCAATCCTCAATCCTCAACCCTCAATTCTCAACACTCAATCCTCAATCCTCAGACCTCAAGAATCAATACTCAACCCTCAGTCCTCGTCCGCAATCCACAACCCTCAATCCTCAATCCTCAATCTTCAATCATCAATATTCAATCTTCAATCCTCAATACTCAATCCTCTATACTCAATCCTCAATCCTGAATGTTCAATCCGCAATACCCAATCCTGAATCTTCAATCCTCAATCCTCAATCCTCAATCCTCAATCCTCAATTCTCAATCCGCAATACTCAATCCTCAATCGTCAATCCTCAATCCTGAATCCTCAACATTCAATCCTCAATACTCAATCTTCAATACTCAATCCTCAATCCTCAATCCTCAATCCTCAATCCTCAATCCTCAATCCTCAATCCTCAATCCCAAGTCCTTAATCCTCAATCCTCAATCCTCAACCCACAATCCTCAGTCCTGACACCTCAATACCGAATCCTCAATCCTGAATCCTCAATCCTCAGCCCTCAGTCCTCAAGAATCAATTGTCAATCCTCAATCCGCAATAGAATATCTTCAATTAACAGTTTTCAATACTCAATCCCCATTCTTCAGTCTTCAAATCTCAATCCACAAACATGAATTATCATCACTCAACCCTCAACACTCAGTCCTCAATCTTCAATCCCCAATCCTAAATCCTCAATCTTCAAACCTCAATACTCAATCTTCAATCCTCAATCCTCAACTCTCAATCCTCAATACTCAATCCTCAATCGTCAATCCTCAATTCCCAATCGTCAATCTTCAATCCTCAATCCTCAATCTTCAATCCTTAATCCTCAGTCCTCGTCCGCAATCCACAACCCTCAGTCCTCAATCCTCAATCTTCAATCATCAATATTCAATCTTCAATCCTCAATCCTCAATCCTCAATCCTCAATCCTCAATCTTCAATCCTCAATACTCAATCATCAACCCTCAATCTTCAATCCTCAATCCTCTATCCTCATTCTTCAATCCTCAACACCCAATCCTCAATCTTGAATCCTCAATCTTCAATCCTCAATTCTCAATCCTCAATCCTCAACCGTCAGACCTCAAACATCATTACTCAACCCTCAGTCCTCGTCCGCAATCCACAACCTTCAATCCTCAATCCTCAATCTTCAATCATCAATATTCAATCTTCAATCCTCAATCCACAATCCTCTATCCTCAATCCTCAATCCTGAATGTTCAATCCTCAATACCCAATCCTCAATCTTCAATCCTCAATACTCAATCCTCAATCCTCAGTCCTCAATCCTCAATTCTCAATCCTCAATCCTCAATCCTCAGACCTAAAACATCAATACTCAACCCTCAGCCCTCGTCCGCAATCCACAACCCTCAATCCTCAATCTTCAATCATCAATATTCAATCTTCAATCATCAATCCTCAATCCTATATCCTGAGTCCTCAATACTGAATGTTCAATCCTCAATACCCTATCCTCAACCTTCAATCCTCAATCCTCAATCCTCAATCCTCAAACCTCAATCCTCAGTCCTGAAACCTCAATACCGAATCCTCAATCCTGAATCCTCAATCTTCAGCCCTCAGTCCTCAACAATCAATTGTCAATCCTCAATCCTCAATAGAATATCCTCAATTCACAGTTTTCAATACTCAATCCCCATTCTTCAATCTTCAAATCTCAATCCACAAACATCAATTTTCATCACTCAACCCTCAACACTCAGTCCTCAATCTTCAATCCTCAATCCTAAATCCTCAATTTTCAATCCTCAATACTCAATCTTCAATCCTCAATCCTCAATTCTCTATCCTCAATCCTCAATCCTCAATCCTCAATCCTCAATCAACAATCCTCAATACACAATCTTCAACTCTCAATCTTCAATCCTCAATCCTCTATCCTCATTCTTCAATCCTCAACACCCAACCCTTAATCTTCAATCCTCAATCCTCAATCCTCAATTCTCAATCCTCAATCCTCAATCCTCAGACCTCAAACATCAATACTCAACCCTCAGTCCTCGACCGCAATCCACAACACTCAATCCTCAATCCTCATTCTTCAATCATCAATATTCAATCTTCAATCCTCAATCCTCAATCCTCAATCCTCAATCGTCAATCTCCAATCCTGAATTGTCAATCTTCAATTCACAATCCTCAATCCTCAATCCTCAATCCTCATTCTTCAATCCCCAATACCCAATCCTCAATCTTCAATCCTCAATCCTCAACCCTCAATTCTCAACACTCAATCCTCAATCCTCAGACCTCAAGAATAAATACTCAACCCTCAGTCCTCGTCCGCATTCCACAACCCTCAATCCTCAATCCTCAATCTTCAATCATCAATATTCAATCTTCAATCCTCAATACTCAATCCTCTATCCTCAATCCTCAATCCTGAATGTTCAATCCGCAATACCCAATCCTGAATCTTCAATCCTCAATCCTCAATCCTCAATCCTCAATCCTCAATCCTCAATCCTCAATCCCCAAACCTCATTCTTCAATCCTCAATACCAAATCCTCAATCTTCAATCCTCAACACTCAATCCTCAATACGCAATCCTCAATCCTCAATCCTCAATCCTCAATCCTCAGTCCTCAGTCCTCAAACCTAAATCCTCAACCCTCAACCCTCATCCTCAATCCTCAATCCTCGATCCTCAATCCTCAATCCTCAATCTTCAATCCTCAGTCCGCAATCCTCAATCTTCAATCCTCAATCCTCAATCCTGAATCCTCAATCTTCAGCCCTCAGTCCTCAACAATCAGTTGTCAATCCTCAATCCTCAATACAACATCATCAATTCACAGTTTTCAATACTCAATACTCAATCTGCAATCTTCAAATCTCTATCCACAAACATCAATGCTCATCACTCAACCCTCAGCACTCCGTCCCCAATCCTCAATCTTCAATCCTCAATACCCAAGCCTCAATCTTCAATCCTCAATCTTCAATCCACAATCCTCAATCCTCAATTCGCAATCCGCAATCCTCAATCCTCAGACCTCAAGCATCAATACCCAACCCTCAGTCCTCGTCCTGAATCCACAACCCTCAATCCTCAATCCTCAATATTCAATCATCAATATTCAACCTTCAATCCTCAATCCACAATCCTCAATCCTCAACCCTCAATCCTCAGTCCTGAAACCTCAATCCCGAATCCTCAATCCTGAATCCGCAAAATTCAGTCCTCAGTCCTCAACAATCAATAGTCAATCCTCAATCCTCAATAGAATATCCTCAATTCACAGTTTTCAATACTCAATCCCCATTCTTCAATCTTCAAATCTCAATCCACAAACATCAATACTCATCACTCAGCCCTCAACACCCAGTCCTCAATCTTCAATCCTCAATCCTCAATCCTCAACCTTGAATACTCAATACTCAATCTTCAATCCTCAATCTTCAATCCTCTATCCTCAATCCTCAATCCTCAATCCTCAATCCTCAATCCTCAATCTTCTATCCTCAATACTCAATCTGCAATCCTCAATCCTCAATCCTCAATCCTCAATCCTAATTCGTCACTCATCGAAAACCAGTCCTCAATCTTCAATACTCAATCCTCAATCCTCAATTCTCAATCCTCAATCCTCAATCCTCAATCCTCAATTTTCAATCCTCAATATTCAATCTTCAATACTCAATCCTCAATCCTCAATCCTCAATCCTCAATCCTCAATCCCAAATCCTCAATCCTCAATCCTCATCCCTCAACCCTCATTCCTCAGTCCTGAAACATCAATACCGAATCGTCAATACTGAATCCTCAATCTTCAGCCCTCAGTCCTCAACAATCAATTGTCAATCCTCAATCCTCAATAGAATATCCTCAATTCACAGTTTTCAATACTCAATCCCCATTCTTCAAACTTCAAATCTCAATCCACAAACATCAATTCTCTACACTCAACCCTCAACACTCAGTCCTCAATCTTCAATCCTCAATCCTAAATCCTCAATCTTCAATCCTCAATACTCAATCTTCAATCCTCAATCCTCAATTCTCAATCCTCAGCACTCAATCCTCAATCTTCAATCCTCAACCCTCAACCCTCAATCTTGAATCCTCAATACTCAATCTTCAATCCTCAATCCTCAGTCCTCAGTCCTCAGTCCTCAATCCTCAATCATCAATCCTCAATCTTCTATCCTCAATCCTCAATCCTCAATCCTCAATCCTCAGTCCTCAATCTTCAATACTCAATACTCAATCTTCAATCCTCAATCTTCAGTCCTCAGTCCTCAATCCTCAATCCTCAATCCTCAATCCTCAATCTTCTATCCTCAATACTAAATCTGCAATCCTCAATCCTCAATCCTCAATCCTCAATCCTAATTCGTCACTCCTCGAAACCGAGTCCTCAATCTTCAATCCTCAATCGTCAATCCTCAATCCTCAATCCTCAATCCTCAGTCCTCAATCTTCAATACTCAATACTCAATCTTCAATCCTCAATCCTCAGTCCTCAGTCCTCAATCCTCAATCCTCAATCCTCAATCCTCAATCTTCTATCCTCAATACTCAATCTGCAATCCTCAATTATCAATCCTCAATCCTCAATCCTAATTCGTCACTCCTCGAAACCCAGTCCTCAATCTTCAATCCTCAATCCTCAATCCTCAATTCTCAATCCTCAATCCTCAATCCTCAATCGTCAATTTTCAATCCTCAATACTCAATCTTCAATACTCAATCCTCAATCCTCAATCCTCGATCCTCAATCCTCAATCTCCAGTCCTCAGTCCTCAAACCTCAATCCTCAACCCTCAGCACTCATCCTCAATCCCCAATCCTCGATCCTCAATCCTCAATCCTCAATCCTCAATCCTCAATTTTCAATCCTCAATACTCAATCCTCAATACAGAATCCTCAATACTCAATCCTCAATCCTCAATCCCCAATCCTCAATCCTCAATCCTCAATTCTCAATCCTCAATCTCCAGTCCTCAGTCCTCAAACCTCAATCCTCAACCCTCAGCACTCATCCTCAATCCCCAATCCTCGATCCTCAATCCTCAATCCTCAATCCTCAATTCTCAATCCTCAATCCTCAATCCTCAATCGTCAATTTTCAATCCTCAATACTGAATCTTCAATACTCAATCCTCAATCCTCAATCCTCGATCCTCAATCCTCAATCCTCAATCCTCAATTTTCAATCCTCAATACTCAATCCTCAATACAGAATCCTCAATACTCAATCCTCAATCCTCAATCCCCAATCCTCAATCCTCAATCCTCAATTCTCAATCCTCAATCCCCAGTCCTCAGTCCTCAAACCTCAATCCTCAACCCTCAGCACTCATCCTCAATCCCCAATCCTCGATCCTCAATCCTCAATCCTCAATCTTCAATCCTCAATACTCAATCCACAATCTTCAATCCTCAATACTCAATCTTCAATACTAAATCCACAATCCTCAATCCTCAATCCTCAATCCTCAATCCTCAATCCCAAATCCTCAATCCTCAATCCTCAATCCTCAACCCTCAATCCTCAATACTCAATCCTCAATCTTCAATACCCAATTCTCAATCTTCAATCCTCAATCCTCAATCCTCAATTCTCAATCCTCAATCCTCAGTCCTCAGTCCTCATACCTCAATCCTCAACCCTCAGCCCTCATCCTCAATCCTCAATCCTCAATCCTCAATCCTCAATCCTCAATCCTCAATCCTCAATCTTCAATCCTCAATACTCAATCTTTAATCCTCAATCCTCAGTCCTTAAACTTCAATTGTGAGTCCTCAGCCCTGAATCCTCAGTCGTCAAACATCAATCCTTAATCCTCAATCCTGAATCCTCAATCTTCAGCCCTCAGTCCTCAACAATCAGTTTTCAATCCTCAATCATCAATAGAATATCACCAATTCACAGCTTTCAATACTCAATACTCAATCTGCCATCTTCAAATCTCTATCCACAAACATCAATTCTCATCACTCAACCCTCAACACTCAGTCCTCAATGTTCAATCGTCAATCCTCAACTCTCAATCCTCAATCCTCAATCCTCAGACCACAAACATCAATACTCAACCCTCAGTCCTCGTCCGCAATCCACAACCCTCAATCCTCAATCCTCAATCTTCATACATCAATATTCAACCTTCAATCCTCAATCCTCAATACTCAATCCTCAATCCCCAATCCTCTATCCTCTATCTTCAATACCCAATCCTCAATCGTCAATCATCAATCCTCAATACTCAATCCTCAATCCTCAATCCTCAATCCTCAGTAATCAAACATCAATCTTGAATCCTCAATGCTGAAACCTCAATCTTCAGCCCTCAGTCCTCAACAATCAGTTGTCAATCCTCAATCCTCAATAGAATATCAACAATTCACAGTTTTCGATACACAATACTCAATCTGCTATCTTGAAATCACTATACACAAACATCAATTCTCATCACTCAACCCTCAACACTCAGTCCCCAATCCTCAATATTCAATCCTCAATCCTCAATCCTCAATCCTCAATCCTCAACCTTCAACACTCAGTTCTCAATGTTCAGTCCTCAGTCCTCAATTCTCAATCCTCAATTCTCAACCCTCAATCGTCAATCTTCAATCCTCAATATTCAATCTTCAATCCTCAATCCTCAATCCTCAATCCTCAATCCTCATTCTTCAATCCTCAATCCTCAATCCTCAATCCTCAATCATCAATCCCGAATCCTCAATCCTGAATCCTCAATCTTCAGCCCTCAGTCCTCAACAGTCAGTTGTCAATCCTCAATCCTCAATAGAATATCAACAATTCACAGTTTTCAATACAGAATACTCAATCTGCAATCTTGAAATCTCTATACACAGACATCAATTCTCATCACTCAACCCTCAACACTCAGTCCCCAATCCTCAATATTCAATCCTCAATCCTCAATCCTCAAACCTCAATCGTCAACCTTGAATCCTCAATGCTCAATCTTCAATCCTCAATCCTCAATCCTCAATCTTCTACCCACAATACTCAGTCTTCAATCCTCAATCCTCAATCCTCAATCCTCAATCCTCGATCCTCAATCCCAAATTCTCAATCCTCAATCCTCAATCCTCAATCCTCAACCGTCAATCCTCAGTCCTGAAACCTCAATCCCGAATCCTCAATCCTGAATCCTCAACCTTCAGACCTCAGTCCTCAACAATCAATTGTCAATCCTCAATCCTCGACAGAATATCCTCAATTCACAGTTTTCAATACTGAATCCCAATTCTTCAATCTTCAAGTCTCAATCCACATACATCAATTCTCATCACTCAACCCTCAACACTCAGTCCTCAATCTTCAATCCTCAATCCAAAATCCTCAACCTTCAATCCTCAATACTCAATCTTCAGTCCTCAATCCTCAATTCTCAATCCTCAATGCTCAATCCTCAATCGTCAATCCTCAATTCCCAATCCTCAATCTTCAATCCTCAATCCTCAATTGTCAATACTCAATCCTCAGTCCTCAGTCCTCAAACCTCAATCCTCAACCCTCAGCCCTCATCCTCATTCCTCAATTCTCAATCCTCAATCCTCAATCCTCAATCTTCAATCCTCGATACTCAATCTTCAATCCTCAATCCTCAGTCCTCAAACCTCAATTCTGAATCCTCAATCCTGAATGCTCAACCTTCAATCCTCAATCCTCAATCTTCAATCCTCAATACTCAATCTTTAATCCTCAATCCTCAGTCCTTAAACTTCAATTCTGAGTCCTCAGCCCTGAATCCTCAGTCCTCAAACATCAATCCTTAATCCTCAATCCTGAATCCTCAATCTTCAGCCCTCAGTCCTCAACAATCAGTTTTCAATCCTCAATCATCAATAGAATATCACCAATTCACAGCTTTCAATACTCAATACTCAATCTGCCATCTTCAAATCTCTATCCACAAACATCAATTCTCATCACTCAACCCTCAACACTCAGTCCTCAATGTTCAATCCTCAATCCTCAACTCTCAATCCTCAATCCTCAATCCTCAGACCACAAACATCAATACTCAACCCTCAGTCCTCGTCCGCAATCCACAACCCTCAATCCTCAATCCTCAATCTTCATACATCAATATTCAACCTTCAATCCTCAATCCTCAATACTCAATCCTCAATCCTCAATCCTCAATCCTCTATCTTCAATACCCAATCCTCAATCGCCAATCATCAATCCTCAATGCTCAATCCTCAATCCTCAATCCTCAATCCTCAGTAATCAAACATCAATCCTGAATCCTCAATGCTGAAACCTCAATCTTCAGCCCTCAGTCCTCGACAATCATTTGTCAATCCTCAATCCTCAATAGAATATCAACAATTCACAGTTTTCGATACACAATACTCAATCTGCTATCTTGAAATCACTATACACAAACATCAATTCTCATCACTCAACCCTCAACACTCAGTCCCCAATCCTCAATATTCAATCCTCAATCCTCAATCCTCAATCCTCAATCCTCAACCTTCAACACTCAGTTCTCAATGTTCAGTCCTCAGTCCTCAATTCTCAATCCTCAATTCTCAACCCTCAATCGTCAATCTTCAATCCTCAATACTCAATCTTCAATCCTCATTCCTCAATCCTCAATCCTCAATCCTCATTCTTCAATCCTCAATCCTCAATCCTCAATCCTCAATCATCAATCCCGAATCCTCAATCCTGAATCCTCAATCTTCAGCCCTCAGTCCTCAACAGTCAGTTGTCAATCCTCAATCCTCAATAGAATATCAACAATTCACAGTTTTCAATACACAATACTCAATCTGCAATCTTGAAATCTCTATACACAAACATCAATTCTCATCACTCAACCCTCAACACTCAGTCCCCAATCCTCAATATTCAATCCTCAATCGTCAATCCTCAAACATCAATCGTCAACCTTCAATCCTCAATGCTCAATCTTCAATCCTCAATCCTCAATCCTCAATCCTCAATCCTCAATCTTCTATCCTCAATACTCAATCTGCAATCCTCAATCCTCAATCCTCAATCCTCAATCCTAATTCGTCACTCCTCGAAACCCAGTCCTCAATCTTCAATCCTCAATCCTCAATCCTCAATTTTCAATCCTCAATCCTCAATCCTCAATCCTCAATTTTCAATCCTCAATACTCAATCTTCAATACTCAATCCTCAATCCTCAATCCTCAATCCTCAATCCTAAATCCTCAATCCCAAATCCTCAATCCTCAATCCTCAACCCTCAACCGTCATTCCTCAGTCCTGAAACATCAATACCGAGTCGTCAATACTGAATCCTCAATCTTCAGCCCTCAGTCCTCAACAATCAATTGTCAATCCTCAATCCTCAATAGAATATCCTCAATTCACAGTTTTCAATACTCAATCCCCATTCTTCAAACATCAAATCTCATTCCACAAACATCAATTCTCTTCACTCAACCCTCAACACTCAGTCCTCAATCTTCAATCCTCAATCCTAAATCCTCAATCTTCAATCCTCAATACTCAATCTTCAATCCTCAATCCTCAATTCTCAATCCTCAACACTCAATCCTCAATCGTCAATCCTCAATTCCCAATCCTCAATCTTCAATCCTCAATCCTCAATATTCAATCCTTAATCCTCAATCCTCAATCCCCAATTCTCAATCTTCAATCCTCAATACTCAATCTTCAATCCTCAATCCTCAATCCTCAATCCTCAATCCTCAATCCTCAATCCTCAATCTTCAATCCTCAATACTCAATCTTCAACCCTCAATCTTCAATCCTCAATCCTCAATCCTCATTCTTCAATCCTCAACACCCAATCCTCAATCTTCGATCCTCAATCCTCAATCCTCAATTCTCAATCCTCAATCCTCAATCCTCAGACCTCAAACATCAATACTCAACCCTCAGTCCTCTTCCGCAATCGACAACGCTCAATCCTCAATCCTCAATCTTCAATCATCAATATTCAACATTCAATCCTCAATACTCAATTCTCTATCCTCAATCCTCAATCCTGAATGTTCAATCCTCAACCCTCAATCCTCAATCTTCAATCCTCAGTACTCAATCTTCAATCCTCAATCCTCAATCCTCATTCTTCAATCCTCAACACCCAATCCTCAATCTTCAATCCTCAATCCTCAATCCTCAATTCTCAATCCTCAGTCCTCAATCCTCAGACATCAAGCATCAATACTCAACCCTCAGTCCTCGTCCGCAATCCACAACCCTCAATCCTCAATCCTCAATATTCAATCATCAATATTCAATCTTCAATCCTCAATCCTCAATCCTCAATTCTCGATCCGCAATACTCAATCCTCAATCGTCAATCCTCAATCCTGAATCCTCAACCTTCAATCCTCAATACTCAATCTTCAATACTCAATCCTCAATCCTCAATCCTCAATCCTCAAACCTCAATGCTCAATCCCAAATACTTAATCCTCAATCCTCAATCCTCAACCCACAATCCTCAGTCCTGATACCTCAATACCGAATCCTCAATCCTGAATCCTCAATCCTCAGCCCTCAGTCCTCAACAATCAATTGTCAATGCTCAACCCTCAATAGAATATCTTCAATTCACAGTTTTCAATACTCAATCCCCATTCTTCAATCTTCAAATCTCAATCCACAAACATCAATTATCATCACTCAACCCTCAACACTCAGTCCTCAACCTTCAATCGTCAATCCTAAATCCGCCATCTTCAATCCTCAATACTCAACCTTCAATCCTCAACCCTCAATCCTCAATCCTCAATGCTCAATCCTCAATCGTCAATCCTCAATTCCCATTCCTCAATCCTCAATATTCAGTCCTGAATCGTCAATCCTCATTCCTCAATCCTCAATCATCAATCCTCAATACTCAATCTTCAATCCTCAATCCTCAATCCTCAATCCTCAATCCTCAATTCTCAATCCTCAATCTTCAATCCTCAATACTCAATCTTCAACCCTCACTCTTCATTCCTCAATCCTCTATCCTCATTCTTCAATCCTCAACACCCAATCCTCAATCTTCAATCCTCAATCCTCAATCCTCAATTCTCAATCCTCAAACCTCAATCCTCAGACCTCAAACATCAATACTCAACCCTCAGCCCTCGTCCGCAATCCACAACCCTCAATCCTCACTCCTCAATCCTCAATCCTCAAACCTCAATCCTCAGTCCTGAAACCTCAATACCGAATCCTCAATCCTGATTCCTCAATCTTCAGCCCTCAGTACTCAACAATCAATTGTCAATCCCCTATCCTCGATAGAATATACTCAATTCACAGTTTTCAATACTCAATCCCCATTCTTCAAACTTCAAATCTCAATCCACAAACATCAATTCTCTTCACTCAACCCTCAACACTCAGTCCTCAATCTTCAATCCTCAATCCTCAATTCTCAATCCTCAATCCTCAATCCTCAATCTTCAATACTCAATACTCAATCTTCAATCCTCAATCCTCAGTCGTCAGCCTTCAATCCTCAATCCTCAATCCTCAATCCTCAATCTTCTATCCTCAATACTCAATCTGCAATCCTCAATCCTCAATCCTCAATCCTCAATCCTAATTCGTCACTCCTCGAAACCCAGTCCTCAATCTTCAATCCTCAATCATCAATCCGCAATTCTCAATCCTCAATCCTCAATCCTCAATCCTCAATTTTCAATCCTCAACACTCAATCCTCAATCGTCAATCCTCAATTCCCAATCCTCAATCTTCAATCCTCAATCCTCAATCTTCAATCCTGAATCCTCAATCCTCAATCCCCAATCCTCAATCTCCAATCCTCAATACTCAATCTTCAATCCTCAATACTCAACCCTCAATCCTCAATCCTCAATCTTGAATCCTCAATACTCAATCTTCAATCCTCAATCCTCAATCCTCAATCCTCAGTCCTCAATCCTCAATTCTCAATCCTCAATCCTCATTCTTCAATCCTCAAAACCCAATCCTCAATCTTCAATCCTCAATCCTCAATCCTCAATTCTCAATCATCAATCCTCAATCGTCAGACCTCAAACATCAATACTCAACCCTCAGTCCTCGTCCGCAATCCACAACACTCAATCCTCAATCCTCAATCTTCAATCATCAATATTCAATCTTCAATCCTCAATCCTCAATCCTCTATCCTCAATCCTCAATCCTGAATGTTCAATCCTCAATACCCAATCCTCAATCTTCAATCCTCAATACTCAATCCTCAATCCTCAATCCTCAATCCTCAGTCCTCAATCCTCAATTCTCAATCCTCAATCCTCAATCCTCAGTCCTAAAACATCAATACTCAACGCTCAGCCCTCGTCCGCAATCCACAACCCTCAATCCTCAATCCTCAATCTTCAATCATCAATATTCAATCTTCAATCCTCAATCCTCAATCCTCTATCCGGAGTCCTCAATCCTGAATGTTCAATCCTCAATACCCTATCCTCAACCTTCAATCCTCAATCCTCAATCCTCAATCCTCAAACCTCAATCCTCAGTCCTGAAACCACAATACCGAATCCTCAATCCTGAATCCTCAATCTTCAGCCCTCAGTCCTCAACAGTCAATTGTCAATCCTCAATCCTCAATAGAATATCCTCAATTCACAGTTTTCAATACTCAATCCCCATTCTTCAATCTTCAAATCTCAATCCACAAACATCAATCTTCATCACTCAACCCTCAACACTCAGTCCTCAATCTTCAATCCTCAATCCTAAATCCTCAATTTTCAATCCTCAATACTCAATCTTCAATCCTCAATCTTCAATTCTCTATCCTCAATCCTCAATCCTAAATCCTCAATCCTCAATCTACAATCCTCAATACTCAATCTTCAACTCTCAATCTTCAATCCTCAATCCTCTATCCTCATTCTTCAATCCTCAACACCCAACCCTCAATCTTCAATCCTCAATCCTCAATCCTCAATTCTCAATCCTCAATCCTCATTCCTCAGACCTCAAACATCAATACTCAACCCTAAGTCCTCGTCCGCAATCCACAACACTCAATCCTCAATCCTCAATCTTCAATCATCAATATTCAATCTTCAATCCTCAATCCTCAATCCTC
Organism: Calliopsis andreniformis; assembly: GCF_051401765.1. Taxonomy (NCBI): domain Eukaryota; kingdom Metazoa; phylum Arthropoda; class Insecta; order Hymenoptera; family Andrenidae; genus Calliopsis; species Calliopsis andreniformis. The sequence goes on along the minus strand of NW_027480587.1, from coordinate 383,531 downwards.
TATCCTCAATCCTCAATCCTGAATGTTCAATACTCAATACCCAATCCTCAATATTTAATCCTCAATCCTCAACCGTCAACCCTCAATTCCCAATCCTCAATATTCAATCCTCAATCCTCAATCCTGAATCCTCAATCCTGAACCTTCAATCCACAATACTCAATCTTCAACCCTCAATCTTCAATCCTCAATCCTCTATCCTCATTCTTCAATCCTCAACACCCAATCCTCAATCTTCAATCCACAATCCTCAATCCTCAATTCTCAATCCTCAATCCTCAATCCTCAGACCTCAAACATCAATACTCAACCCTCAGTCCTCGTCCGCAATCCACAACCCTCAATCCTCAATCCTCAATCTTCAATCATCAATATTCAATATTCGATCCTCAATCCTCAATCCTATATCCTCAATCCTCAATCCTGAGTGTTCAGTCCTCAATACCCAATCCTCCATCTTCAATCCTCAATACTCAATCCTCAATCCTCAATCCTGAATCCTCAGTGCTCAAACCTCAATCCTGAATCCTCAATCCTGAATCCTCAATCTTCAGCCCTCAGTCCTCAACAATCAATTGTCAGTCCTCAATCCTCAATAGAATATACCCAATTCACAGTTTCCAATACTCAATCCCCAATCTTCAATCTTCAAATCTCAATCCACAAACATCAATTCTCATCACTCAACGCTCGACACTCAGTCCCCAATCCTCAATCTTCAATCCTCAATCCTCAACCCTCAATCCTCAATCCTCAACCTTCAATCCTCAATACTCAGTCTTCAATCCTCAATCCTCAATCCTGAACCCTCAATCCTCAATCCTCAATCCTCAATCGTCAATCTCCAATCCTGAATTGTCAATCTTCAATTCTCAATCCTCAATCCTCAATCCTCAATCCTCATTCTTCAATCCCCAATACCCAATCCTCAATCTTCAATCCTCAATCCTCAACCCTCAATTCTCAACACTCAATCCTCAATCCTCAGACCTCAAGAATCAATACTCAACCCTCAGTCCTCGTCCGCAATCCACAACCCTCAATCCTCAATCCTCAATCTTCAATCATCAATATTCAATCTTCAATCCTCAATACTCAATCCTCTATACTCAATCCTCAATCCTGAATGTTCAATCCGCAATACCCAATCCTGAATCTTCAATCCTCAATCCTCAATCCTCAATCCTCAATCCTCAATTCTCAATCCGCAATACTCAATCCTCAATCGTCAATCCTCAATCCTGAATCCTCAACATTCAATCCTCAATACTCAATCTTCAATACTCAATCCTCAATCCTCAATCCTCAATCCTCAATCCTCAATCCTCAATCCTCAATCCTCAATCCCAAGTCCTTAATCCTCAATCCTCAATCCTCAACCCACAATCCTCAGTCCTGACACCTCAATACCGAATCCTCAATCCTGAATCCTCAATCCTCAGCCCGCAGTCCTCAAGAATCAATTGTCAATCCTCAATCCGCAATAGAATATCTTCAATTAACAGTTTTCAATACTCAATCCCCATTCTTCAGTCTTCAAATCTCAATCCACAAACATGAATTATCATCACTCAACCCTCAACACTCAGTCCTCAATCTTCAATCCCCAATCCTAAATCCTCAATCTTCAAACCTCAATACTCAATCTTCAATCCTCAATCCTCAACTCTCAATCCTCAATACTCAATCCTCAATCGTCAATCCTCAATTCCCAATCGTCAATCTTCAATCCTCAATCCTCAATCTTCAATCCTTAATCCTCAGTCCTCGTCCGCAATCCACAACCCTCAGTCCTCAATCCTCAATCTTCAATCATCAATATTCAATCTTCAATCCTCAATCCTCAATCCTCAATCCTCAATCCTCAATCTTCAATCCTCAATACTCAATCATCAACCCTCAATCTTCTATCCTCAATCCTCTATCCTCATTCTTCAATCCTCAACACCCAATCCTCAATCTTGAATCCTCAATCTTCAATCCTCAATTCTCAATCCTCAATCCTAAACCGTCAGACCTCAAACATCATTACACAACCCTCAGTCCTCGTCCGCAATCCACAACCTTCAATCCTCAATCCTCAATCTTCAATCATCAATATTCAATCTTCAATCCTCAATCCACAATCCTCTATCCTCAATCCTCAATCCTGAATGTTCAATCCTCAATACCCAATCCTCAATCTTCAATCCTCAATACTCAATTCTCAATCCTCAGTCCTCAATCCTCAATTCTCAATCCTCAATCCTCAATCCTCAGACCTAAAACATCAATACTCAACCCTCAGCCCTCGTCCGCAATCCACAACCCTCAATCCTCAATCTTCAATCATCAATATTCAATCATCAATCATCAATCCTCAATCCTCTATCCTGAGTCCTCAATACTGAATGTTCAATCCTCAATACCCTATCCTCAACCTTCAATCCTCAATCCTCAATCCTCAATCCTCAAACCTCAATCCTCAGTCCTGAAACCTCAATACCGAATCCTCAATCCTGAATCCTCAATCTTCAGCCCTCAGTCCTCAACAATCAATTGTCAATCCTCAATCCTCAATAGAATATCCTCAATTCACAGTTTTCAATACTCAATTCCCATTCTTCAATCTTCAAATCTCAATCCACAAACATCAATTTTCATCACTCAACCCTCAACACTCAGTCCTCAATCTTCAATCCTCAATCCTAAATCCTCAATTTTCAATCCTCAATACTCAATCTTCAATCCTCAATCCTCAATTCTCTATCCTCAATCCTCAATCCTCAATCCTCAATCCTCAATCAACAATCCTCAATACACAATCTTCAACTCTCAATCTTCAATCCTCAATCCTCTATCCTCATTCTTCAATCCTCAACACCCAACCCTTAATCTTCAATCCTCAATCCTCAATCCTCAATTCTCAATCCTCAATCCTCAATCCTCAGACCTCAAACATGAATACTCAACCCTCAGTCCTCGACCGCAATCCACAACACTCAATCCTCAATCCTCATTCTTCAATCATCAATATTCAATCTTCAATCCTCAATCCTCAATCCTCTATCCTCAATCCTCAATCCTGAATGTTCAATACTCAATACCCAATCCTCAATATTTAATCCTCAATCCTCAACCGTCAACCCTCAATTCCCAATCCTCAATCTTCAATCCTCAATCCTCAATCCTGAATCCTCAATCCTGAACCTTCAATCCACAATACTCAATCTTTAACCCTGAATCTTCAATCCTCAATCCTCTATCCTCATTCTTCAATCCTCAACACCCAATCCTCAATCTTCAATCCTCAATCCTCAATCCTCAATTCTCAATCCTCAATCCTCAATCCTCAGACCTCAAACATCAATACTCAACCCTCAGTCCTCGTCCGCAATCCACAACCCTCAATCCTCAATCCTCAATCTTCAATCATCAATATTCAATATTCGATCCTCAATCCTCAATCCTCTATCCTCAATCCTCAATCCTGAGTGTTCAATCCTCAATACCCAATCCTCAATCTTCAATCCTCAATACTCAATCCTCAATCCTCAATCCTCAATCCTCAGTCCTCAATCCTCAATTCTCAATCCTCAATCCTCAATCCTCAGACCTAAAACATCAATACTCAACGCTCAGCCCTCGTCCGCAATCCACAACCCTCAATCCTCAATCCTCAATCTTCAATCATCAATATTCAATCTTCAATCCTCAATCCTCAATCCTCTATCCTGAGTCCTCAATCCTGAATGTTCAGTCCTCAATACCATATCCTCAACCTTCAATCCTCAATCCTCAATCCTCAATCCTCAAACCTCAATCCTCAGTCCTGAAACCACAATACCGAGTCCTCAATCCTGAATCCTCAATCTTCAGCCCTCAGTCCTCAACAGTCAATTGTCATTCCTCAATCCTCAATAGAATATCCTCAATTCACAGTTTTCAATACTCAATCCCCATTCTTCAATCTTCAAATCTCAATCCACCAACATCAATCTTCATCACTCAACCCTCAACACTCAGTCCTCAATCTTCAATCCTCAATCCTAAATCCTCAATTTTCAATTCTCAATACTCAATCTTCAATCCTCAATCTTCAATTCTCTATCCTCAATCCTCAATCCTCAATCCTCAATCCTCAATCTACAATCCTCAATACTCAATCTTCAACTCTCAATCTTCAATCCTCAATCCTCTATCCTCATTCTTCAATCCTCAACACCCAACCCTCAATCTTCAATCCTCAATCCTCAATCCTCAATTCTCAATCCTCAATCCTCATTCCTCAGACCTCAAACATCAATACTCAACCCTAAGTCCTCGTCCGCAATCCACAACACTCAATCCTCAATCCTCAATCTTCAATCATCAATATTCAATCTTCAATACTCAATCCTCAATCCTCTATCCTCAATCCTCAATCCTGAATGTTCAATACTCAATACCCAATCCTCAATATTTAATCCTCAATCCTCAACCGTCAACCCTCAATTCCCAATCCTCAATATTCAATCCTCAGTCCTCAATCCTGAATCCTCAATCCTGAACCTTCAATCCACAATACTCAATCTTCAACCCTCAATCTTCAATCCTCAATCCTCTATCCTCATTCTTCAATCCTCAACACCCAATCCTCAATCTTCAATCCACAATCCTCAATCCTCAATTCTCAATCCTCAATCCTCAATCCTCAGACCTCAAACATCAATACTCAACCCTCAGTCCTCGTCCGCAATCCACAACCCTCAATCCTCAATCCTCAATCTTCAATCATCAATATTCAATATTCGATCCTCAATCCTCAATCCTATATCCTCAATCCTCAATCCTGAGTGTTCAGTCCTCAATACCCAATCCTCCATCTTCAATCCTCAATACTCAATCCTCAATCCTCAATCCTCAATCCTCAGTGCTCAAACCTCAAACCTGAATCCTCAATCCTGAATCCTCAATCTTCAGCCCTCAGTCCTCAACAATCAATTGTCAGTCCTCAATCCTCAATAGAATATACCCAATTCACAGTTTCCAATACTCAATCCCCGATCTTCAATCTTCAAATCTCAATCCACAAACATCAATTCTCATCACTCAACGCTCGACACTCAGTCCCCAATCCTCAATCTTCAATCCTCAATCCTCAACCCTCAATCCTCAATCCTCAACCTTCAATCCTCAATACTCAGTCTTCAATCCTCAATCCTCAATCCTGAACCCTCAATCCTCAATCCTCAATCCTCAATCGTCAATCTCCAATCCTGAATTGTCAATCTTCAATTCACAATCCTCAATCCTCAATCCTCAATCCTCATTCTTCAATCCCCAATACCCAATCCTCAATCTTCAATCCTCAATCCTCAACCCTCAATTCTCAACACTCAATCCTCAATCCTCAGACCTCAAGAATAAATACTCAACCCTCAGTCCTCGTCCGCAATCCACAACCCTCAATCCTCAATCCTCAATCTTCAATCATCAATATTCAATCTTCAATCCTCAATACTCAATCCTCTATCCTCAATCCTCAATCCTGAATGTTCAATCCGCAATACCCAATCCTGAATCTTCAATCCTCAATCCTCAATCCTCAATCCTCAATCCTCAATCCTCAATCCTCAATCCCCAAACCTCATTCTTCAATCCTCAATACCAAATCCTCAATCTTCAATCCTCAACACTCAATCCTCAATACGCAATCCTCAATCCTCAATCCTCAATCCTCAATCCTCAGTCCTCAGTCCTCAAACCTAAATCCTCAACCCTCAACCCTCATCCTCAATCCTCAATCCTCGATCCTCAATCCTCAATCCTCAATCTTCAATCCTCAGTCCGCAATCCTCAATCTTCAATCCTCAATCCTCAATCCTGAATCCTCAATCTTCAGCCCTCAGTCCTCAACAATCAGTTGTCAATCCTCAATCCTCAATACAACATCATCAATTCACAGTTTTCAATACTCAATACTCAATCTGCAATCTTCAAATCTCTATCCACAAACATCAATGCTCATCACTCAACCCTCAGCACTCCGTCCCCAATCCTCAATCTTCAATCCTCAATACCCAAGCCTCAATCTTCAATCCTCAATCTTCAATCCACAATCCTCAATCCTCAATTCGCAATCCGCAATCCTCAATCCTCAGACCTCAAGCATCAATACCCAACCCTCAGTCCTCGTCCTGAATCCACAACCCTCAATCCTCAATCCTCAATCTTCAATCATCAATATTCAACCTTCAATCCTCAATCCACAATCCTCAATCCTCAACCCTCAATCCTCAGTCCTGAAACCTCAATCCCGAATCCTCAATCCTGAATCCGCAAAATTCAGTCCTCAGTCCTCAACAATCAATAGTCAATCCTCAATCCTCAATAGAATATCCTCAATTCACAGTTTTCAATACTCAATCCCCATTCTTCAATCTTCAAATCTCAATCCACAAACATCAATACTCATCACTCAGCCCTCAACACTCAGTCCTCAATCTTCAATCCTCAATCCTCAATCCTCAACCTTGAATACTCAATACTCAATCTTCAATCCTCAATCTTCAATCCTCTATCCTCAATCCTCAATCCTCAATCCTCAATCCTCAATCTTCAACACTCAATCCTCAATCTTCAATCCTCAATCCTCAATCCTCAGTCCTCAATCCTCAATCCTCAATCCTCAATCCTCAATCCTCAACCTTCTATCCTCAATATTCAATCTGCAATCCTCAATCCTCAATCCTCAATCCTCAATCCTAATTCGTCACTCCTCGAAACCCAGTCCTCAATCTTCAATCCTCAATACTCAATCTTCAACCCTCAATCTTCAATCCTCAATCCTCAATTCTCATTCTTCAATCCTCAATCCTCAGTCCTCAAACCTCAATCCTGAATCCTCAATCCTGAATCCTCAATCTTCAGCCCTCAGTCCTCAACAATCAATTGTCAGTCCTCAATCCTCAATAGAATATATCCAACCCGCTGTTTTCAATACTCAATCCCCAATCTTCAATCTTCAAATCTCAATACACAAACATCAATTCTCATCACTCAACGCTCAACACTCAGTCCCCAATCCTCGATCTTCAATCCTCAATCCTCAATCCTCAATCCTCAATCCTCAATCTTCAATCCTCAATCCTCAATTCTCTATCCTCAATCCTCAATCCTCAATCCTCAATCCTCAATCAACAATCCTCAATACTCAATCTTCAACTCTCTATCTTCAATCCTCAATCCTCTATCCTCATTCTTCAATCCTCAACACCCAACCCTTAATCTTCAATCCTCAATCCTCAATCCTCAATTCTCAATCCTCAATCCTCAATCCTCAGACCTCAAACATCAATACTCAACCCTCAGTCCTCGTCCGCAATCCACAACACTAAATCCTCAATCCTCAATCTTCAATCATCAATATTCAATCTTCAATCCTCAATCCTCAATCCTCTATCCTCAATCCTCAATCCTGAATGTTCAATACTCAATACCCAATCCTCAATATTTAATCCTCAATCCTCAACCGTCAACCCTCAATTCCCAATCCTCAATCTTCAATCCTCAATCCTCAATCCTGAATCTTCAATCCTGAACCTTCAATCCACAATACTCAATCTTTAACCCTCAATCTTCATTCCTCAATCCTCTATCCTCATTCTTCAATCCTCAACACCCAATCCTCAATCTTCAATCCTCAATCCTCAATCCTCAATCCTCAATCCTCAATCCTCAATCCTCAGACCTCAAACATCAATACTCAACCCTCTGTCCTCGTCCGCAATCCACAACCCTCAATCCTCAATCCTCAATCTTCAATCATCAATATTCAATATTCGATCCTCAATCCTCAATCCTCTATCCTCAATCCTCAATCCTGAGTGTTCAGTCCTCAATACCCAATCCTCAATCTTCAATCCTCAATACTCAATCCTCAATCCTCAATCCTCAATCCTCAGTCCTCAAACCTCAATCCTGAATCCTCAATCCTGAATCCTCAATCTTCAGCCCTCAGTCCTCAACAATCAATTGTCAGTCCTCAATCCTCAATAGAATATACCCAATTCACAGTTTTCAATACTCAATCCCCAATCTTCAATCTTCAAATCTCAATCCACAAACATCAATTCTCATCACTCAACGCTCGACACTCAGTCCCCAATCCTCAATCTTCAATCCTCAATCCTCAACCCTCAATCCTCAATCCTCAACCTTCAATCCTCAATACTCAGTCTTCAATCCTCAATCCTCAATCCTGAACCCTCAATCCTCAATCCTCAATCCTCAATCGGCAATCTCCAATCCTGAATTGTCAATCTTCAATTCTCAATCCTCAATCCTCAATCCTCAATCCTCATTCTTCAATCCCCAATACCCGATCCTCAATCTTCCATCCTCAATCCTCAACCCTCAATTCTCAACACTCAATCCTCAATCCTCAGACCTCAAGCATCAATACTCAACCCTCAGTCCTCGTCCGCAATCCACAACCCTCAATGCTCAATCCTCAATCCTCAATCCTCAATTCTGAATCCTCAACCTTCAGCCCGCAGTCCTCAACAATCAGTTGTCAATCCTCAATCCTCAATACAACAACATCAATTCACAGTTTTCAATACTCAATACTCAATCTGCAATCTTCAAATCTCTATCCACAAACATCAATGCTCATCACTCAACCCTCAACACTCCGTCCCCAATCCTCAATCTTCAATCCTCAATCTTCCATCCTCAATCATCAATCCTCAATACCCAAGCCTCAGTCTTCAATCCTCAATCTTCAATCCTCAATCATCAATCCTCAATTCGCAATCCTCAATCCTCAATCCTCAATTCTCAATCCTCAATACTCAATCCTCAATCATCAATCCTCAATTCCCAATACTCAATCTTCAATCCTCAATCCTCAATCTTCAATCCTCAATCCTCAATCCTCAGTCCTCAATCCTCAATCCTCAATCCTCAATCGTCAATCTCCAATCCTGAATACTCAATCTTCAATCCTCAATCCTCAATCCTCAATCCTCAATCCTCATTCTTCAATCCTCAATACCCAATCCTCAATCTTCAATCCTCAATCCTCAATCCTCAATCATCAATCCTCTATACTCAATCCTCAATCCTGAATGTTCAATCCACAATACCCAATCCTCAATCTTCAATCCTCAATCCTCAATCCTCAATCCTCATTCCTCAATCCTCAATCCTCAATCCTGAATCCTCAATCCTCATTCTTCAATCCTCAATACCAAATCCTCAATCTTCAATCCTCAACCCTCAATCCTCAATTCGCAATCCTCAATCCGCAATCCTCAGACCTCAAGCATCAATACCCAACCCGCTGTCCTCGTCCTCAATCCACAACCCTTAATCCTCAATCCGCAATCTTCAATCATCAATATTCAACATTCAATCCTCAATCCTCAATCCTCAATCCTCAAACCTCAATACCGGAGCCTCAATCCTCAATCCTCAATCCTCAATCCTCAATTCTCTATCCTCAATCCTCAATCCTCAATACTCAATCCGCAATCCTCAATCCTCAATCCTCAACACTCAATCCTCAGTCCTGAAACCTCAATCCCGAATCCTCAATCCCGAATCCGCAAACTTCAGTCCTTAGACCTCAACAATCAATTGTCAATCCTCAATTCTCAATAGTATATCCTCAATTCACAGTTTTCAATACTCAATCCCCATTCTTCAATCTACAAATCTCAATCCACAAACATCAATTCTCATCACTCAACCCTCAACACTCAGTCCACAATCTTCAATCCTCAATACTCAATCTGCAATCCTCAATCCTCAATCCTCAATCCTCAATCCTAATTCGTCACTCCTCGAAACCCAGTCCTCAATCTTCAACCTTCAATCCTCAATCCTCAATTCTCAATCCTCAATCCTCAATCCTCAATCCTCAATTTTCAATCCTCAATACTCAATCTTCAATACACAATCCTCAATACTCAATCCTCAATCCTCAATCCCCAATCCTCAATCCTCAATCCTCAATTCTCAATCCTCAATCCCCAGTCCTCAGTCCTCAAACCTCAATCCTCAACCCTCAGCACTCATCCTCAATCCCCAATCCTCGATCCTCAATCCTCAATCCTCAATCTTCAATCCTCAATACTCAATCCACAATCTTCAATCCTCAATACTCAATCTTCAATACTAAATCCACAATCCTCAATCCTCAATCTTCAATCCTCAATCCTCAGTCCTCAGTCCTCAATCCTCAATCCTCAATCCACAATCCTCAATCTTCTATCCTCAATACTCAATCTGCAATCCTCAATCCTCAATCCTCAATCCTCAATCCTAATTCGTCACTCCTCGAAACCCAGTACTCAATCTGCAATCCTCAATCCTCAATCCTCAATTCTCAATCCTCAATCCTCAATTTTCGATCCTCCATACTCAATCTTCAATACTCAATCCTCAATCCTCAATCCTCAATCCTCAATCCTCAATCCTCATTCTTCAATCCTCAATACTAAATCCTCAATCTTCAATCCTGAATCCTCAATCCTCAATTCGCAATCCTCAATCCTCAATCCTCAGACCTCAAGCGTCAATACCCAACCCTCAGTCCTCGTCCGTAATCCACAACCCTCAATCCTCAATCCTCAATCTTCAATCATCAATATTCAATCTTCAATCCTCAATCCTCAATCCTCAATTCTCAGTCCGCAATACTCAATCCTCAATCGTCAATCCTCAACCCTGAATCCTCAACCTTCAATCCTCAATACTCAATCTTCAATACTCAATCCTCAATCCTCAATCCTCAATCCTCAATCCTCAATCCTCAATCCCAAATCCTTAATCCTCAATCCTCAATCCTCAACCCACAATCCTCAGTCCTGATACCTCAATACCGAATCCTCAACCCTGAATCCTCAATCCTCAGCCCTCAGTCCTCAACAATCAATTGTCAATCCTCAATCCTCAATAGAATATCTTCAATTCACAGTTTTCAATACTCAATCCCCATTCTTCAATCTTCAAATCTCAATCCACAAACATCAATTATCATCACTCAACTCTCAACAGTCAGTCCTCAATCTTCAATCGTCAATCCTAAATCCGCAATCTTCAATCCTCAATACTCAATATTCAATCCTCAACCCTCAATCCTCAATCCTCAATGCTGAATCCTCAATCGTCAATCCTCAATTCCCAATCCTCAATCTTAGTCCTCAATCCTCAATATTCAATCCTGAATCGTCAATCCTCAATCCTCAATCCTCAATCCTCAATCCTCAATCCCCAAACCTCATTCTTCAATCCTCAATACCAAATCCTCAATCTTCAATCCTCAACACTCAATCCTCAATACGCAATCCTCAATCCTCAATCCTCAATCCTCAATCCTCAGTCCTCAGTCCTCAAACCTAAATCCTCAACCCTCAACCCTCATCCTCAATCCTCAATCCTCGATCCTCAATCCTCAATCCTCAATCTTCAATCCTCAGTCCGCAATCCTCAATCTTCAATCCTCAATCCTCAATCCTGAATCCTCAATCTTCAGCCCTCAGTCCTCAACAATCAGTTGTCAATCCTCAATCCTCAATACAACATCATCAATTCACAGTTTTCAATACTCAATACTCAATCTGCAATCTTCAAATCTCTATCCACAAACATCAATGCTCATCACTCAACCCTCAGCACTCCGTCCCCAATCCTCAATCTTCAATCCTCAATACCCAAGCCTCAATCTTCAATCCTCAATCTTCAATCCACAATCCTCAATCCTCAATTCGCAATCCGCAATCCTCAATCCTCAGACCTCAAGCATCAATACCCAACCCTCAGTCCTCGTCCTGAATCCACAACCCTCAATCCTCAATCCTCAATCTTCAATCATCAATATTCAACCTTCAATCCTCAATCCACAATCCTCAATCCTCAACCCTCAATCCTCAGTCCTGAAACCTCAATCCCGAATCCTCAATCCTGAATCCGCAAAATTCAGTCCTCAGTCCTCAACAATCAATAGTCAATCCTCAATCCTCAATAGAATATCCTCAATTCACAGTTTTCAATACTCAATCCCCATTCTTCAATCTTCAAATCTCAATCCACAAACATCAATACTCATCACTCAGCCCTCAACACTCAGTCCTCAATCTTCAATCCTCAATCCTCAATCCTCAACCTTGAATACTCAATACTCAATCTTCAATCCTCAATCTTCAATCCTCTATCCTCAATCCTCAATCCTCAATCCTCAATCCTCAATCTTCAACACTCAATCCTCAATCTTCAATCCTCAATCCTCAATCCTCAGTCCTCAATCCTCAATCCTCAATCCTCAATCCTCAATCCTCAACCTTCTATCCTCAATATTCAATCTGCAATCCTCAATCCTCAATCCTCAATCCTCAATCCTAATTCGTCACTCCTCGAAACCCAGTCCTCAATCTTCAATCCTCAATACTCAATCTTCAACCCTCAATCTTCAATCCTCAATCCTCAATTCTCATTCTTCAATCCTCAATCCTCAGTCCTCAAACCTCAATCCTGAATCCTCAATCCTGAATCCTCAATCTTCAGCCCTCAGTCCTCAACAATCAATTGTCAGTCCTCAATCCTCAATAGAATATATCCAACCCGCTGTTTTCAATACTCAATCCCCAATCTTCAATCTTCAAATCTCAATACACAAACATCAATTCTCATCACTCAACGCTCAACACTCAGTCCCCAATCCTCGATCTTCAATCCTCAATCCTCAATCCTCAATCCTCAATCCTCAATCTTCAATCCTCAATCCTCAATTCTCTATCCTCAATCCTCAATCCTCAATCCTCAATCCTCAATCAACAATCCTCAATACTCAATCTTCAACTCTCTATCTTCAATCCTCAATCCTCTATCCTCATTCTTCAATCCTCAACACCCAACCCTTAATCTTCAATCCTCAATCCTCAATCCTCAATTCTCAATCCTCAATCCTCAATCCTCAGACCTCAAACATCAATACTCAACCCTCAGTCCTCGTCCGCAATCCACAACACTAAATCCTCAATCCTCAATCTTCAATCATCAATATTCAATCTTCAATCCTCAATCCTCAATCCTCTATCCTCAATCCTCAATCCTGAATGTTCAATACTCAATACCCAATCCTCAATATTTAATCCTCAATCCTCAACCGTCAACCCTCAATTCCCAATCCTCAATCTTCAATCCTCAATCCTCAATCCTGAATCTTCAATCCTGAACCTTCAATCCACAATACTCAATCTTTAACCCTCAATCTTCATTCCTCAATCCTCTATCCTCATTCTTCAATCCTCAACACCCAATCCTCAATCTTCAATCCTCAATCCTCAATCCTCAATCCTCAATCCTCAATCCTCAATCCTCAGACCTCAAACATCAATACTCAACCCTCTGTCCTCGTCCGCAATCCACAACCCTCAATCCTCAATCCTCAATCTTCAATCATCAATATTCAATATTCGATCCTCAATCCTCAATCCTCTATCCTCAATCCTCAATCCTGAGTGTTCAGTCCTCAATACCCAATCCTCAATCTTCAATCCTCAATACTCAATCCTCAATCCTCAATCCTCAATCCTCAGTCCTCAAACCTCAATCCTGAATCCTCAATCCTGAATCCTCAATCTTCAGCCCTCAGTCCTCAACAATCAATTGTCAGTCCTCAATCCTCAATAGAATATACCCAATTCACAGTTTTCAATACTCAATCCCCAATCTTCAATCTTCAAATCTCAATCCACAAACATCAATTCTCATCACTCAACGCTCGACACTCAGTCCCCAATCCTCAATCTTCAATCCTCAATCCTCAACCCTCAATCCTCAATCCTCAACCTTCAATCCTCAATACTCAGTCTTCAATCCTCAATCCTCAATCCTGAACCCTCAATCCTCAATCCTCAATCCTCAATCGGCAATCTCCAATCCTGAATTGTCAATCTTCAATTCTCAATCCTCAATCCTCAATCCTCAATCCTCATTCTTCAATCCCCAATACCCGATCCTCAATCTTCCATCCTCAATCCTCAACCCTCAATTCTCAACACTCAATCCTCAATCCTCAGACCTCAAGCATCAATACTCAACCCTCAGTCCTCGTCCGCAATCCACAACCCTCAATGCTCAATCCTCAATCCTCAATCCTCAATTCTGAATCCTCAACCTTCAGCCCGCAGTCCTCAACAATCAGTTGTCAATCCTCAATCCTCAATACAACAACATCAATTCACAGTTTTCAATACTCAATACTCAATCTGCAATCTTCAAATCTCTATCCACAAACATCAATGCTCATCACTCAACCCTCAACACTCCGTCCCCAATCCTCAATCTTCAATCCTCAATCTTCCATCCTCAATCATCAATCCTCAATACCCAAGCCTCAGTCTTCAATCCTCAATCTTCAATCCTCAATCATCAATCCTCAATTCGCAATCCTCAATCCTCAATCCTCAATTCTCAATCCTCAATACTCAATCCTCAATCATCAATCCTCAATTCCCAATACTCAATCTTCAATCCTCAATCCTCAATCTTCAATCCTCAATCCTCAATCCTCAGTCCTCAATCCTCAATCCTCAATCCTCAATCGTCAATCTCCAATCCTGAATACTCAATCTTCAATCCTCAATCCTCAATCCTCAATCCTCAATCCTCATTCTTCAATCCTCAATACCCAATCCTCAATCTTCAATCCTCAATCCTCAATCCTCAATCATCAATCCTCTATACTCAATCCTCAATCCTGAATGTTCAATCCACAATACCCAATCCTCAATCTTCAATCCTCAATCCTCAATCCTCAATCCTCATTCCTCAATCCTCAATCCTCAATCCTGAATCCTCAATCCTCATTCTTCAATCCTCAATACCAAATCCTCAATCTTCAATCCTCAACCCTCAATCCTCAATTCGCAATCCTCAATCCGCAATCCTCAGACCTCAAGCATCAATACCCAACCCGCTGTCCTCGTCCTCAATCCACAACCCTTAATCCTCAATCCGCAATCTTCAATCATCAATATTCAACATTCAATCCTCAATCCTCAATCCTCAATCCTCAAACCTCAATACCGGAGCCTCAATCCTCAATCCTCAATCCTCAATCCTCAATTCTCTATCCTCAATCCTCAATCCTCAATACTCAATCCGCAATCCTCAATCCTCAATCCTCAACACTCAATCCTCAGTCCTGAAACCTCAATCCCGAATCCTCAATCCCGAATCCGCAAACTTCAGTCCTTAGACCTCAACAATCAATTGTCAATCCTCAATTCTCAATAGTATATCCTCAATTCACAGTTTTCAATACTCAATCCCCATTCTTCAATCTACAAATCTCAATCCACAAACATCAATTCTCATCACTCAACCCTCAACACTCAGTCCACAATCTTCAATCCTCAATACTCAATCTGCAATCCTCAATCCTCAATCCTCAATCCTCAATCCTAATTCGTCACTCCTCGAAACCCAGTCCTCAATCTTCAACCTTCAATCCTCAATCCTCAATTCTCAATCCTCAATCCTCAATCCTCAATCCTCAATTTTCAATCCTCAATACTCAATCTTCAATACACAATCCTCAATACTCAATCCTCAATCCTCAATCCCCAATCCTCAATCCTCAATCCTCAATTCTCAATCCTCAATCCCCAGTCCTCAGTCCTCAAACCTCAATCCTCAACCCTCAGCACTCATCCTCAATCCCCAATCCTCGATCCTCAATCCTCAATCCTCAATCTTCAATCCTCAATACTCAATCCACAATCTTCAATCCTCAATACTCAATCTTCAATACTAAATCCACAATCCTCAATCCTCAATCTTCAATCCTCAATCCTCAGTCCTCAGTCCTCAATCCTCAATCCTCAATCCACAATCCTCAATCTTCTATCCTCAATACTCAATCTGCAATCCTCAATCCTCAATCCTCAATCCTCAATCCTAATTCGTCACTCCTCGAAACCCAGTACTCAATCTGCAATCCTCAATCCTCAATCCTCAATTCTCAATCCTCAATCCTCAATTTTCGATCCTCCATACTCAATCTTCAATACTCAATCCTCAATCCTCAATCCTCAATCCTCAATCCTCAATCCTCATTCTTCAATCCTCAATACTAAATCCTCAATCTTCAATCCTGAATCCTCAATCCTCAATTCGCAATCCTCAATCCTCAATCCTCAGACCTCAAGCGTCAATACCCAACCCTCAGTCCTCGTCCGTAATCCACAACCCTCAATCCTCAATCCTCAATCTTCAATCATCAATATTCAATCTTCAATCCTCAATCCTCAATCCTCAATTCTCAGTCCGCAATACTCAATCCTCAATCGTCAATCCTCAACCCTGAATCCTCAACCTTCAATCCTCAATACTCAATCTTCAATACTCAATCCTCAATCCTCAATCCTCAATCCTCAATCCTCAATCCTCAATCCCAAATCCTTAATCCTCAATCCTCAATCCTCAACCCACAATCCTCAGTCCTGATACCTCAATACCGAATCCTCAACCCTGAATCCTCAATCCTCAGCCCTCAGTCCTCAACAATCAATTGTCAATCCTCAATCCTCAATAGAATATCTTCAATTCACAGTTTTCAATACTCAATCCCCATTCTTCAATCTTCAAATCTCAATCCACAAACATCAATTATCATCACTCAACTCTCAACAGTCAGTCCTCAATCTTCAATCGTCAATCCTAAATCCGCAATCTTCAATCCTCAATACTCAATATTCAATCCTCAACCCTCAATCCTCAATCCTCAATGCTGAATCCTCAATCGTCAATCCTCAATTCCCAATCCTCAATCTTAGTCCTCAATCCTCAATATTCAATCCTGAATCGTCAATCCTCAATCCTCAATCTTCAATCCTCAATCCTCAATCCTCAATCTTGAATCCTCAATACTCAATCTTCAATCGTGAATCCTCAACTCTCAATCCTCAACACTCAATCCTCAATCGTCAATCCTCAATCCCCAATCCTCAACCTTCAATCCTCAATACTCAATCTTCAACCCTCAATCTTCAATCCTCAGTCCTCTATCCTCATTCTTCAATCCTCAACACCGAATCCTCAATCTTCAATCCTCAATCCTCAATCCTCAATTCTCAATCCTCAATCCTCAATCCTCAGACCTCAAACATCAATACTCAACCCTCAGTCCTCGTCCGCAATCCACAAACCTCAATCCTCAATCCTCAATCTTCAATCATCAATATTCAATCTTCAATCCTCAATCCACAATCCTCTATCCTCAATCCTCAATCCTGAATGTTCAATCCTCAATACCCAATCCTCAATCTTCAATCCCCAATACTCAATCCTCAATCCTCAATCCTCAATCCTCAGTCCTCAATCCTCAATTCTCAATCCTCAATCCTCAATCCTCAGACCTCAAAAATCAATACTCAACCCTCAGCCCTCGTCCGCAATCAACAACCCTCAATCCTCAATCCTCAATCTTCAATCATCAATATTCACTCTTCAATCCTCAATCCTCAATCCTCTATCCTCAATCCTCAATCCTGAATGTTCAATCCTCAATACCCAATCCTCAACCTTCAATCCTCAATCCTCAATCCTCAATCCTCAAACCTCAATACTCAGTCCTGAAACCTCAATACCGAATCCTCAATCCTGAATCCTCAATCTTCAGCCCTCAGTCCTCAACAATCAATTGTCAATTCTCAATCCTCAATAGAATATCCTCAATTCACAGTTTTCAATACTCAATCCCCATTCTTCAAACTTCAAATCTCAATACACAAACATCAATTCTCTTCACTCAACCCTCAACACTCAGTCCTCAATTTTCAATCCTCAATCCTAAATCCTCAATCTTCAATCCTCAGTACTCAGTCTTCAATCCTCAATCCTCAATCCTCAATCTTCAATACTCAATCCGCAGTCGTCAATCCTCAATTCCCAATCCTCAATCTTCAATCCTCAATCCTCAATCCTCAATCCTCAATCCCAAGTCCTTAATCCTCAATCCTCAATCCTCAACCCACAATCCACAGTCCTGATACCTCAATACCGAATCCTCAATCCTGAATCCTCAATCCTCAGACCTCAGTCCTCAACAATCAATTGTCAATCCTCAATCCTCAATAGAATATATTCAATTCACAGTTTTCAGTACTCAATCCCCATTCTTCAATCTTCAAATCTCAATCCACAAACATCAATTATCATCACTCAACCCTCAACACTCAGTCCTCAATCTTCAATCGTCAATCCTAAATCCGCAATCTTCAATCGTCAATACTCAACATTCAACCCTCAACCCTCAATCCTCAATCCTCAATGCTCAATCCTCAATCGTCAGTCCTCAATTCCCAATCCTCAATCTTCAATCCTCAATCCTCAATATTCAATCCTGAATCGTCAATCCTCAATCCTCAATGCTCAATCTTCAATCCTCAATACTCAATCTTCAATCGTCAATCCTCAATCCTCAATCCTCAATCCTCAATCCTCAATCCTCAATCATCAATCTTCAATCCTCAATACTCAATCTTCAACCCTCAATCTTCAATCCTCAAACCTCTATCCTCATTCTTCAATCCTCAACACCCAATCCTCAATCTTCAATCCTCAATCCTCAATCCTCAATTCTCAATCCTCAATCCTCAATCCTCAGACCTCAAACATCAATACTCAACCCTCAGTCCTCGTCCGCAATCCACATACCTCAATCCTCAATCCTCAATCTTCAATCATCAATATTCAATCTTCAATCCTCAATCCTCAATCCTCTATCCTCAATCCTCGATCCTGAATGTTCAATCCTCAATACCCAATCCTCAATCTTCAATCCTCAGTACTCAATCCTCAATCCTCAATCCTCAATCCTCAGTCCTCAATCCTCAATTCTCAATCCTCAATCCTCAATCCTCAGACCACAAACATCAATACTCAACCCTCAGCCCTCGTCCGCAATCCACAACCCTCAATCCTCAATCCTCAAACTTCAATCATCAATCCTCAATCCTCAATCCTCAATTCTCAATCCTCAGTCCTCAATCCTCAGACCTCAAGCATCAATACTCAACCCTCAGTCCTCGTCCGCAATCCACAACCCTCAATCCTCAATCCTCAATCTTCAATCATCAATATTCAATCTTCAATCCTCAATCCTCAATCCTCAATTCTCAATCCGCAATAGTCAATCCTCAATCGTCAATCCTCAACCCTGAATGATCAACCTTCAATCCTCAATACTCAATCTTCAATACTCAATCCTCAATCCTCAATCCTCAATCCTCAATCCTCAATCCTCAGTCCCAAATCCTCAATCCTCAATCCTCAATCCTCAACCCACAATCCTCAGTCCTGATACCTCAATACCGAATCCTCAATCCTGAATCCTCAATCCTCAGCCCTCAGTCCTCAACAATCAATTGTCAATCCTCAATCCTCAATAGAATATCTTCAATTCACAGTTTTCAATACTCAATCCCCATTCTTCAATCTTCAAATCTCAATCCACAAACATCAATTATCATCACTCAACTCTCAACACTCAGTCCTCAATCTTCAATCGTCAATCCTAAATCCGCAATCTTCAATCCTCAATACTCAATATTCAATCCTCAACCATCAATCCTCAATCCTCAATGCTCAATCCTCAATCGTCAATCCTCAATTCCCAATCCTCAATCTTAGTCCTCAATCCTCAATATTCAATCCTGAATCGTCAATCCTCAATCCTCAATCCTCAATCTTCAATCCTCAATACTCAGTCTTCAATCCTCAATCCTCAATCCTCAATCCTCAATCCTCAATCCTCAATCCTCAATCCTCAATCCTCAATCTTCAATCCTCAATACTCAACCTTCAACCCTCAATCTTCAATCCTCAATCCTCTATCCTCATTCTTCAATCCTCAACACCCAATCCCCAATCTTCAATCCTCAATCCTCAATCCTCAATTCTCAATCCTCAATCCTCAATCCTCAGACCTCAAACATCAATACTCAACCCTCAGTCCTCGTTCGCAATCCACAAACCTCAATCCTCAATCCTCAATCTTCAATCATCAATATTCAATCTTCAATCCTCAATCCACAATCCTCTATCCTCAATCCTCAATCCTGAATGTTCAATCCTCAATACCCAATCCTCAATCTTCAATCCCCAATACTCAATCCTCAATCCTAAATCCTCAATCCTCAGTCCTCAATCCTCAATTCTCAATCCTCAATCCTCAATCCTCAGACCTCAAAAATCAATACTCAACCCTCAGCCCTCGTCCGCAATCAACAACCCTTAATCCTCAATCCTCAATCTTCAATCATCAATATTCAATCTTCAATCCTCAATCCTCAATCCTCTATCCTCAATCCTCAATCCTGAATGTTCAATCCTCAATACCCAATCCTCAACCTTCAATCCTCAATCCACAATCCTCAATCCTCAAACCTCAATACTCTGTCCTGAAACCTCAATACCGAATCCTCAATCCTGAATCCTCAATCTTCAGCCCTCAGTCCTCAACAATCAATTGTCAATCCTCAGTCCTCAATAGAATATCCTCAATTCACAGTTTTCAATACTCAATCCCCATTCTTCAATCTTCAAATCTCAATCCACAAACATCAATTCTCATCACTCAACCCTCAACACTCAGTCCACGGTCTTCAATCCTCAATCCTCAATCCTCAATCTTGAATCCTCAATACTCAATCTTCAATCGTGAATACTCAACTCTCAATCCTCAACACTCAATCCTCAATCGTCAATCCTCAATACCCAATCCTCAATCTTCTATCCTCTATCCTCAATCCTCAATCGTCAATACTCAATCCTCAATCTTCAATACTCAATACTCAATCTTCAATCCTCAATCCTCAATCCTCAGTCCTCAGTCCTCAATCCTCAATCCTCAATCCTCAATCTTCTATCCTCAATACTCAATCCGCAATCCTCAATCCTCAATCCTCAATCCTCAATCCTAATTCGTCACTCCTTGAAGCCCAGTCCTTAGTCTTCAATCCTCAATCCTCAATCCTCAATTCTCAATCCTCAATACTCAATCCTCAATCCTCAACCTTCAATCGTCAATACTCAACCTTCAATACTCAATCCTCAATCCTCAATCCTCAATCCTCAATCCTCAATCCTCAATCCCAAATCCTCAATCCTCAATCCTCTATCCTCAACCCTCAATCCTCAGTCCTGAAACATCAATTCCAAATCCTCAATCTTGAATCCTCAACCTTCAGCCCTCAGTCCTCAACAATCAGTTGTCAATCCTCAATCCTCAATAGAATATCCTCAATTCACAGCTTTCAATACTCAATGCCCATTCTTCAATCATCAAATCTCAATCCACAAACATCAATTCTCATCACTCAACCCTCAACACTCAGTCCTCAATCTTCAATCCCCAATCCTAAATCCTCAATCTTCAATCCTCAATACTCAATCTCCAATCCTCAATCCTCAATTCTCAATCCTCAATACTCAATCCTCAATCCTCAATCCTCAATCCTCTATCCTCAATCCTCAATCCTGAATGTTCAATCCTCAATACCCAATCCTCAACCTTCAATCCTCAATCCACAATCCTCAATCCTCAAACCTCAATACTCAGTCCTGAAACCTCAATACCGAATCCTCAATCCTGAATCCTCAATCTTCAGCCCTCAGTCCTCAACAATCAATTGTCAATCCTCAATCCTCAATAGAATATCCTCAATTCACAGTTTTCAATACTCAATCCCCATTCTTCAATCATCAAATCTCAATCCACAAACATCAATTCTCATCACTCAACCCTCAACACTCAGTCCACGGTCTTCAATCCTCAATCCTCAATCCTCAATCTTGAATCCTCAATACTCAATCTTCAATCGTGAATACTCAACTCTCAATCCTCAACACTCAATCCTCAATCGTCAATGCTCAATACCCAATCCTCAATCTTCTTTCCTCTATCCTCAATCCTCAATCGTCAATACTCAATCCTCAATCTTCAATACTCAATACTCAATCTTCAATCCTCAATCCTCAATCCTCAGTCCTCAGTCCTCAATCCTCAATCCTCAATCCTCAATCTTCTATCCTCAATACTCAATCCGCAATCCTCAATCCTCAATCCTCAATCCTCAATCCTAATTCGTCACTCCTTGAAGCCCAGTCCTTAATCTTCAATCCTCAATCCTCAATCCTCAATTCTCAATCCTCAATACTCAATCCTCAATCCTCAACCTTCAATCGTCAATACTCAACCTTCAATACTCAATCCTCAATCCTCAATCCTCAATCCTCAATCCTCAATCCTCAATCCCAAATCCTCAATCCTCAATCCTCTATCGTCAACCCTCAATCCTCAGTCCTGAAACATCAATTCCAAATCCTCAATCTTGAATCCTCAACCTTCAGCCCTCAGTCCTCAACAATCAGTTGTCAATCCTCAATCCTCAATAGAATATCCTCAATTCACAGCTTTCAATACTCAATCCCCATTCTTCAATCATCAAATCTCAATCCACAAACATCAATTCTCATCACTCAACCCTCAACACTCAGTCCTCAATCTTCAATCCCCAATCCTAAATCCTCAATCTTCAATCCTCAATACTCAATCTCCAATCCTCAATCCTCAATTCTCAATCCTCAATACTCAATCCTCAATCCTCAATCCTCAATCTTCTATCCTCAATACTCAATCTGCAATCCTCAATCCTCAATCCTCAATCCTCAATCATAATTCGTCACTCCTCGAAACCCAGTCCTCAATCTTCAATCCTCAATCCTAAATCCTCAATTCTCAATCCTCAATCCTCAATCCTCAATTTTCAATCCTCAATACTCAATCTGCAATACTCAATCCTCAATCCTCAATCCTCAATCCTCAATCCTCAATCCTCAATCCCAAATCCTCAATCCTCAATCCTCAACCCTCAACCCTCAATCCTCAGTCCTGAAACATCAATACCGAATCTTCAATACTGAATCCTTAATCTTCAGACCTCGATCCTCAACAATCAATTGTCAATCCTCAATCCTCAATAGAATATATTCAATTCACAGTTTTCAGTACTCAATCCCCATTCTTCAATCTTCAAATCTCAATCCACAAACATCAATTATCATCACTCAACCCTCAACACTCAGTCCTCAATCTTCAATCGTCAATCCTAAATCCGCAATCTTCAATCGTCAATACTCAACATTCAACCCTCAACCCTCAATCCTCAATCCTCAATGCTCAATCCTCAATCGTCAGTCCTCAATTCCCAATCCTCAATCTTCAATCCTCAATCCTCAATATTCAATCCTGAATCGTCAATCCTCAATCCTCAATGCTCAATCTTCAATCCTCAATACTCAATCTTCAATCGTCAATCCTCAATCCTCAATCCTCAATCCTCAATCCTCAATCCTCAATCATCAATCTTCAATCCTCAATACTCAATCTTCAACCCTCAATCTTCAATCCTCAAACCTCTATCCTCATTCTTCAATCCTCAACACCCAATCCTCAATCTTCAATCCTCAATCCTCAATCCTCAATTCTCAATCCTCAATCCTCAATCCTCAGACCTCAAACATCAATACTCAACCCTCAGTCCTCGTCCGCAATCCACATACCTCAATCCTCAATCCTCAATCTTCAATCATCAATATTCAATCTTCAATCCTCAATCCTCAATCCTCTATCCTCAATCCTCGATCCTGAATGTTCAATCCTCAATACCCAATCCTCAATCTTCAATCCTCAGTACTCAATCCTCAATCCTCAATCCTCAATCCTCAGTCCTCAATCCTCAATTCTCAATCCTTAATCCTCAATCCTCAGACCACAAACATCAATACTCAACCCTCAGCCCTCGTCCGCAATCCACAACCCTCAATCCTCAATCCTCAAACTTCAATCATCAATCCTCAATCCTCAATCCTCAATTCTCAATCCTCAGTCCTCAATCCTCAGACCTCAAGCATCAATACTCAACCCTCAGTCCTCGTCCGCAATCCACAACCCTCAATCCTCAATCCTCAATCTTCAATCATCAATACTCAATCTGCAATACTCAATCCTCAATCCTCAATCCTCAATCCTCAATCCTCAATCCTCAATCCCAAATCCTCAATCCTCAATCCTCAACCCTCAATCCTCAGTCCTGAAACATCAATACCGAATCTTCAATACTGAATCCTCAATCTTCAGACCTCAGTCCTCAACAATCAATTGTCAATCCTCAATCCTCAATAGAATATATTCAATTCACAGTTTTCAGTACTCAATCCCCATTCTTCAATCTTCAAATCTCAATCCACAAACATCAATTATCATCACTCAACCCTCAACACTCAGTCCTCAATCTTCAATCGTCAATCCTAAATCCGCAATCTTCAATCGTCAATACTCAACATTCAACCCTCAACCCTCAATCCTCAATCCTCAATGCTCAATCCTCAATCGTCAGTCCTCAATTCCCAATCCTCAATCTTCAATCCTCAATCCTCAATATTCAATCCTGAGTCGTCAATCCTCAATCCTCAATGCTCAATCTTCAATACTCAATACTCAATCTTCAATCGTCAATCCTCAATCCTCAATCCTCAATCCTCAATCCTCAATCCTCAATCATCAATCTTCAATCCTCAATACTCAATCTTCAACCCTCAATCTTCAATCCTCAAACCTCTATCCTCATTCTTCAATCCTCAACACCCAATCCTCAATCTTCAATACTCAATCCTCAATCCTCAATCCTCAATCCTCAATCCTCAATCCTCAATCCCAAATCCTCAATCCTCAATCCTCAATCCTCAACCCACAATCCTCAGTCCTGATACCTCAATACCGAATCCTCAATCCTGAATCCTCAACCCTCAGCCCTCAGTCCTCAACAATCAATTGTCAATCCTCAATCCTCAATAGAATATCTTCAATTCACAGTTTTCAATACTCAATCCCCATTCTTCAATCTTCAAATCTCAATCCACAAACATCAATTATCATCACTCAACTCTCAACACTCAGTCCTCAATCTTCAATCGTCAATCCTAAATCCGCAATCTTCAATCCTCAATACTCAATATTCAATCCTCAACCATCAATCCTCAATCCTCAATGCTCAATCCTCAATCGTCAATCCTCAATTCCCAATCCTCAATCTTAGTCCTCAATCCTCAATATTCAATCCTGAATCGTCAATCCTCAATCCTCAATCCTCAATCTTCAATCCTCAATACTCAATCTTCAATCCTCAATCCTCAATCCTCAATCCTCAATCCTCAATCCTCAATCCTCAATCCTCAATCCTCAATCTTCAATCCTCAATACTCAATCTTCAACCCTCAATCTTCAATCCTCAATCCTCTATCCTCATTCTTCAATCCTCAACACCCAATCCCCAATCTTCAATCCTCAATCCTCAATCCTCAATTCTCAATCCTCAATCCTCAATCCTCAGACCTCAAACATCAATACTCAACCCTCAGTCCTCGTTCGCAATCCACAAACCTCAATCCTCAATCCTCAATCTTCAATCATCAATATTCAATCTTCAATCCTCAATCCACAATCCTCTATCCTCAATCCTCAATCCTGAATGTTCAATCCTCAATACCCAAACCTCAATCTTCAATCCCCAATACTCAATCCTCAATCCTCAATCCTCAATCCTCAGTCCTCAATCCTCAATTCTCAATCCTCAATCCTCAATCCTCAGACCTCAAAAATCAATTCTCAACCCTCAGCCCTCGTCCGCAATCAACAACCCTTAATCCTCAATCCTCAATCTTCAATCATCAATATTCAATCTTCAATCCTCAATCCTCAATCCTCTATCCTCAATCCTCAATCCTGAATGTTCAATCCTCAATACCCAATCCTCAACCTTCAATCCTCAATCCACAATCCTCAATCCTCAAACCTCAATACTCAGTCCTGAAACCTCAATACCGAATCCTCAATCCTGAATCCTCAATCTTCAGCCCTCAGTCCTCAACAATCAATTGTCAATCCTCAATCCTCAATAGAATATCCTCAATTCACAGTTTTCAATACTCAATCCCCATTCTTCAATCTTCAAATCTCAATCCACAAACATCAATTCTCATCACTCAACCCTCAACACTCAGTCCACGGTCTTCAATCCTCAATCCTCAATCCTCAATCTTGAATCCTCAATACTCAATCTTTAATCGTGAATACTCAACTCTCAATCCTCAACACTCAATCCTCAATCGTCAATCCTCAATCTTCTATCCTCAATACTCAATCTGCAATCCTCAATCCTCAATCCTCAATCCTCAATCATCTATCCTCAATACTCAATCCGCAATCCTCAATCCTCAATCCTCAATCCTCAATCCTAATTCGTCACTCCTTGAAGCCCAGTCCTTAATCTTCAATCCTCAATCCTCAATCCTCAATTCTCAATCCTCAATACTCAATCCTCAATCCTCAACCTTCAATCGTCAATACTCAACCTTCAATACTCAATCCTCAATCCTCAATCCTCAATCATAATTCGTCACTCCTCGAAACCCAGTCCTCAATCTTCAATCCTCAATCCTAAATCCTCAATTCTCAATCCTCAATCCTCAATCCTCAATTTTCAATCCTCAATACTCAATCTGCAATACTCAATCCTCAATCCTCAATCCTCAATCCTCAATCCTCAATCCTCAATCCCAAATCCTCAATCCTCAATCCTCAACCCTCAACCCTCAATCCTCAGTCCTGAAACATCAATACCGAATCTTCAATACTGAATCCTCAATCTTCAGACCTCAGTCCTCAACAATCAATTGTCAATTCTCAATCCTCAATAGAATATCCTCAATTCACAGTTTTCAATACTCAATCCCCATTCTGCAAACTTCAAATCTCAATACACAAACATCAATTCTCTTCACTCAACCCTCAACACTCAGTCCTCAATCTTCAATCCTCAATCCTAAATCCTCAATCTTCAATCCTCAATACTCAATATTCAATCCTCAACCCTCAATCCTCAATCCTCAATACTCAATCCGCAGTCGTCAATCCTCAATT
Source organism: Calliopsis andreniformis (assembly GCF_051401765.1). NCBI lineage: Eukaryota > Metazoa > Arthropoda > Insecta > Hymenoptera > Andrenidae > Calliopsis > Calliopsis andreniformis. The sequence goes on along the minus strand of NW_027480587.1, from coordinate 356,515 downwards.
CCCAATCCTCAATCTTCAATCCTCAATCCTCAATCTTCAATCCTTAATCCTCAATCCTCAATCCCCAATCCTCAATCTTCAATCCTCAATACTCAATCTTCAATCCGCAATCCTCAATCCTCAATCCTCAATCCTCAATCCTCAATCCTCAATCTTCAATCCTCGATACTCAATCTTCAACCCTCAATCTTCAATCCTCAATCCTCAATTCTCATTCTTCAATCCTCAATACCCAATCCTCATTCTTCAATCCTCAAACCTCAATCCTCAATTCTCAATTCTCAATCCTCAATCCTCAGACCTCAAACATCAATACTCAACCCTCAGTCCTCGTCCGCAATCGACAACGCTCAATCGTCAATCCTCAATCTTCAATCATCAATATTCAACCTTCAATCATCAATACTCAATCCTCTATCCTCAATCCTCAATCCTGAATGTTCAATCCTCAATACCCAATCCTCAATCTTCAAACCTCAATACTCAATCCTCAATCCTCAATCCTCAATGCTGAATCCTCAATTCTCAATCCTCAATCCTGAATCCTCAATCTTCTATCCTCAATACTCAATCTGCAATCCTCAATCCTCAATCCTCAATCCTCAATCATAATTCGTCACTCCTCGAAACCCAGTCCTCAATCTTCAATCCTCAATCCTAAATCCTCAATTCTCAATCCTCAATCCTCAATCCTCAATTTTCAATCCTCAATACTCAATCTGCAATACTCAATCCTCAATCCTCAATCCTCAATCCTCAATCCTCAATCCTCAATCCCAAATCCTCAATCCTCAATCCTCAACCCTCAACCCTCAATCCTCAGTCCTGAAACATCAATACCGAATCTTCAATACTGAATCCTCAATCTTCAGACCTCAGTCCTCAACAATCAATTGTCAATCCTCAATCCTCAATAGAATATATTCAATTCACAGTTTTCAGTACTCAATCCCCATTCTTCAATCTTCAAATCTCAATCCACAAACATCAATTATCATCACTCAACCCTCAACACTCAGTCCTCAATCTTCAATCGTCAATCCTAAATCCGCAATCTTCAATCGTCAATACTCAACATTCAACCCTCAACCCTCAATCCTCAATCCTCAATGCTCAATCCTCAATCGTCAGTCCTCAATTCCCAATCCTCAATCTTCAATCCTCAATCCTCAATATTCAATCCTGAATCGTCAATCCTCAATCCTCAATGCTCAATCTTCAATCCTCAATACTCAATCTTCAATCGTCAATCCTCAATCCTCAATCCTCAATCCTCAATCCTCAATCCTCAATCATCAATCTTCAATCCTCAATACTCAATCTTCAACCCTCAATCTTCAATCCTCAAACCTCTATCCTCATTCTTCAATCCTCAACACCCAATCCTCAATCTTCAATCCTCAATCCTCAATCCTCAATTCTCAATCCTCAATCCTCAATCCTCAGACCTCAAACATCAATACTCAACCCTCAGTCCTCGTCCGCAATCCACATACCTCAATCCTCAATCCTCAATCTTCAATCATCAATATTCAATCTTCAATCCTCAATCCTCAATCCTCTATCCTCAATCCTCGATCCTGAATGTTCAATCCTCAATACCCAATCCTCAATCTTCAATCCTCAGTACTCAATCCTCAATCCTCAATCCTCAATCCTCAGTCCTCAATCCTCAATTCTCAATCCTCAATCCTCAATCCTCAGACCACAAACATCAATACTCAACCCTCAGCCCTCGTCCGCAATCCACAACCCTCAATCCTCAATCCTCAAACTTCAATCATCAATCCTCAATCCTCAATCCTCAATTCTCAATCCTCAGTCCTCAATCCTCAGACCTCAAGCATCAATACTCAACCCTCAGTCCTCGTCCGCAATCCACAACCCTCAATCCTCAATCCTCAATCTTCAATCATCAATACTCAATCTGCAATACTCAATCCTCAATCCTCAATCCTCAATCCTCAATCCTCAATCCTCAATCCCAAATCCTCAATCCTCAATCCTCAACCCTCAACCCTCAATCCTCAGTCCTGAAACATCAATACCGAATCTTCAATACTGAATCCTCAATCTTCAGACCTCAGTCCTCAACAATCAATTGTCAATCCTCAATCCTCAATAGAATATATTCAATTCACAGTTTTCAGTACTCAATCCCCATTCTTCAATCTTCAAATCTCAATCCACAAACATCAATTATCATCACTCAACCCTCAACACTCAGTCCTCAATCTTCAATCGTCAATCCTAAATCCGCAATCTTCAATCGTCAATACTCAACATTCAACCCTCAACCCTCAATCCTCAATCCTCAATGCTCAATCCTCAATCGTCAGTCCTCAATTCCCAATCCTCAATCTTCAATCCTCAATCCTCAATATTCAATCCTGAATCGTCAATCCTCAATCCTCAATGCTCAATCTTCAATACTCAATACTCAATCTTCAATCGTCAATCCTCAATCCTCAATCCTCAATCCTCAATCCTCAATCCTCAATCATCAATCTTCAATCCTCAATACTCAATCTTCAACCCTCAATCTTCAATCCTCAAACCTCTATCCTCATTCTTCAATCCTCAACACCCAATCCTCAATCTTCAATCCTCAATCCTCAATCCTCAATTCTCAATCCTCAATCCTCAATCCTCAGACCTCAAACATCAATACTCAACCCTCAGTCCTCGTCCGCAATCCACATACCTCAATCCTCAATCCTCAATCTTCAATCATCAATATTCAATCTTCAATCCTCAATCCTCAATCCTCTATCCTCAATCCTCGATCCTGAATGTTCAATCCTCAATACCCAATCCTCAATCTTCAATCCTCAGTACTCAATCCTCAATCCTCAATCCTCAATCCTCAGTCCTCAATCCTCAATTCTCAATCCTGAATCCTCAATCCTCAGACCACAAACATCAATACTCAACCCTCAGCCCTCGTCCGCAATCCACAACCCTCAATCCTCAATCCTCAAACTTCAATCATCAATCCTCAATCCTCAATCCTCAATTCTCAATCCTCAGTCCTCAATCCTCAGACCTCAAGCATCAATACTCAACCCTCAGTCCTCGTCCGCAATCCACAACCCTCAATCCTCAATCCTCAATCTTCAATCATCAATATTCAATCTTCAATCCTCAATCCTCAATCCTCAATTCTCAATCCGCAATAGTCAATCCTCAATCGTCAATCCTCAACCCTGAATGATCAACCTTCAATCCTCAATACTCAATCTTCAATACTCAATCCTCAATCCTCAATCCTCAATCCTCAATCCTCAATCCTCAATCCCAAATCCTCAATCCTCAATCCTCAATCCTCAACCCACAATCCTCAGTCCTGATACCTCAATACCGAATCCTCAATCCTGAATCCTCAATCCTCAGCCCCCAGTCCTCAACAATCAATTGTCAATCCTCAATCCTCAATAGAATATCTTCAATTCACAGTTTTCAATACTCAATCCCCATTCTTCAATCTTCAAATCTCAATCCACAAACATCAATTATCATCACTCAACTCTCAACACTCAGTCCTCAATCTTCAATCGTCAATCCTAAATCCGCAATCTTCAATCCTCAATACTCAATATTCAATCCTCAACCATCAATCCTCAATCCTCAATGCTCAATCCTCAATCGTCAATCCTCAATTCCCAATCCTCAATCTTAGTCCTCAATCCTCAATATTCAATCCTGAATCGTCAATCCTCAATCCTCAATCCTCAATCTTCAATCCTCAATACTCAATCTTCAATCCTCAATCCTCAATCCTCAATCCTCAATCCTCAATCCTCAATCCTCAATCCTCAATCCTCAATCTTCAATCATCAATATTCAATCTTCAATCCTCAATCCACAATCCTCTATCCTCAATCCTCAATCCTGAATGTTCAATCCTCAATACCCAATCCTCAATCTTCAATCCCCAATACTCAATCCTCAATCCTAAATCCTCAATCCTCAGTCCTCAATCCTCAATTCTCAATCCTCAATCCTCAATCCTCAGACCTCAAAAATCAATACTCAACCCTCAGCCCTCGTCCGCAATCAACAACCCTTAATCCTCAATCCTCAATCTTCAATCATCAATATTCAATCTTCAATCCTCAATCCTCAATCCTCTATCCTCAATCCTCAATCCTGAATGTTCAATCCTCAATACCCAATCCTCAACCTTCAATCCTCAATCCACAATCCTCAATCCTCAAACCTCAATACTCTGTCCTGAAACCTCAATACCGAATCCTCAATCCTGAATCCTCAATCTTCAGCCCTCAGTCCTCAACAATCAATTGTCAATCCTCAGTCCTCAATAGAATATCCTCAATTCACAGTTTTCAATACTCAATCCCCATTCTTCAATCTTCAAATCTCAATCCACAAACATCAATTCTCATCACTCAACCCTCAACACTCAGTCCACGGTCTTCAATCCTCAATCCTCAATCCTCAATCTTGAATCCTCAATACTCAATCTTCAATCGTGAATACTCAACTCTCAATCCTCAACACTCAATCCTCAATCGTCAATCCTCAATACCCAATCCTCAATCTTCTATCCTCTATCCTCAATCCTCAATCGTCAATACTCAATCCTCAATCTTCAATACTCAATACTCAATCTTCAATCCTCAATCCTCAATCCTCAGTCCTCAGTCCTCAATCCTCAATCCTCAATCCTCAATCTTCTATCCTCAATACTCAATCCGCAATCCTCAATCCTCAATCCTCAATCCTCAATCCTAATTCGTCACTCCTTGAAGCCCAGTCCTTAATCTTCAATCCTCAATCCTCAATCCTCAATTCTCAATCCTCAATACTCAATCCTCAATCCTCAACCTTCAATCGTCAATACTCAACCTTCAATACTCAATCCTCAATCCTCAATCCTCAATCCTCAATCCTCAATCCTCAATCCCAAATCCTCAATCCTCAATCCTCTATCCTCAACCCTCAATCCTCAGTCCTGAAACATCAATTCCAAATCCTCAATCTTGAATCCTCAACCTTCAGCCCTCAGTCCTCAACAATCAGTTGTCAATCCTCAATCCTCAATAGAATATCCTCAATTCACAGCTTTCAATACTCAATCCCCATTCTTCAATCATCAAATCTCAATCCACAAACATCAATTCTCATCACTCAACCCTCAACACTCAGTCCTCAATCTTCAATCCCCAATCCTAAATCCTCAATCTTCAATCCTCAATACTCAATCTCCAATCCTCAATCCTCAATTCTCAATCCTCAATACTCAATCCTCAATCCTCAATCCTCAATCCTCTATCCTCAATCCTCAATCCTGAATGTTCAATCCTCAATACCCAATCCTCAACCTTCAATCCTCAATCCACAATCCTCAATCCTCAAACCTCAATACTCAGTCCTGAAACCTCAATACCGAATCCTCAATCCTGAATCCTCAATCTTCAGCCCTCAGTCCTCAACAATCAATTGTCAATCCTCAATCCTCAATAGAATATCCTCAATTCACAGTTTTCAATACTCAATCCCCATTCTTCAATCATCAAATCTCAATCCACAAACATCAATTCTCATCACTCAACCCTCAACACTCAGTCCACGGTCTTCAATCCTCAATCCTCAATCCTCAATCTTGAATCCTCAATACTCAATCTTCAATCGTGAATACTCAACTCTCAATCCTCAACACTCAATCCTCAATCGTCAATGCTCAATACCCAATCCTCAATCTTCTATCCTCTATCCTCAATCCTCAATCGTCAATACTCAATCCTCAATCTTCAATACTCAATACTCAATCTTCAATCCTCAATCCTCAATCCTCAGTCCTCAGTCCTCAATCCTCAATCCTCAATCCTCAATCTTCTATCCTCAATACTCAATCCGCAATCCTCAATCCTCAATCCTCAATCCTCAATCCTAATTCGTCACTCCTTGAAGCCCAGTCCTTAATCTTCAATCCTCAATCCTCAATCCTCAATTCTCAATCCTCAATACTCAATCCTCAATCCTCAACCTTCAATCGTCAATACTCAACCTTCAATACTCAATCCTCAATCCTCAATCCTCAATCCTCAATCCTCAATCCTCAATCCCAAATCCTCAATCCTCAATCCTCTATCCTCAACCCTCAATCCTCAGTCCTGAAACATCAATTCCAAATCCTCAATCTTGAATCCTCAACCTTCAGCCCTCAGTCCTCAACAATCAGTTGTCAATCCTCAATCCTCAATAGAATATCCTCAATTCACAGCTTTCAATACTCAATCCCCATTCTTCAATCTTCAAATCTCAATCCACAAACATCAATTATCATCACTCAACTCTCAACACTCAGTCCTCAATCTTCAATCGTCAATCCTAAATCCGCAATCTTCAATCCTCAATACTCAATATTCAATCCTCAACCATCAATCCTCAATCCTCAATGCTCAATCCTCAATCGTCAATCCTCAATTCCCAATCCTCAATCTTAGTCCTCAATCCTCAATATTCAATCCTGAATCGTCAATCCTCAATCCTCAATCCTCAATCTTCAATCCTCAATACTCAATCTTCAATCCTCAATCCTCAATCCTCAATCCTCAATCCTCAATCCTCAATCCTCAATCCTCAATCCTCAATCTTCAATCCTCAATACTCAATCTTCAACCCTCAATCTTCAATCCTCAATCCTCTATCCTCATTCTTCAATCCTCAACACCCAATCCCCAATCTTCAATCCTCAATCCTCAATCCTCAATTCTCAATCCTCAATCCTCAATCCTCAGACCTCAAACATCAATACTCAACCCTCAGTCCTCGTTCGCAATCCACAAACCTCAATCCTCAATCCTCAATCTTCAATCATCAATATTCAATCTTCAATCCTCAATCCACAATCCTCTATCCTCAATCCTCAATCCTGAATGTTCAATCCTCAATACCCAAACCTCAATCTTCAATCCCCAATACTCAATCCTCAATCCTCAATCCTCAATCCTCAGTCCTCAATCCTCAATTCTCAATCCTCAATCCTCAATCCTCAGACCTCAAAAATCAATACTCAACCCTCAGCCCTCGTCCGCAATCAACAACCCTTAATCCTCAATCCTCAATCTTCAATCATCAATATTCAATCTTCAATCCTCAATCCACAATCCTCTATCCTCAATCCTCAATCCTGAATGTTCAATCCTCAATACCCAATCCTCAACCTTCAATCCTCAATCCACAATCCTCAATCCTCAAACCTCAATACTCAGTCCTGAAACCTCAATACCGAATCCTCAATCCTGAATCCTCAATCTTCAGCCCTCAGTCCTCAACAATCAATTGTCAATCCTCAATCCTCAATAGAATATCCTCAATTCACAGTTTTCAATACTCAATCCCCATTCTTCAATCTTCAAATCTCAATCCACAAACATCAATTCTCATCACTCAACCCTCAACACTCAGTCCACGGTCTTCAATCCTCAATCCTCAATCCTCAATCTTGAATCCTCAATACTCAATCTTCAATCGTGAATACTCAACTCTCAATCCTCAACACTCAATCCTCAATCGTCAATCCTCAATCTTCTATCCTCAATACTCAATCTGCAATCCTCAATCCTCAATCCTCAATCCTCAATCATCTATCCTCAATACTCAATCCGCAATCCTCAATCCTCAATCCTCAATCCTCAATCCTAATTCGTCACTCCTTGAAGCCCAGTCCTTAATCTTCAATCCTCAATCCTCAATCCTCAATTCTCAATCCTCAATACTCAATCCTCAATCCTCAACCTTCAATCGTCAATACTCAACCTTCAATACTCAATCCTCAATCCTCAATCCTCAATCATAATTCGTCACTCCTCGAAACCCAGTCCTCAATCTTCAATCCTCAATCCTCAATCCTCAATCCTCAATCCCAAATCCTCAATCCTCAATCCTCAACCCTCAATCCTCAATCCTCAATCCCAAATCCTCAATCCTCAATCCTCAACCCTCAACCCTCAATCCTCAGTCCTGAAACATCAATACCGAATCTTCAATACTGAATCCTCAATCTTCAGACCTCAGTCCTCAACAATCAATTGTCAATCCTCAATCCTCAATAGAATATATTCAATTCACAGTTTTCAGTACTCAATCCCCATTCTTCAATCTTCAAATCTCAATCCACAAACATCAATTATCATCACTCAACCCTCAACACTCAGTCCTCAATCTTCAATCGTCAATCCTAAATCCGCAATCTTCAATCGTCAATACTCAACATTCAACCCTCAACCCTCAATCCTCAATCCTCAATGCTCAATCCTCAATCGTCAGTCCTCAATTCCCAATCCTCAATCTTCAATCCTCAATCCTCAATATTCAATCCTGAATCGTCAATCCTCAATCCTCAATGCTCAATCTTCAATCCTCAATACTCAATCTTCAATCGTCAATCCTCAATCCTCAAACCTCAATCCTCAATCCTCAATCCTCAATCATCAATCTTCAATCCTCAATACTCAATCTTCAACCCTCAATCTTCAATCCTCAAACCTCTATCCTCATTCTTCAATCCTCAACACCCAATCCTCAATCTTCAATCCTCAATCCTCAATCCTCAATTCTCAATCCTCAATCCTCAATCCTCAGACCTCAAACATCAATACTCAGCCCTCAGTCCTCGTCCGCAATCCACATACCTCAATCCTCAATCCTCAATCTTCAATCATCAATATTCAATCTTCAATCCTCAATCCTCAATCCTCTATCCTCAATCCTCGATCCTGAATGTTCAATCCTCAATACCCAATCCTCAATCTTCAATCCTCAGTACTCAATCCTCAATCCTCAATCCTCAATCCTCAGTCCTCAATCCTCAATTCTCAATCCTCAATCCTCAATCCTCAGACCACAAACATCAATACTCAACCCTCAGCCCTCGTCCGCAATCCACAACCCTCAATCCTCAATCCTCAAACTTCAATCATCAATCCTCAATCCTCAATCCTCAATTCTCAATCCTCAGTCCTCAATCCTCAGACCTCAAGCATCAATACTCAACCCTCAGTCCTCGTCCGCAATCCACAACCCTCAATCCTCAATCCTCAATCTTCAATCATCAATACTCAATCTGCAATACTCAATCCTCAATCCTCAATCCTCAATCCTCAATCCTCAATCCTCAATCCCAAATCCTCAATCCTCAATCCTCAACCCTCAACCCTCAATCCTCAGTCCTGAAACATCAATACCGAATCTTCAATACTGAATCCTCAATCTTCAGACCTCAGTCCTCAACAATCAATTGTCAATCCTCAATCCTCAATAGAATATATTCAATTCACAGTTTTCAGTACTCAATCCCCATTCTTCAATCTTCAAACCTCAATCCACAAACATCAATTATCATCACTCAACCCTCAACACTCAGTCCTCAATCTTCAATCGTCAATCCTAAATCCGCAATCTTCAATCGTCAATACTCAACATTCAACCCTCAACCCTCAATCCTCAATCCTCAATGCTCAATCCTCAATCGTCAGTCCTCAATTCCCAATCCTCAATCTTCAATCCTCAATCCTCAATATTCAATCCTGAATCGTCAATCCTCAATCCTCAATGCTCAATCTTCAATACTCAATACTCAATCTTCAATCGTCAATCCTCAATCCTCAATCCTCAATCCTCAATCCTCAATCCTCAATCATCAATCTTCAATCCTCAATACTCAATCTTCAACCCTCAATCTTCAATCCTCAAACCTCTATCCTCATTCTTCAATCCTCAACACCCAATCCTCAATCTTCAATCCTCAATCCTCAATCCTCAATTCTCAATCCTCAATCCTCAATCCTCAGACCTCAAACATCAATACTCAACCCTCAGTCCTCGTCCGCAATCCACATACCTCAATCCTCAATCCTCAATCTTCAATCATCAATATTCAATCTTCAATCCTCAATCCTCAATCCTCTATCCTCAATCCTCGATCCTGAATGTTCAATCCTCAATACCCAATCCTCAATCTTCAATCCTCAGTACTCAATCCTCAATCCTCAATCCTCAATCCTCAGTCCTCAATCCTCAATTCTCAATCCTCAATCCTCAGACCACAAACATCAATACTCAACCCTCAGCCCTCGTCCGCAATCCACAACCCTCAATCCTCAATCCTCAAACTTCAATCATCAATCCTCAATCCTCAATCCTCAATTCTCAATCCTCAGTCCTCAATCCTCAGACCTCAAGCATCAATACTCAATCTTCAATCCTCAATACTCAATCTTCAATCGTCAATCCTCAATCCTCAAACCTCAATCCTCAATCCTCAATCCTCAATCATCAATCTTCAATCCTCAATACTCAATCTTCAACCCTCAATCTTCAATCCTCAAACCTCTATCCTCATTCTTCAATCCTCAACACCCAATCCTCAATCTTCAATCCTCAATCCTCAATCCTCAATTCTCAATCCTCAATCCTCAATCCTCAGACCTCAAACATCAATACTCAGCCCTCAGTCCTCGTCCGCAATCCACATACCTCAATCCTCAATCCTCAATCTTCAATCATCAATATTCAATCTTCAATCCTCAATCCTCAATCCTCTATCCTCAATCCTCGATCCTGAATGTTCAATCCTCAATACCCAATCCTCAATCTTCAATCCTCAGTACTCAATCCTCAATCCTCAATCCTCAATCCTCAGTCCTCAATCCTCAATTCTCAATCCTCAATCCTCAATCCTCAGACCACAAACATCAATACTCAACCCTCAGCCCTCGTCCGCAATCCACAACCCTCAATCCTCAATCCTCAAACTTCAATCATCAATCCTCAATCCTCAATCCTCAATTCTCAATCCTCAGTCCTCAATCCTCAGACCTCAAGCATCAATACTCAACCCTCAGTCCTCGTCCGCAATCCACAACCCTCAATCCTCAATCCTCAATCTTCAATCATCAATACTCAATCTGCAATACTCAATCCTCAATCCTCAATCCTCAATCCTCAATCCTCAATCCTCAATCCCAAATCCTCAATCCTCAATCCTCAACCCTCAACCCTCAATCCTCAGTCCTGAAACATCAATACCGAATCTTCAATACTGAATCCTCAATCTTCAGACCTCAGTCCTCAACAATCAATTGTCAATCCTCAATCCTCAATAGAATATATTCAATTCACAGTTTTCAGTACTCAATCCCCATTCTTCAATCTTCAAACCTCAATCCACAAACATCAATTATCATCACTCAACCCTCAACACTCAGTCCTCAATCTTCAATCGTCAATCCTAAATCCGCAATCTTCAATCGTCAATACTCAACATTCAACCCTCAACCCTCAATCCTCAATCCTCAATGCTCAATCCTCAATCGTCAGTCCTCAATTCCCAATCCTCAATCTTCAATCCTCAATCCTCAATATTCAATCCTGAATCGTCAATCCTCAATCCTCAATGCTCAATCTTCAATACTCAATACTCAATCTTCAATCGTCAATCCTCAATCCTCAATCCTCAATCCTCAATCCTCAATCCTCAATCATCAATCTTCAATCCTCAATACTCAATCTTCAACCCTCAATCTTCAATCCTCAAACCTCTATCCTCATTCTTCAATCCTCAACACCCAATCCTCAATCTTCAATCCTCAATCCTCAATCCTCAATTCTCAATCCTCAATCCTCAATCCTCAGACCTCAAACATCAATACTCAACCCTCAGTCCTCGTCCGCAATCCACATACCTCAATCCTCAATCCTCAATCTTCAATCATCAATATTCAATCTTCAATCCTCAATCCTCAATCCTCTATCCTCAATCCTCGATCCTGAATGTTCAATCCTCAATACCCAATCCTCAATCTTCAATCCTCAGTACTCAATCCTCAATCCTCAATCCTCAATCCTCAGTCCTCAATCCTCAATTCTCAATCCTCAATCCTCAGACCACAAACATCAATACTCAACCCTCAGCCCTCGTCCGCAATCCACAACCCTCAATCCTCAATCCTCAAACTTCAATCATCAATCCTCAATCCTCAATCCTCAATTCTCAATCCTCAGTCCTCAATCCTCAGACCTCAAGCATCAATACTCAACCCTCAGTCCTCGTCCGCAATCCACAACCCTCAATCCTCAATCCTCAATCTTCAATCATCAATATTCAATCTTCAATCCTCAATCCTCAATCCTCAATTCTCAATCCGCAATAGTCAATCCTCAATCGTCAATCCTCAACCCTGAATGATCAACCTTCAATCCTCAATACTCAATCTTCAATACTCAATCCTCAATCCTCAATCCTCAATCCTCAATCCTCAATCCTCAATCTCAAATCCTCAATCCTCAATCCTCAATCCTCAACCCACAATCCTCAGTCCTGATACCTCAATACCGAATCCTCAATCCTGAATCCTCAATCCTCAGCCCTCAGTCCTCAACAATCAATTGTCAATCCTCAATCCTCAATAGAATATCTTCAATTCACAGTTTTCAATACTCAATCCCCATTCTTCAATCTTCAAATCTCAATCCACAAACATCAATTATCATCACTCAACTCTCAACACTCAGTCCTCAATCTTCAATCGTCAATCCTAAATCCGCAATCTTCAATCCTCAATACTCAATATTCAATCCTCAACCATCAATCCTCAATCCTCAATGCTCAATCCTCAATCGTCAATCCTCAATTCCCAATCCTCAATCTTAGTCCTCAATCCTCAATATTCAATCCTGAATCGTCAATCCTCAATCCTCAATCCTCAATCTTCAATCCTCAATACTCAATCTTCAATCCTCAATCCTCAATCCTCAATCCTCAATCCTCAATCCTCAATCCTCAATCCTCAATCCTCAATCTTCAATCCTCAATACTCAATCTTCAACCCTCAATCTTCAATCCTCAATCCTCTATCCTCATTCTTCAATCCTCAACACCCAATCCCCAATCTTCAATCCTCAATCCTCAATCCTCAATTCTCAATCCTCAATCCTCAATCCTCAGACCTCAAACATCAATACTCAACCCTCAGTCCTCGTTCGCAATCCACAAACCTCAATCCTCAATCCTCAATCTTCAATCATCAATATTCAATCTTCAATCCTCAATCCACAATCCTCTATCCTCAATCCTCAATCCTGAATGTTCAATCCTCAATACCCAAACCTCAATCTTCAATCCCCAATACTCAATCCTCAATCCTCAATCCTCAATCCTCAGTCCTCAATCCTCAATTCTCAATCCTCAATCCTCAATCCTCAGACCTCAAAAATCAATACTCAACCCTCAGCCCTCGTCCGCAATCAACAACCCTTAATCCTCAATCCTCAATCTTCAATCATCAATATTCAATCTTCAATCCTCAATCCTCAATCCTCTATCCTCAATCCTCAATCCTGAATGTTCAGTCCTCAATACCCAATCCTCAACCTTCAATCCTCAATCCACAATCCTCAATCCTCAAACCTCAATACTCAGTCCTGAAACCTCAATACCGAATCCTCAATCCTGAATCCTCAATCTTCAGACCTCAGTCCTCAACAATCAATTGTCAATTCTCAATCCTCAATAGAATATCCTCAATTCACAGTTTTCAATACTCAATCCCCATTCTGCAAACTTCAAATCTCAATACACAAACATCAATTCTCTTCACTCAACCCTCAACACTCAGTCCTCAATCTTCAATCCTCAATCCTAAATCCTCAATCTTCAATCCTCAATACTCAATATTCAATCCTCAACCCTCAATCCTCAATCCTCAATACTCAATCCGCAGTCGTCAATCCTCAATTCCCAATCCTCAATCTTCAATCCTCAATCCTCAATCTTCAATCCTTAATCCTCAATCCTCAATCCCCAATCCTCAATCTTCAATCCTCAATACTCAATCTTCAATCCTCAATCCTCAATCCTCAATCCTCAATCCTCAATCCTCAATCCTCAATCTTCAATCCTCGATACTCAATCTTCAACCCTCAACTTCAATCCTCAATCCTCAATTCTCATTCTTCAATCCTCAATACCCAATCCTCATTCTTCAATCCTCAAACCTCAATCCTCAATTCTCAATTCTCAATCCTCAATCCTCAGACCTCAAACATCAATACTCAACCCTCAGTCCTCGTCCGCAATCGACAACGCTCAATCGTCAATCCTCAATCTTCAATCATCAATATTCAACCTTCAATCATCAATACTCAATCCTCTATCCTCAATCCTCAATCCTGAATGTTCAATCCTCAATACCCAATCCTCAATCTTCAATCCTCAATACTCAATCCTCAATCCTCAATCCTCAATGCTCAATCCTCAATTCTCAATCCTCAATCCTGAATCCTCAGACCTCAAATATCAATACTCAACCCTCAGTCCTCGTCCGAAATCCACAACCCTCAATCCTCAATCCTCAATCTTCAATCATCAATATTCAATCTTCAAACCTCAATCCTCAATCCTCTATCCTCAATCCTCAATCCTGAATGTTCAATCCTCAATACAGAATCCTCAATCTTCAATCCTCAATACTCAATCCTCAATCCTCAAACCTCAATCCTCAGTCCTCAAACCTGAATCCTGAATCCTCAATCCTGAATCCTCAACCTTCAGCCCTCAGTCCTCAACAATCAATTGTCAGTCCTCAATCCTCAATAGAATATACCCAATTCGCAGGTTTCAATACTCAATCCCCAATGTTCAATCTTCAAATCTCAATCCACAAACATCAATTCTCATCACCCAACGCTCAACACTCAGTCCCCAATCCTCAATCTTCAATCCTCAATCCTCAATCCTCAATTCTCAATCCTCAATCCTCAGTCCTGAGTCCTCAGACCTCAATCCTCAACCCTCAGCCCTCATCCTCAATCCTCAATCCTCGATCCTCAATCCTCAATCCTCAATCTTCAATCCTCAATACTCAATCTTTAATCCTCAATCCTCAGTCCTCAAACCTCAATTCTGAGTACTCAGTCCTGAATACTCAACCTTCAGCCCTCAGTCCTCAACAATCAGTTGCCAATCCTCAGTCCTCAATAGAATATCCTCAATTCACAGCTTTCAATACTCAATACTCAATCTGCATTCTTCAAATCTCTATCCACAAACATCAATTCTCATAACTCAACCCTCAACACTCAGTCCTCAATGTTCAGTCCTCTATCCTCAATTCTCAATATTCAATCCTCAATTCTGATTCTTCAATCCTAATTCCTCAATCCTCAATTCTCAATCCTCAATCCTCAATCTTCAATCCTCAGTCCCCAAACCTCAATCTTCAATCCTCAATCCTCAATCCTGAATCCTCAACCTTCAGCACTCAGTCTTCAACAATCAGTTGTCAGTCCTCAATCCACAATACAACATCACCAATGCACAGTTTTCAATACTCAATACTCGATCTGCAATCTGCAAATCTCTATCCACAAGCATCAATTCTCATCACTCAACCCTCAACCCTCCGTCCCCAATCCTCAATCTTCAATCCTCAATCCTCAATCCTCAATCCTCAATCCTCAATTTTCAATCCTCAATACTCAATCTTCAATCCTCAATCCTCAATCCTCAATCCTCAATCCTCAATCCTCAATCCTCAACCCTCAATCCTCAGCCCTGAAACCTCAATCCCGAATCCTCAATCCTGAATCCGCAAACCTCAGTCCTCAGTCCTCAACAATCAATTGTCAATCCTCAATCCTCAATAGAATATCCTCAATTCACAGTTTTCAATACTCAATCCCCATTCTTCAATCTTCAAACCTCAATCCACAAACATCAATTCTCATCACTCAACCCTCAACACTCAGTCCTCAATCTTCAATCCTCAATCCTCAATCCTCAATCTTGAATCCTCAATACTCAATCTTCAATCCGCAACCCTCAATTCTCAATCCTCAACACTCAATCCTCAATCGTCAGTCCTCAATCCCCAATCCTCAATCTTCAATCCTCTATCCTCAATCCTCAATCCTCAATCCTCAATCCTCAATCTTCAATACTCAATACTCAACCTTCAATCCTCAATCCTCAATCCTCAGTCCTCAATCCTCAATCCTCAATCCTCAATCCTCAATCTTGTATCCTCAATACTCAATCTGCAATCCTCAATCCTCAATCCTCAATCCTCAAACCTAATTCGTCACTCCTCGAAACCCAGTCCTCAATCTTCAATCCTCAATCCTCAATCCGCAATCTTGAATCCTCAATACTCAATCTTCAATCCTCAATCCTCAATTCACAATCCTCAACACTCAATTCTCAATCGTCAATCCTCAATCCCCAATCCTCAATCTTCAATCCTCTATCCTCAATCCTCAAACCTCAATCCTCAATCCTCAACCTTCAATACCCAATACTCTATCTTCAATCCTCAATCCTCAATCCTCAGTCCTCAATCCTCAATCCTCATTCCTCAATCCTCAACCTTCAATCCTCAATACTCAATCTGCAATCCTAAATCCTCATTCTTCAATCCTCAACACCCAATCCCCAATCCTCAATCTTCAATCCTCTATCCACAATCCTCAATCCTCAATCCTCAATCCTCAATCTTCAATACTCAATACTCTATCTTCAATCCTCAATCCTCAATCCTCAATCCTCAATCTTCTATACTCAATACTCAATCCGCAATCCTCAATCCTCAATCCTCAATCCTCAATCCTCAATCCTAATTCGCCACTCCATGAAGCCCAGTCCTCAATCTTCAATCCTCATTCCTCAGTCATCAATTCTCAATCCTCAATCCTCAATCCCAAATCCTTAATCCTCAATCCTCAATCCTCAACCCACAATCCACAGTCCTGCTACCTCAATACCGAATCCTCAATCCTAAATCCTCAATATTCAGCCCTCAGTCCTCAACAATCAATTGTCAATCCTCAATCCTCAATAGAATATCTTCAATTCACAGTTTTCAATTCTCAATCCCCATTCTTCAATCTTCAAAACTCAATCCACAAACATCAATTCTCATCACTCAACCCTCAACACTCGGTCCTCAATCTTCAATCCTCAATCCTAAATCCTCAATCTTCAATCCTCAATACTCAATCTTCAATCCTCAATCCTCAATTCTCAATCCTCAATACTCAATCCTCAATCTTCAACCCTCAATTCCCAATCCTCAATCTTCAATCCTCAATCCTCAATCTTCCATCCTTAATCCTCAATCCTCCATCCCCAATCATCAATCTTCAATCCTCAATACTCAATCTTCAATCCTCAATCCTCAATCCTCAATCCTCAATGCTCAATCCTCAATCCTCAATCCTCAATCCTCAATCTTCAATCCTCAATCCTAATTCGTCACTCCATGAAGCCGAGTCCTCAATCTTCAATCCTCAATCCCCAATCCTCAATCCCAAATCCTCAATCCTCAATCCTCAATCCTCAACCCTCAATCCTCAGTCCTGAAACATCAATTCCGAATCCTCAATCCTGAATCCTCAACCTTCAGCCCTCAGTCCTCAACAATTAGTTGTCAATCCTCAATCCTCAATAGAATATCCTCAATTCACAGCTTTCAGTACACAATCCCCATTCTTCAATCATCAAATCTCAATCCACAAACATCAATTCTGATCACTCAACCCTCAACACTCGGTCCTCAATCTTCAATCCTCAATCCTCAATCTTCAACCCTCAATCCTCAATCCTCGATCCTCAATCCTCAATCCTTAATCTTCAATCCTCAATACTCAATCTTTAATCCTCAATCCTCAGTCCTCAAACCTCAATTCTGAGTACTCAGTCCTGAATACTCAACCTTCAGCCCTCAGTCCTCAACAATCAGTTGCCAATCCTCAGTCCTCAATAGAATATCCTCAATTCACAGCTTTCAATACTCAATACTCAATCTGCATTCTTCAAATCTCTATCCACAAACATCAATTCTCATAACTCAACCCTCAACACTCAGTCCTCAATGTTCAGTCCTCAATCCTCAATTCTCAATATTCAATCCTCAATTCTGAATCTTCAATCCTAATTCCTCAATCCTCAATTCTCAATCCTCAATCCTCAATCTTCAATCCTCAATCCTCAATCCTCAATCTTCAATCCTAAATACTCAATCTTCAACCCTCAATCTTCAATCCTCAGTCCTCTATCCTCATTCTTCAATCCTCAACACCCAATCCTCAATCTTCAATCCTCAACCCTCAATCCCCAGTCCACAAACCTCAATCCTGAATCCTCAATCCTGAATCCTCAATCTTCAGCCATCAGTCCTCAACAATCAATAGTCAGTCCTCAATCCTCAATAGAATATACCCAATTCGCAGTTTTCAATACTCAATCCCCAATCTTCAATCTTCAAATCTCAATCCACAAACATCAATTCTCATCACTCAACGCTCAACACTCAGTCCCCAATCCTCAATCTTCAATCCTCAATCCTCAATCCTCAATCCTCAATCCTCAATCTTCAATCCTCAGTACTCAACCTTCAATCCTCAATCCTCAATCCTCAGTCCTCAATCCTCAATCCTCAATCCTCAATCGTCAATCTCCAATCCTGAATACTCAATCTTCAATCCTCAATCCTCAATCCTCAATCCTCAATCCTCATTCTTCAATCCTCAATACACAATTCTCAATCTTCAATCCTCAATCCTCAATTCTCAACACTCAATCCTCAATTGTCAGACTTCAAGCATCAATACTCAACCCTCAGTAGTCGTCCGCAATCCACAACCCTCAATCCTCAATCCTCAACCTTCAATCATCAATATTCAATCTTCAATCCTCAATCATCAATCCTCTATACTTAATCCTCAATCCTGAATGTTCAATCCACAATACCCAATCCTCAATCTTCAATCCTCAATCCTCAATCCTCAATCCTCAATCCTCAATCCTCAATCCTGAATCCTCAATCCTCATTCTTCAATCCTCAATACCAAATCCTCAATCCTCAATCCTCAATCCTCAATCCTCAATTCGCAATCCTCAGTCCTCAATCCTCAGACCTCAAGGATCAATACCCAACCCTCTGAACTCGTCCTCAATCCACAACCCTTAATCCTAAATCCGCAATCTTCAATCATCAATATTCAACCTTCAATCCTCAATCCTCAATCCTCAATCCTCAATCCTCAATCCTCAATCCTCAAACCTCAATACCGGGGCCCCAATCTTCAATCCTCAATCCTCAATCCTCAATTCTCTATCCTCAATCCTCAGTCCTTAGTCCTGAAACCTCAATCCTCAACCCTCAACCCTCATCCTCAATCCTCAATCCTCAATCCTCAATCATCAATCCTCAATTTTCAATCCTGAATTTTCAATCCTCAATACTCAATCTACAGTCCTCAATCCTCAATCCTCAATCCTCAATCCTCAATCCTCAATCCTCAACCCTCAATCCTCAGCCCTGAAACCTCAATCCCGAATCCTCAATCCTGAATCCGCAAACCTCAGTCCTCAGTCCTCAACAATCAATTGTCAATCCTCAATCCTCAATAGAATATCCTCAATTCACAGTTTCCAATACTCAATCCCCATTCTTCAATCTTCAAATCTCAATCAACAAACATCAATTCTCATCACTCAACCCTCAACACTCAGTCCACAATCTTCAATCCTCAATCCTCAATCCTCTATCTTGAATCCTCAATACTCAATCTTCAATCCTCAATCCTCAATTCTCAATCCTCAACACTCAATTCTCAATCGTCAATCCTCAATCCCCAATCCTCAATCTTCAATCCTTTATCCTCAATCCTCAACCCTCAATCCTCAATCCTCAATCTTCAATACTCAATACTCAATCTTCAATCCTGAATCCTCAATCCTCAGTCCTCAATCCTCAATCCTCAATCCTCAATCCTCAATCTTCTATCCTCAATACTCAATCTGCAATCCTCAATCCTCAATCCTCAATCCTCAATCCTAATTCGTCACTCCTCGAAACCCAGTCCTCAACCTTCAATCCTCAATCCTCAATCCTCAATTCTCAATCCTCAATCCTCAATCCTCAATTTTCAATCCTCAATACTCAATCTTCAATACTCAATCCTCAATCCTCAATCCTCAATCCTCAATCCTCAATCCTCAATCCTCAATCCCAAATCCTCAATCCTCAATCCTCAACCCTCAACCCTCATTCCTCAGTACTGAAACATCAATACCGAATCTTCAATACTGAATCCTCAATCTTCAGACCTCAGTCCTCAACAATCAATTGCCAATCCTCAATCCTCAATAGAATATCCTCAATTCACAGTTTTCAGTACTCAATCCCCATTCTTCAATCTTCAAATCTCAATCAACAAACATCAATTCTCATCACTCAACCCTCAACACTCAGTCCACAATCTTCAATCCTCAATCCTCAATCCTCTATCTTGAATCCTCAATACTCAATCTTCAATCCTCAATCCTCAATTCTCAATCCTCAACACTCAATTCTCAATCGTCAATCCTCAATCCCCAATCCTCAATCTTCAATCCTTTATCCTCAATCCTCAACCCTCAATCCTCAATCCTCAATCTTCAATACTCAATACTCAATCTTCAATCCTGAATCCTCAATCCTCAGTCCTCAATCCTCAATCCTCAATCCTCAATCCTCAATCTTCTATCCACAATACTCAATCTGCAATCCTCAATCCTCAATCCTCAATCCTCAATCCTAATTCGTCACTCCTCGAAACCCAGTCCTCAACCTTCAATCCTCAATCCTCAATCCTCAATTCTCAATCCTCAATCCTCAATCCTCAATTTTCAATCCTCAATACTCAATCTTCAATACTCAATCCTCAATCCTCAATCCTCAATCCTCAATCCTCAATCCTCAATCCTCAATCCCAAATCCTCAATCCTCAATCCTCAACCCTCAACCCTCATTCCTCAGTACTGAAACATCAATACCGAATCTTCAATACTGAATCCTCAATCTTCAGACCTCAGTCCTCAACAATCAATTGCCAATCCTCAATCCTCAATAGAATATCCTCAATTCACAGTTTTCAGTACTCAATCCCCATTCTGCAATCTTCAAATCTCAATCCACAAACATCAATTATCATCACTCAACTCTCAACACTCAGTCCTCAATCTTCAATCGTCAATCCTAAATCCGCAATCTTCAATCCTCAATACTCAATATTCAATCCTCAACCCTCAATCCTCAATCCTCAATGCTCAATCCTCAATCGTCAATCCTCAATTCCCAATCCTCAATCTTAGTCCTCAATCTTCAATATTCAATCCTGAATCGTCAATCCTCAATCCTCAATCCTCAATCTTCAATCCTCAATACTCAATCTTCAATCCTCAATCCTCAATCCTCAATCCCCAATCCTCAATCCTCAATCCTCAATCCTCAATCTTCAATCCTAAATACTCAATCTTCAACCCTCAGTCTTCAATCCTCAGTCCTCTATCCTCATTCTTCAATCCTCAACACCCAATCCTCAATCTTCAATCCTCAACCCTCAATCCTCAGTCCACAAACCTCAATCCTGAATCCTCAATCCTGAATCCTCAATCTTCAGCCATCAGTCCTCAACAATCAATAGTCAGTCCTCAATCCTCAATAGAATATACCCAATTCGCAGTTTTCAATACTCAATCCCCAATCTTCAATCTTCAAATCTCAATCCACAAACATCAATTCTCATCACTCAACGCTCAACACTCAGTCCCCAATCCTCAATCTTCAATCCTCAATCCTCAATCCTCAATCCTCAATCCTCAATCTTCAATCCTCAATCCTCAATCCTCAGTCCTCAATCCTCAATCCTCAATCCTCAATCGTCAATCTCCAATCCTGAATACTCAATCTTCAATCCTCAATCCTCAATCCTCAATCCTCAATCCTCAATCCTCATTCTTCAATCCTCAATACACAATTCTCAATCTTCAATCCTCAATCCTCAATTCTCAACACTCAATCCTCAATCGTCAGACTTCAAGCATCAATACTCAACCCTCAGTAGTCGTCCGCAATCCACAACCCTCAATCCTCAATCCTCAACCTTCAATCATCAATATTCAATCTTCAATCCTCAATCATCAATCCTCTATACTTAATCCTCAATCCTGAATGTTCAATCCACAATACCCAATCCTCAATCTTCAATCCTCAATCCTCAATCCTCAATCCTCAATCCTCAATCCTCAATCCTGAATCCTCAATCCTCATTCTTCAATCCTCAATACCAAATCCTCAATCCTCAATCCTCAATCCTCAATCCTCAATTCGCAATCCTCAGTCCTCAATCCTCAGACCTCAAGGATCAATACCCAACCCTCTGAACTCGTCCTCAATCCACAACCCTTAATCCTAAATCCGCAATCTTCAATCATCAATATTCAACCTTCAATCCTCAATCCTCAATCCTCAATCCTCAATCCTCAATCCTCAATCCTCAAACCTCAATACCGGGGCCCCAATCTTCAATCCTCAATCCTCAATCCTCAATTCTCTATCCTCAATCCTCAGTCCTTAGTCCTGAAACCTCAATCCTCAACCCTCAACCCTCATCCTCAATCCTCAATCCTCAATCCTCAATCATCAATCCTCAATTTTCAATCCTCAATACTCAATCCTCAATCCTCAATCCTCAATACTCAATCTACAATCCTCAATCCTCAATCCTCGACCCTCAATCCTCAGTCCTGAAACCACAATCCCGAATCCTCAATCCTGAATCCGCAAACTTCAGTCCTCAGACTTCAACAATCAATTGTCAATCCTCAATCCTCAATAGAATATCCTCAATTCACAGTTTTCAATACTCAATCCCCATTCTTCAATCTTCAAATCTCAATCCACAAACATCAATTCTCATCACTCAACCCTCAACACTCAGTCCACGGTCTTCAATCCTCAATCCTCAATCCTCAATCTTGAATCCTCAATACTCAATCTTCAATCCTGAATCCTCAACTCTCAATCCTCAACATACAATCCCCAATCGTCAATCCTCAATCCCCAATCCTCAATCTTCTATCCTCTATCCTCAATCCTCAATCGTCAATCCACAATCCTCAATCTTCAATACTCAATACTCAATCTTCAATCCTCAATCCTCAATCCTCAGTCCTCAGTCCTCAATCCTCAATCCTCAATCCTCAATCTTCTATCCTCAATACTCAATCCGCAATCCTCAATCCTCAATCCTCAATCCTCAATCCTAATTCGTCACTCCTTGAAGACCAGTCCTCAATCTTCAATCCTCAATCCTCAATCATCAATTCTCAATCCTCAATACTCAATCCTCAATCCTCAACCTTCAATCCTCAATACTCAACCTTCAATACTCAATCCTCAATCCTCAATCCTCAATCCTCAATCCTCAATCCTGAATCCCAAATCCTCAATCCTCAATCCTCAATCCTCAACCCTCAATCCTCAGTCCTGAAACATCAATTCCGAATCCTCAATCCTGAATCCTCGACCTTCAGCCCTCAGTCCTCAACAATCAGATGTCAATCCTCAATCCTCAATAGAATATCCTCAATTCACAGCTTTCAATACTCAATCCCCATTCTTCAATCATCAAATCTCAATCCACAAACATCAATTCTCATCACTCAACCCTCAACACTCGGTCCTCAATCTTCAATCCTCAATCCTAAATCCTCAATCTTCAATCCTCAATGCTCAATCTTCAATCCTCAATCCTCAATCCTCAATCCTCAATACTCAATCCTCAATCGTCAATCCTCAATTCCCAATCGTCAATCTTCAATCCTCAATCCTCAATCTTCAATCCTTAATCCTCAATCCTCCATCCCCAATCCTCAATCTTCAATCCTCAATACTCAATCTTCAATCCTCAATCCTCAATCCTCAATGCTCAATCCTCAATCCTCAATCATCAATCTTCAATACTCAATACTCAATCTTCAACCCTCAATCTTCAATCCTCAATCCTCTATCCTCATTCTTCAATCCTCAACACCCAATCCTCAATCTTCAATCCTCAATCCTCAATCGTCAATTCTCAATCCTCAGTCCTCAATCCTCAGACCTCAAGCATCAATACTCAACCCTCAGTCCTCGTCCGCAATCCACAACCCTCAATCCTCAATCCTCAATCTTCAATCATCAATATTCAATCTTCAAACCTCAATCCTCAATCCTCTATCCTCAATCCTCAATCCTGAATGTTCAATCCTCAATACAGAATCCTCAATCTTCAATCCTCAATACTCAATCCTCAATCCTCAACCCTCAATCCTCAGTCCTCAAACCTCAATCCTGAATCCTCAATCCTGAATCCTCAATCTTCAGCCCTCTGTCCTCAAAAATCAGTTTTCAATCCTCAATCCTCAATAGAATATCACCAATTCACAGTTTTCGATCCTCAATACTCGATCTGCAATCTTCAAATCTCTATTCACAGACATCAATTCTCATCACTCAACCCTCAACACTCAGTCCCCAAACCTCAATCTTCAATCCTCAATCCTCAATCCTGAATCCTCAACCTTCAGCACTCAGTCTTCAACAATCAGTTGTCAATCCTCAATCCTCAATACAACATCACCAATGCACAGTTTTCAATACTCAATACGCAATCTGCAATCTTCAAATCTCTATACACAAGCATCAATTCTCATCACTCAACCCTCAACCCTCCGTCCCCAATCCTGAATCTTCAATCCTCAATCCTCAATCCTCAATCCTCAATCCTCAATTTTCAATCCTCAATACTCAATCTTCAATTCTCAATCCTCAATCCTCAATCCTCAATCCTCAATCCTCAATCCTCAACCCTCAATCCTCAGCCCTGAAACCTCAATCCCGAATCCTCAATCCTGAATCCGCAAACCTCAGTCCTCAGTCCTCAACAATCAATTGTCAATCCTCAATCCTCAATAGAATATCCTCAATTCACAGTTTTCACTACTCAATCCCCATTCTTCAATCTTCAAATCTCAATCAACAAACATCAATTCTCATCACTCAACACTCAACACTCAGTCCACAATCTTCAATCCTCAATCCTCAATCCTCAATCTTGAATCCTCAATACGCAATCTGCAATCTTCAAATCTCTATCCACAAGCATCAATTCTCATCACTCAACCCTCAACCCTCCGTCCCCAATCCTCAATCTTCAATCCTCAATCCTCAATCCTCAATCCTCAATCCTGAATTTTCAATCCTCAATACTCAATCTACAGTCCTCAATCCTCAATCCTCAATCCTCAATCCTCAATCCTCAATCCTCAACCCTCAATCCTCAGCCCTGAAACCTCAATCCCGAATCCTCAATCCTGAATCCGCAAACCTCAGTCCTCAGTCCTCAACAATCAATTGTCAATCCTCAATCCTCAATAGAATATCCTCAATTCACAGTTTCCAATACTCAATCCCCATTCTTCAATCTTCAAATCTCAATCAACAAACATCAATTCTCATCACTCAACCCTCAACACTCAGTCCACAATCTTCAATCCTCAATCCTCAATCCTCTATCTTGAATCCTCAATACTCAATCTTCAATCCTCAATCCTCAATTCTCAATCCTCAACACTCAATTCTCAATCGTCAATCCTCAATCCCCAATCCTCAATCTTCAATCCTTTATCCTCAATCCTCAACCCTCAATCCTCAATCCTCAATCTTCAATACTCAATACTCAATCTTCAATCCTGAATCCTCAATCCTCAGTCCTCAATCCTCAATCCTCAATCCTCAATCCTCAATCTTCTATCCTCAATACTCAATCTGCAATCCTCAATCCTCAATCCTCAATCCTCAATCCTAATTCGTCACTCCTCGAAACCCAGTCCTCAACCTTCAATCCTCAATCCTCAATCCTCAATTCTCAATCCTCAATCCTCAATCCTCAATTTTCAATCCTCAATACTCAATCTTCAATACTCAATCCTCAATCCTCAATCCTCAATCCTCAATCCTCAATCCTCAATCCTCAATCCCAAATCCTCAATCCTCAATCCTCAACCCTCAACCCTCATTCCTCAGTACTGAAACATCAATACCGAATCTTCAATACTGAATCCTCAATCTTCAGACCTCAGTCCTCAACAATCAATTGTCAATCCTCAATCCTCAATAGAATATCCTCAATTCACAGTTTTCAGTACTCAATCCCCATTCTTCAATCTTCAAATCTCAATCCACAAGCATCAATTATCATCACTCAACTCTCAACACTCAGTCCTCAATCTTCAATCGTCAATCCTAAATCCGCAATCTTCAATCCTCAATACTCAATATTCAATCCTCAACCCTCAATCCTCAATCCTCAATGCTCAATCCTCAGTCGTCAATCCTCAATTCCCAATCCTCAATCTTAGTCCTCAATCCTCAATATTCAATCCTGAATCGTCAATCCTCAATCCTCAATCCTCAATCTTCAATCCTCAATACTCAATCTTCAATCCTCAATCCTCAATCCTCAATCCCCAATCCTCAATCCTCAATCCTCAATCCTCAATCTTCAATCCTAAATACTCAATCTTCAACCCTCAATCTTCAATCCTCAATCCTCTATCCTCATTCTTCAATCCTCAACACCCAATCCTCAATCTTCAATCCTCAACCCTCAATCCTCAGTCCACAAACCTCAATCCTGAATCCTCAATCCTGAATCCTCAATCTTCAGCCATCAGTCCTCAACAATCAATAGTCAGTCCTCAATCCTCAATAGAATATACCCAATTCGCAGTTTTCAATACTCAATCCCCAATCTTCAATCTTCAAATCTCAATACACAAACATCAATTCTCATCACTCAACGCTCAACACTCAGTCCCCAATCCTCAATCTTCAATCCTCAATCCTCAATCCTCAATCCTCAATCCTCAATCTTCAATCCTCAGTACTCAACCTTCAATCCTCAATCCTCAATCCTCAGTCCTCAATCCTCAATCCTCAATCCTCAATCGTCAATCTCCAATCCTGAATACTCAATCTTCAATCCTCAATCCTCAATCCTCAATCCTCAATCCTCATTCTTCAATCCTCAATACACAATTCTCAATCTTCAATCCTCAATCCTCAATTCTCAACACTCAATCCTCAATCGTCAGACTTCAAGCATCAATACTCAACCCTCAGTAGTCGTCCGCAATCCACAACCCTCAATCCTCAATCCTCAACCTTCAATCATCAATATTCAATCTTCAATCCTCAATCATCAATCCTCTATACTTAATCCTCAATCCTGAATGTTCAATCCACAATACCCAATCCTCAATCTTCAATCCTCAATCCTCAATCCTCAATCTTGAATCCTCAATCCTCAATCTTCAATCCTGAATCCTCAACTCTCAATCCTCAACATACAATCCCCAATCGTCAATCCTCAATCCCCAATCCTCAATCTTCTATCCTCTATCCTCAATCCTCAATCGTCAATCCACAATCCTCAATCTTCAATACTCAATACTCAATCTTCAATCCTCAATCCTCAATCCTCAGTCCTCAGTCCTCAATCCTCAATCCTCAATCCTCAATCTTCTATCCTCAATACTCAATCCGCAATCCTCAATCCTCAATCCTCAATCCTCAATCCTAATTCGTCACTCCTTGAAGACCAGTCCTCAATCTTCAATCCTCAATCCTCAATCCTCAATTCTCAATCCTCAATACTCAATCCTCAATCCTCAACCTTCAATCCTCAATACTCAACCTTCAATACTCAATCCTCAATCCTCAATCCTCAATCCTCAATCCTCAATCCTGAATCCCAAATCCTCAATCCTCAATCCTCAATCCTCAACCCTCAATCCTCAGTCCTGAAACATCAATTCCGAATCCTCAATCGTGAATCCTCAACCTTCAGCCCTCAGTCCTCAACAATCAGTTGTCAATCCTCAATCCTCAATAGAATATCCTCAATTCACAGCTTTCAATACTCAATCCCCATTCTTCAATCATCAAATCTCAATCCACAAACATCAATTCTCATCACTCAACCCTCAACACTCGGTCCTCAATCTTCAATACTCAATCCTAAATCCTCAATCTTCAATCCTCAATACTCAATCTTCAATCCTCAATCCTCAATTCTCAATCCTCAATACTCAATCCTCAATCGTCAATCCTCAATTCCCAATCGTCAATCTTCAATCCTCAATCCTCAATCTTCAATCCTTAATCCTCAATCCTCCATCCCCAATCCTCAATCTTCAATCCTCAATACTCAATCTTCAATCCTCAATCCTCAATCCTCAATGCTCAATCCTCAATCCTCAATCATCAATCTTCAATACTCAATACTCAATCTTCAACCCTCAATCTTCAATCCTCAATCCTCTATCCTCATTCTTCAATCCTCAACACCCAATCCTCAATCTTCAATCCTCAATCCTCAATCCTCAATTCTCAATCCTCAGTCCTCAATCCTCAGACCTCAAGCATCAATACTCAACCCTCAGTCCTCGTCCGCAATCCACAACCCTCAATCCTCAATCCTCAATCTTCAATCATCAATATTCAATCTTCAAACCTCAATCCTCAATCCTCTATCCTCAATCCTCAATCCTGAATGTTCAATCCTCAATACAGAATCCTCAATCTTCAATCCTCAATACTCAATCCTCAATCCTCAACCCTCAATCCTCAGTCCTCAAACCTCAATCCTGAATCTTCAATCCTGAATCCTCAATCTTCAGCCCTCTGTCCTCAAAAATCAGTTTTCAATCCTCAATCCTCAATAGAATATCACCAATTCACAGTTTTCGATCCTCAATACTCGATCTGCAATCTTCAAATCTCTATTCACAGACATCAATTCTCATCACTCAACCCTCAACACTCAGTCCCCAAACCTCAATCTTCAATCCTCAATTCCCAATCTTCAATCTTCAATCCTCAATCCTCAATCTTCAATCCTTAATCCTCAAACCTCCATCCCCAATCCTCAATCTTCAATCCTCAATACTCAATCTTCAATCCTCAATCCTCAATCCTCAATCCTCAATCCTCAATCCTCAATCCTCAATCTTCAATCCTCAATCCTAATTCGTCACTCCATGAAGCCCAGTCCTCAATCTTCAATCCTCAATCCTCAGTCATCAATTCTCAATCCTCAATCCTCAATCCTCAATCCTCAACCTTCAATCCTCAATACTCAACCTTCAATACTCAATCCTCAATCCTCAATCCTCAATCCTCAATCCCCAATCCTCAATCCCAAATCCTCAATCCTCAATCCTCAATCCTCAACCCTCAATCCTCAGTCCTCAAACCTCAATCCCGAATCCTCAATCCTGAATCCGCAAACCTCAGTCCTCAGCCCTCAACAATCAATTGTCAATCCTCAATCCTCAATAGAATATCCTCAATTCACAGTTTGCAATACTCAATCCCCATTCTTCAATCTTCAAACCTCAATCCAGAAGCATCAATTCTCATCACTCAACCCTCAACACTCAGTCCCCAATCCTCAATCTTCAATCCTCAATCTTCAACCCTCAATTCCCAATCCTCAATCTTCAATCCTCAATCCTCAATCTTCAATCCTTAATCCTCAATCCTCCATCCCCAATCCTCAATCTTCAATCCTCAATACTCAATCTTCAATCCTCAATACTCAATCCTCAATCCTCAACCCTCAATCCTCAGTCCTCAAACCTCAATCCCGAATCCTCAATCCTGAATCCGCAAACCTCAGTCCTCAGCCCTCAACAATCAATTGTCAATCCTCAATCCTCAATAGAATATCCTCAATTCACAGTTTTCAATACTCAATCCCCATTCTTCAATCTTCAAACCTCAATCCACAAGCATCAATTCTCATCACTCAACCCTCAACACTCAGTCCCCAATCCTCAATCTTCAATCCTCAATCTTCAACCCTCAATCCTCAATCCTCGATCCTCAATCCTCAATCCTTAATCTTCAATCCTCAATACTCAATCTTTAATCCTCAATCCTCAGTCCTCAAACCTCAATTCTGAGTACTCAGTCCTGAATACTCAACCTTCAGCCCTCAGTCCTCAACAATCAGTTGCCAATCCTCAGTCCTCAATATAATATTCTCAATTCACAGCTTTCAATACTCAATACTCAATCTGCATTCTTCAAATCTCTATCCACAAACATCAATTCTCATAACTCAACCCTCAACACTCAGTCCTCAATGTTCAGTCCTCAATCCTCAATTCTCAATATTCAATCCTCAATTCTGAATCTTCAATCCTAATTCCTCAATCCTCAATTCTCAATCCTCAATCCTCAATCTTCAATCCTCAGTCCCCAAACCTCAATCTTCAATCCTCAATCCTCAATCCTGAATCCTCAACCTTCAGCACTCAGTCTTCAACAATCAGTTGTCAATCCTCAATCCTCAATACAACATCACCAATGCATAGTTTTCAATACTCTATACTCAATCTGCAATCTTCAAATCTCTATCCACAAGCATCAATTCTCATCACTCAACCCTCAACCCTCCGTCCCCAATCCTCAATCTTCAATTCTCAATCCTCAATCCTCAATCCTCAATCCTCAATTTTCAATTCTCAATACTCAATCTTCAATCCTCAATCCTCAATCCTCAACCCTCAATCCTCAGTCCTGAAACCTCAATCCCGAATCCTCAATCCTGAATCCGCAAACTTCAGTCCTCAGACCTCAACAATCAATTGTCAATCCTCAATCCTCAATAGAATATCCTCAATTCACAGTTTTCAATACTCAATCCCCATTCTTCAATCTTCAAATCTCAATCCACAAACATCAATTCTCATCACTCAACCCTCAACACTCAGTCCACGGTCTTCAATCCTCAATCCTCAAACCTCAATCTTGAATCCTCAATACTCAATCTTCAATCCTGAATCCTCAACTCTCAATCCTCAACACTCAATCCTCAATCGTCAATCCTCAATCCCCAATCCTCAATCTTCTATCCTCTATCCTCAATCCTCAATCGTCAATCCTCAATCCTCAATCTTCAATACTCAATACTCAATCTTCAATCCTCAATCCTCAATCCTGAGTCCTCAGTCCTCAATCCTCAATCCTCAATCCTCAATCTTCTATCCTCAATACTCAATCCGCAATCCTCAATCCTCAATCCTCAATCCTCAATCCTCAATCCTCAATCCTCAATCCTCAATCCTCAACCTTCAATACCCAATACTCTATCTTCAATCCTCAATCCTCAATCCTCAGTCCTCAATCCTCAATCCTCAATCCTCAATCCTCAATCTTCAATCCTCAATACTCAATCTGCAATCCCCAATCCTCAATACTCAATCTTCAATCTTCAATCCTCAATCCTCAATCCTCAATCCTCATACCTCAACCATCAATCTTCAATCCTCAATACTCAATCTGCAACACTCAATCTTCAATCCCCAATCCTCAATCCTCATTCTTCAATCCTCAACACCCAATCCTCAATCTTCAATCCTCAGTCCTCAATCCTCAATTCTCAATCCTCAGTCCTCAATCCTCAGACCTCAAGCATCAATACTCAACCCTCAGTCCTCGTCCGCAATCCACAACCCTCAATCCTCAATCCTCAATCTTCAATCATCAATATTCAATCTTCAATCCGCAATCCTCAATCCTCAATTCCCAATCCGCAATACTCAATCCTCAATCGTCAATCCTCAATCCTGAATCCTCAACATTCAATCCTCAATACTCAATCTTCAACACTCAATCCTCAATCCTCAATCCTCAATCCTCAATCCTCAATCCTCAATCTTCAATCCTTAATCCTCAATCCTCAATCCCCAATCCTCAATCTTCAATACTCAATCTTCAATCCTCATTCCTCAATCCTCAGTCCTCAATCCTCAATTCTCAATCCTCAGTCCTCAATCCTCAGACCTCATGCATCAATACTCAACCCTCAGTCCTCGTCCGCAATCCACAACCCTCAATCCTCAATCCTCAATCCTCAATCCTCAATCCTCAATCTTCAATCCTCAATACTCAATCCTCAATCCTCAATTCTCAATCCGCAATACAAAATCCTCAATCGTCACCCCTCAACACCCAATCCTCAATCTTCAATCCTCAACCCTCAGTCCTCAGTCCTCAAACCTCAATCCTGAATCCTCAATCCTGAATCCTCAATCTTCAGCCCTCAGTCCTCAACAATCAATAGTCAGTCCTCAATCCTCAATAGAATATACCCAATTCGCAGTTTTCAATACTCAATCCCCAATCTTCAATCTTCAAATCTCAATCCACAAACATCAATTCTCATCACTCAACGCTCAACACTCAGTCCCCAATCATCAATCTTCAATCCTCAATCCTCAATCCTCAATCCTCAATCCTCAATCTTCAATCCTCAGTACTCAACCTTCAATCCTCACTCCTCAATCCTCAGTCCTCAATCCTCAATCCTCAATCCTCAATCGTCAATCTCCAATCCTGAATACTCAATCTTCAATCCTCAATCCTCAATCCTCAATCCTCAATCCTCATTCTTCAATCCTCAATACACAATTCTCAATCTTCAATCCTCAATCCTCAATTCTCAACACTCAATCCTCAATCGTCAGACTTCAAGCATCAATACTCAACCCTCAGTAGTCGTCCGCAATCCACAACCCTCAATCCTCAATCCTCGACCTTCAATCATCAATATTCAATCTTCAATCCTCAATCATCAATCCTCTATCCTCAATCCTCAATCCTGAATGTTCAATCCTCAATACAGAATCCTCAATCTTCAATCCTCAATACTCAATCCTCAATCCTCAACCCTCAATCCTCAGTCCTCAAACCTCAATCCTGAATCCTCAATCCTGAATCCTCAATCTTCAGCCCTCTGTCCTCAAAAATCAGTTTTCAGTCCTCAATCCTCAATAGAATATCACCAATTCACAGTTTTCGATCCTCAATACTCAATCTGCAATCTTCAAATCTCTATCCACAAACATCAATTCTCATCACTCAACCCTCAACACTCAGTCCCCAATCCTCAATATTCAATCCTCAATACTCAATCCTCGATCCTCAATCCTCAACCTTCAATCCTCAATACTCAATCTTCAATCCTCAATCCTCAATACTCAATCCTCAATCCTCAATCCTCAATCCTGAATCCTCAATCTTCAATCCTCAATACTGAAACTTCAACCCTCAATCCTCAATCTTCAATCCTCAATCCTCAATCCTCAATTCTCAATCCTCAATCCTCAGTCCTGAGTCCTCAGACCTCAATCCTCAACCCTCAGCCCTCATCCTCAATCCTCAATCCTCGATCCTCAATCCTCAATCCTTAATCTTCAATCCTCAATACTCAATCTTTAATCCTCAATCCTCAGTCCTCAAACCTCAATTCTGAGTACTCAGTCCTGAATACTCAACCTTCAGCCCTCAGTCCTCAACAATCAGTTGCCAATCCTCAGTCCTCAATAGAATATCCTCAATTCACAGCTTTCAATACTCAATACTCAATCTGCATTCTTCAAATCTCTATCCACAAACATCAATTCTCATAACTCAACCCTCAACACTCAGTCCTCAATGTTCAGTCCTCAATCCTCAATTCTCAATATTCAATCCTCAATTCTGAATCTTCAATCCTAATTCCTCAATCCTCAATTCTCAATCCTCAATCCTCAATCTTCAATCCTCAGTCCCCAAACCTCAATCTTCAATCCTCAATCCTCAATCCTGAATCCTCAACCTTCAGCACTCAGTCTTCAACAATCAGTTGTCAATCCTCAATCCTCAATACAACATCACCAATGCACAGTTTTCAATACTCAATACGCAATCTGCAATCTTCAAATCTCTATCCACAAGCATCAATTCTCATCACTCAACCCTCAACCCTCCGTCCCCAATCCTCAATCTTCAATCCTCAATCCTCAATCCTCAATCCTCAATCCTGAATTTTCAATCCTCAATACTCAATCTTCAATCCTCAATCCTCAATCCTCAATCCTCAATCCTCAATCCTCAATCCTCAATCCTCAATCCTCAACCCTCAATCCTCAGCCCTGAAACCTCAATCCCGAATCCTCAATCCTGAATCCGCAAACCTCAGTCCTCAGTCCTCAACAATCAATTGTCAATCCTCAATCCTCAATAGAATATCCTCAATTCACAGTTTTCAATACTCAATCCCCATTCTTCAATCTTCAAATCTCAATCAACAAACATCAATTCTCATCACTCAACCCTCAACACTCAGTCCACAATCTTCAATCCTCAATCCTCAATCCTCAATCTTGAATACTCAATACTCAATCTTCAATCCTCAATCCTCAATTCTCAATCCTCAACACTCAATTCTCAATCGTCAATCCTCAATCCCCAATCCTCAATCTTCAATCCTTTATCCTCAATCCTCAACCATCAATCCTCAATCCTCAATCTTCAATACTCAATACTCAATCTTCAATCCTCAATCCTCAATCCTCAGTCCTCAATCCTCAATCCTCAATCCTCAATCCTCAATCTTCTATCCTCAATACTCAATCTGCAATCCTCAATCCTCAATCCTCAATCCTCAATCCTAATTCGTCACTCCTCGAAACCCAGTCCTCAATCTTCAATCCTCAATCCTCAATCCTCAATTCTCAATCCTCAATCCTCAATCCTCAATTTTCAATCCTCAATACTCAATCTTCAATACTCAATCCTCAATCCTCAATCCTCAATCCTCAATCCTCAATCCTCAATCCTCAATCCTCAATCCCAAATCCTCAATCCTCAATCCTCAACCCTCAACCCTCATTCCTCAGTCCTGATACATCAATACCGAAACTTCAATACTGAATCCTCAATCTTCAGACCTCAGTCCTCAACAATCAATTGTCAATCCTCAATCCTCAATAGAATATCTTCAATTCACAGTTTTCAGTACTCAATCCCCATTCTTCAATCTTCAAATCTCAATCCACAAACATCAATTATCATCACTCAACTCTCAACACTCAGTCCTCAATCTTCAATCGTCAATCCTAAATCCGCAATCTTCAATCCTCAATACTCAATATTCAATCCTCAACCCTCAATCCTCAATGCTCAATGCTCAATCCTCAATCGTCAATCCTCAATTCCCAATCCTCAATCTTAGTCCTCAATCCTCAATATTCAATCCTGAATCGTCAATCCTTAATCCTCAATCCTCAATCTTCAGTCCTCAATACTCAATCTTCAATCCTCAATACTCAATCCTCAATCCTCAACCCTCAATCCTCAGTCCTCAAACCTCAATCCTGAATCCTCAATCCTGAATCCTCAATCTTCAGCCCTCTGTCCTCAAAAATCAGTTTTCAGTCCTCAATCCTCAATAGAATATCACCAATTCACAGTTTTCGATCCTCAATACTCAATCTGCAATCTTCAAATCTCTATCCACAAACATCAATTCTCATCACTCAACCCTCAACACTCAGTCCCCAATCCTCAATATTCAATCCTCAATACTCAATCCCCGATCCTCAATCCTCAACCTTCAATCCTCAATACTCAATCCTCAATCCTCAATCCTCAATCCTCAATCCTCAATCTTCAATCCTCAATACTCAATCTTCAACCCTCAATCCTCAATCTTCAATCCTCAATCCTCAATCCTCAATTCTCAATCCTCAATCCTCAGTCCTGAGTCCTCAGACCTCAATCCTCAACCCTCAGCCCTCATCCTCAATCCTCAATCCTCGATCCTCAATCCTCAATCCTTAATCTTCAATCCTCAATACTCAATCTTTAATCCTCAATCCTCAGTCCTCAATCCTCAATTCTGAGTACTCAGTCCTGAATACTCAACCTTCAGCCCTCAGTCCTCAACAATCAGTTGCCAATCCTCAGTCCTCAATAGAATATCCTCAATTCACAGCTTACAATACTCAATACTCAATCTGCATTCTTCAAATCTCTATCCACAAACATCAATTCTCATAACTCAACCCTCAACACTCAGTACTCAATGTTCAGTCCTCAATCCTCAATTCTCAATATTCAATCCTCAATTCTGAATCTTCAATCCTAATTCCTCAATCCTCAATTCTCAATCCTCAATCCTCAATCTTCAATCCTCAGTCCCCAAACCTCAATCTTCAATCCTCAATCCTCAATCCTGAATACTCAACCTTCAGCACTCAGTCTTCAACAATCAGTTGTCAATCCTCAATCCTCAACACAACATCACCAATGCACAGTTTTCAATACTCAATACGCAATCTGCAATCTTCAAATCTCTATCCACAAGCATCAATTCTCATCACTCATCCCTCAACCCTCCGTCCCCAATCCTCAATCTTCAATCCTCAATCCTCAATCCTCAATCCTCAATCCTGAATTTTCAATCCTCAATACTCAATCTTCAATCCTCAATCCTCAATCCTCAATCCTCAATCCTCAATCCTCAATCCTCAACCCTCAATCCTCAGCCCTGAAACCTCAATCCCGAATCCTCAATCCTGAATCCGCAAACCTCAGTCCTCAGTCCTCAACAATCAATTGTCAATCCTCAATCCTCAATAGAATATCCTCAATTCACAGTTTTCAATACTCAATCCCCATTCTTCAATCTTCAAATCTCAATCAACAAACATCAATTCTCATCACTCAACCCTCAACACGCAGTCCACAATCTTCAATCCTCAATCCTCAATCCTCAATCTTGAATCCTCAATACTCAATCTTCAATCCTCAATCCTCAATTCTCAATACTCAACACTCAATTCTCAATCGTCAATCCTCAATCCCCAATCCCCAATCTTCAATCCTTTATCCTCAATCCTCAACCCTCAATCCTCAATCCTCAATCTTCAATACTCAATACTCAATCTTCAATCCTCAATCCTCAATCCTCAGTCCTCAATCCTCAATCCTCAATCCTCAATCCTCAATCTTCTATCCTCAATCCTCAATCCTCAATTTTGAATCCTCAATACTCAATCTTCAATACTCAATCCTCAATCCTCAATCCGCAATCCTCAATCCTCAATCCTCAATCTTCAATCCCAAATCCTCAATCCTCAATTCTCAATCCTCAATCCTCAATCCTCAATTTTCAATCCTCAATACTCAATCTTCAATACTCAATCCTCAATCCTCAATCCGCAATCCTCAATCCTCAATCCTCAATCTTCAATCCCAAATCCTCAATCCTCAATCCTCAACCCTCAACCCTCATTCCTCAGTCCTGAAACATCAATACCGAAACTTCAATACTGAATCCTCAATCTTCAGACCTCAGTCCTCAACAATCAATTGTCAATCCTCAATCCTCAATAGAATATCCTCAATTCACAGTTTTCAGTACTCAATCCCCATTCTTCAATCTTCAAATCTCAATCCACAAACATCAATTATCATCACTCAACTCTCAACACTCAGTCCTCAATCTTCAATCGTCAATCCTAAATCCGCAATCTTCAATCCTCAATACTCAATATTCAATCCTCAAACCTCAATCCTCAATCCTCAATGCTCAATCCTCAATCGTCAATCCTCAATTCCCAATCCTCAATCTTAGTCCTCAATCCTCAATATTCAATCCTGAATCGTCAATCCTCAATCCTCAATCCTCAATCTTCAATCCTCAATACTCAATCTTCAATCCTCAATCCTCAATCCTCAATCCCCAATCCTCAATCCTCAATCCTCAATCCTCAATCTTCAATCCTCAATACTCAATCTTCAACCCTCAATCTTCAATCCTCAATCCTCTATCCTCATTCTTCAATCCTCAACACCCAATCCTCAATCTTCAATCCTCAACCCTCAATCCTCAGTCCACAAACCTCAATCCTGAATCCTCAATCCTGAATCCTCAATCTTCAGCCCTCAGTCCTCAACAATCAATAGTCAGTCCTCAATTCTCAATAGAATATACCCAATTCGCAGTTTTCAATACTCAATCCCCAATCTTCAATCTTCAAATCTCAATCCACAAACATCAATTCTCATCACTCAACGCTCAACACTCAGTCCCCAATCCTCAATCTTCAATCCTCAATCCTCAATCCTCAATCCTCAATCCTCAATCTTCAATCCTCAGTACTCAACCTTCAATCCTCAATCCTCAATCCTCAGTCCTCAATCCTCAATCCTCAATCCTCAATCGTCAATCTCCAATCCTGAATACTCAATCTTCAATCCTCAATCCTCAATCCTCAATCCTCAATCCTCATTCCTCAATCCTCAATACACAATTCTCAATCTTCAATCCTCAATCCTCAATTCTCAACACTCAATCCTCAATCGTCAGACTTCAAGCATCAATACTCAACCCTCAGTAGTCGTCCGCAATCCACAACCCTCAATCCTCAACCCTCAACCTTCAATCATCAATATTCAATCTTCAATCCTCAATCATCAATCCTCTATACTCAATCCTCAATCCTGAATGTTCAATCCACAATACCCAATCCTCAATCTTCAATCCTCAATCCTCAATCCTCAATCCTCAATCCTCAATCCTCAATCCTGAATCCTCAATACTCATTCTTCACTCCTCAATACCAAATCCTCAATCCTCAATCCTCAATCCTCAATCCTCAATTCGCAATCCTCAGTCCTCAATCCTCAGACCTCAAGGATCAATACCCAACCCTCTGAACTCGTCCTCAATCCACAACCCTTAATCCTAAATCCGCAATCTTCAATCATCAATATTCAACCTTCAATCCTCAATCCTCAATCCTCAATCCTCAATCCTCAATCCTCAATCCTCAAACCTCAATACCGGGGCCCCAATCATCTATCCTCAATCCTCAATCCTCAATTCTCTATCCTCAATCCTCAGTCCTTAGTCCTGAAACCTCAATCCTCAACCCTCAACCCTCATCCTCAATCCTCAATCCTCATACCTCAATCATCAATCTTCAATCCTCAATACTCAATCTGCAACACTCAATCTTCAATCCCCAATCCTCAATCCTCATTCTTCAATCCTCAACACCCAATCCTCAATCTTCAATCCTCAGTCCTCAATCCTCAATTCTCAATCCTCAGTCCTCAATCCTCAGACCTCAAGCATCAATACTCAACCCTCAGTCCTCGTCCGCAATCCACAACCCTCAATCCTCAATCCTCAATCTTCAATCATCAATATTCAATCTTCAATCCTCAATCCTCAATCCTCAATTCTCAATCCGCAATACTCAATCCTCAATCGTCAATCCTCAATCCTGAATCCTCAACATTCAATCCTCAATACTCAATCTTCAACACTCAATCCTCAATCCTCAATCCTCAATCCTCAATCCTCAATCCTCAATCTTCAATCCTTAATCCTCAATCCTCAATCCCCAATCCTCAATCTTCAATACTCAATCTTCAATCCTCAATCCTCAATCCTCAGTCCTCAATCCTCAATCCTCATTCTTCAATACTCAACACCCAATCCTCTATCTTCAATCCTCAATCCTCAGTCCTCAATTCTCAATCCTCAGTCCTCAATCCTCAGACCTCAAGCATCAATACTCAACCCTCAGTCCTCGTCCGCAATCCACAACCCGCAATCCTCAATCCTCAATCCTCAATCTTCAATCCTCAATACTCAATCCTCAATCCTCAATTCTCAATCCGCAATACTCAATCCTCAATCGTCACTCCTCAACACCCAATCCTCAATCTTCGATCCTCAACCCTCAGTCCTCAGTCCTCAAACCTCAATCCTGAATCCTCAATCCTGAATCCTCAATCTTCAGCCCTCAGTCCTCAACAATCAATAGTCAGTCCTCAATCCTCAATAGAATATACCCAATTCGCAGTTTTCAATACTCAATCCCCAATCTTCAATCTTCAAATCTCAATCCACAAACATCAATTCTCATCACTCAACGCTCAACACTCAGTCCCCAATCATCAATCTTCAATCCTCAATCCTCAATCCTCAATCCTCAATCCTCAATCTTCAATCCTCAGTACTCAACCTTCAATCCTCAATCCTCAATCCTCAGTCCTCAATCCTCAATCCTCAATCCTCAATCTTCAATCCTCAATACTCAATCTTCAACCCTCAATCCTCAATCTTCAATCCTCAATCCTCAATCCTCAATTCTCAATCCTCAATCCTCAGTCCTGAGCCCTCAGCCCTCAATCCTCAACCCTCAGCCCTCATCCTCAATCCTCAATCCTCGATCCTCAATCCTCAATCCTTAATCTTCAATCCTCAATTCTCAATCTTTAATCCTCAATCCTCAGTCCTCAACCCTCAATCCTCAGCCCTGAAACCTCAATCCCGAATCCTGAATCCTGAATCCGCAAACCTCAGTCCTCAGTCCTCAACAATCAATTGTCAATCCTCAATCCTCAATAGAATATCCTCAATTCACAGTTTTCAGTACTCAATCCCCATTCTTCAATCTTCAAATCTCAATCCACAAACATCAATTATCATCACTCAACTCTCAACACTCAGTCCTCAATCTTCAATCGTCAATCCTAAATCCGCAATCTTCAATCCTCAATACTCAATATTCAATCCTCAACCCTCAATCCTCAATCCTCAATGCTCAATCCTCAATCGTCAATCCTCAATTCCCAATCCTCAATCTTAGTCCTCAATCCTCAATATTCAATCCTGAATCGTCAATCCTCAATCCTCAATCCTCAATCTTCAATCCTCAATACTCAATCTTCAATCCTCAATCCTCAATCCTCAATCCCCAATACTCAATCCTCAATCCTCAATCCTCAACCTTCAATCCTCAATACTCAATCTTCAACCCTCAATCTTCAATCCTCAATCCTCTATCCTTATTCTTCAATCCTCAACACCCAATCCTCAATCTTCAATCCTCAACCCTCAATCCTCAGTCCACAAACCTCAATCCTGAATCCTCAATCCTGAATCCTCAATCTTCAGCCCTCAGTCCTCAACAATCAATAGTCAGTCCTCAATCCTCAATAGAATATACCCAATTCGCAGTTTTCAATACTCAATCCCCAATCATCAATCTTCAAATCTCAATCCACAAACATCAATTCTCATCACTCAACGCTCAACACTCAGTCCCCAATCCTCAATCTTCAATCCTCAATACTCAATCCTCAATCCTCAATCCTCAATCTTCAATCCTCAGTACTCAACCTTCAATCCTCAATCCTCAATCCTCAGTCCTCAATCCTCAATCATCAATCCTCAATTTTCAATCCTCAATACTCAATCCTCAATCCTCAATCCTCAATACTCAATCCACAATCCTCAATCCTCAATCCTCGACCCTCCATCCTCAGTCCTGAAACCACAATCCCGAATCCTCAATCCTGAATCCGCAAACTTCAGTCCTCAGACTTCAACAATCAATTGTCAATCCTCAATCCTCAATAGAATATCCTCAATTCACAGTTTTCAATACTCAATCCCCATTCTTCAATCTTCCAATCTCAATACACAAACATCAATTCTCATCACTCAACCCTCAACACTCAGTCCACGGTCTTCAATCCTCAATCCTCAATCCTCAATCTTGAATCCTCAATACTCAATCTTCAATCCTCAATACTCAATCTTCAATCCTCAATCTTCAATTCTCAATCCTCAATACTCAATCCTCAATCGTCAATCCTCAATTCCCAATCGTCAATCTTCAATCCTCAATCCTCAATCTTCAATCCTCAATAATCAGTCTTCAATCCTCAGTCCTCAATCCTGAACCCTCAATCCTCAATCCCCAATCCTCAATCGTCAATCTCCAATCCTGAATTGTCAATCTTCAATCCTCAATCCTCAATCCTCAATCCTCAATCCTCATTCTTCAATCCCCAATACCCAATCTTCAATCTTCAATCCTCAATCCTCAATCCTCTATCCTCAATCCTCGATCCTGAATGTTCAATCCTCAATACCCAATCCTCAACCTTCAATCCTCAGTACACAATCCTCAATCCCCAATCCTCAATCCTCAGTCCTCAATCCTCAATTCTCAATCCACAATCCTCAATCCTCAGACCTCAAACATCAATACTCAACCCTCAGCCCTCGTCCGCAATCCACAACCCTCAATCCTCAATCCTCAAACTTCAATCATCAATCCTCAATCCTCAATCCCCAATTCTCAATCCTCAATCCTCAATCCCCAATCCTCAATCTTCAATCCTTAATCCTCAATCCTCAATTCTCAATCCTCAATCCTCAATCGCCAATCCTCAATTCCCAATCCTCAATCTTCAATCCTCAATCCTCAATCTTCAATCCTTAATCCTCAATCCTCAATCCCCAATCCTCAATCTTCAATACTCAACCTTCAATCCTCAATCCTCAATCCTCAGTCCTCAATCCTCAATCCTCATTCTTCAATACTCAACACCCAATCCTCTATCTTCAATCCTCAATCCTCAATCCTTAATTCTCAATCCTCAGTCCTCAATCCTCAGACCTCAAGCATCAATACTCAACCTTCAGTCCTCGTCCGCAATCCACGACCCTCAATCCTCAATCCTCAATCTTCAATCAGCAATATTCAATCTTCAATCCTCAATCCTCAATCCTCAATTCTCAATCCGCAATACTCAATCCTCAATCGTCAATCCTCAACCCTGAATCCTCAACCTTCAATCCTCAATACTCAATGTTCAATACTCAATCCTCAATCCTCAATCCTCAATCCTCAATCCTCAATCCTCAATCCTCAATCCCAAATCCTTAATCCACAATCCTCAATCCTCAACCCACAATCCTCAGTCCTGATACCTCAATACCGAATCCTCAATCCTGAATCCTCAATCCTCAGCCCTCAGTCCTCAACAATCAATTGTCAATCCTCAATCCTCAATAGAATATCTTCAATTCACAGTTTTCAATACTCAATCCCCATTCTTCAATCTTCAAATCTCAATCCACAAACATCAATTATCATCACTCAACTCTCAACACTCAGTCCTCAATCTTCAATCGTCAATCCTAAATCCGCAATCTTCAATCCTCAATACTCAATATTCAATCCTCAACCCTCAATCCTCAATCCTCAATGCTCAACCCTCAATCGTCAATCCTCAATTCCCAATCCTCAATCTTAGTCCTCAATCCTCAATATTCAATCCTGAATCGTCAATCCTCAATCCTCAATCCTCAATCTTCAATCCTCAATACTCAATCTTCAATCCTCAATCCTCAATCCTCAATCCTCAATCCTCAATCCTCAATCCTCAATCCTCAATCTTCAATCCTCAATACTCAATCTTCAACCCTCAATCTTCAATCCTCAATCCTCTATCCTCATTCTTCAATCCTCAACACCCAATCCTCAATCTTCAATCCTCAACCCTCAATCCTCAGTCCTGAAACCTCAATCCCGAATCCTCAATCCCGAATCCGCAAACTTCAGTCCTCAGACCTCACAATCAATTGTCAATCCTCAATCCTCAATAGAATATCCTCAATTCACAGTTTTCAATACTCAATCCCCATTCTTCAATCTTCAAATCTCAATCCACAAACATCAATTCTCATCACTCAACCCTCAACACTCAGTCCACGGTCTTCAATCCTCAATCTTCAATCCTCAATCTTGAATCCTCAATACTCAATCCGCAATCCTCAATCCTCAATCCTCAATCCTCAATCCTCAATCCTCAATCTTCAATACTCAATACTCAATCTTCAATCCTCAATCCTCAATCCTCAGTCCTCAGTCCTCAATCCTCAATCCTCAATCCTCAATCTTCTATCCTCAATACTCAATCCGCAATCCTCAATCCTCAATCCTCAATCCTCAATCCTAATTCGTCACTCCTTGAAGCCCAGTACTCAATCTTCAATCCTCAATCCTCAATCCTCAATTCTCAATCCTCAATACTTAATCCTCAATCCTCAACCTTCAATCGTCAGGACTCAACCTTCAATACTCAATCCTCAATCCTCAATCCTCAATCCTCAATCCTCAATCCCAAATCCTCAATCCTCAATCCTCAATCCTCAACCCTCAATCCTCAGTCCTGAAACATCAATTCCAAATCCTCAATCTTGAATCCTCAACCTTCAGCCCTCAGTCCTCAACAATCAGTTGTCAATCCTCAATCCTCAATAGAATATCCTCAATTCACAGCTTTCAATACTCAATCCCCATTCTTCAGTCATCAAATATCTCAATCCACAAACATCAATTCTCATCACTCAACCCTCAACACTCAGTCCTCAATCTTCAATCCCCAATCCTAAATCCTCAATCTTCAATCCTCAATACTCAATCTTCAATCCTCAATCCTCAATTCTCAATCCTCAATACTCAATCCTCAATCCTCAATCCTCAATCCTCAAACCTCAATACCGGAGCCTCAATCTTCAATCCTCAATCCTCATTCCTCAATTCTCAATCCTCAATACTCAATCCTCAATCCTCAACCTTCAATCCTCAATACTCAACCTTCAATACTCAATCCTCAATCCTCAATCCTCAATCCTCAATCCTCAATCCTCAACCCTCAATCCTCAGTCCTGAAACATCAATTCCAAATCCTCAATCTTGAATCCTCAACCTTCAGCCCTCCGTCCTCAACAATCAGTTGTCAATCCTCAATCCTCAATAGAATATCCTCAATTCACAGCTTTCAATACTCAATCCCTATTCTTCAATCATCAAATCTCAATCCACAAACATCAATTCTCATCACTCAACCCTCAACACTCAGTCCTCAATCTTCAATCCCCAATCCTAAATCCTCAATCTTCAATCCTCAATACTCAATCTTCAATCCTCAATCCTCAATTCTCAATCCTCAATACTCAATCCTCAATCGTCAATCCTCAATTCCCAATCGTCAATCTTCAATCCTCAATCCTCAATCTTCAATCCTCAATACTCAGTCTTCAATCCTCAGTCCTCAATCCTGAACCCTCAATCCTCAATCCTCAATCCTCAACCGTCAATCTCCAATCCTGAATTGTCAATCTTCAATCCTCAATCCTCAATCCTCAATCCTCAATCCTCATTTTTCAATCCCCAATACCCAATCTTCAATCTTCAATCCTCAATCCTCAATCCTCTATCCTCAATCCTCGATCCTGAAT
This sequence comes from Calliopsis andreniformis, assembly GCF_051401765.1. Taxonomy (NCBI): domain Eukaryota; kingdom Metazoa; phylum Arthropoda; class Insecta; order Hymenoptera; family Andrenidae; genus Calliopsis; species Calliopsis andreniformis. Next base: position 311,668 of record NW_027480587.1, on the reverse strand, counting down.
GTACAATCCTCAATACCCAATCCTCAACCTTCAATCCTCAGTACTCAATCCTCAATCCTCAATCCTCAATCCTCAGTCCTCAATCCTCCATTCTCAATCCTCAGTCCTCAATCCTCAGACCTCAAACATCAATACTCAACCCTCAGCCCTCGTCCGCAATCCACAACCCTCAATCCTCAATCCTCAAACTTCAATCATCAATCCTCAATCCTCAATCCTCAATTCTCAATCCTCAATCCTCAATCCCCAATCCTCAATCTTCAATCCTTAATCCTCAATCCTCAATTCTCGATCCTCAATCCTCAATCGCCAATCCTCAATTCCCAATCCTCAATGTTCAATCCTCAATCCTCAATCTTCAATCCTTAATCCTCAATCCTCAATCCCCAATCCTCAATCTTCAATACTCAATCTTCAATACTCAATCTTCAATCCTCAATCCTCAATCCTCAGACCTCAATCCTCAACCCTCATTCTTCAATACTCAACACCCAATCCTCTATCTTCAATCCTCAATCCTCAATCCTCAATTCTCAATCCTCAGTCCTCAATCCTCAGACCTCAAGCATCAATACTCAACCCTCAGTCCTCGTCCGCAATCCACGACACTCAATCCTCAATCCTCAATCTTCAATCAGCAATATTCAATCTTCAATCCTCAATCCTCAATCCTCAATTCTCAATCCGCAATACTCAATCCTCAATCGTCAATCCTCAACCCTGAATCCTCAACCTTCAATCCTCAATACTCAATCTTCAATACTCAATCCTCAATCCTCAATCCTCAATCCTCATTCCTCAATCCTCAATCCCAAATCCTTAATCCTCAATCCTCAATCCTCAACCCACAATCCTCAGTCCTGATACCTCAATACCGAATCCTCAATCCTGAATCCTCAATCCTCAGCCCTCAGTCCTCAACAATCAATTGTCAATCCTCAATCCTCAATAGAATATCTTCAATTCACAGTTTTCAATACTCAATCCCCATTCTTCAATCTTCATATCTCAATCCACAAACATCAATTATCATCACTCAACTCTCAACACTCAGTCCTCAATCTTCAATCGTCAATCCTAAATCCGCAATCTTCAATCCTCAATACTCAATATTCAATCCTCAACCCTCAATCCTCAATCCTCAATGCTCAACCCTCAATCGTCAATCCTCAATTCCCAATCCTCAATCTTAGTCCTCAATCCTCAATATTCAATCCTGAATCGTCAATCCTCAATCCTCAATCCTCAATCTTCAATCCTCAATACTCAGTCTTCAATCCTCAATCCTCAATCCTCAATCCTCAATCCTCAATCCTCAATCCTCAATCCTCAATCTTCAATCCTCAATACTCAATCTTCAACCCTCAATCTTCAATCCTCAATCCTCTATCCTCATTCTTCAATCCTCAACACCCAATCCTCAATCTTCAATCCTAAACCCTCAATCCTCAGTCCTCAAACCTCAATCCTGAATCCTCAATCCTGAATCCTCAATCTTCAGCCCTCAGTCCTCAACAATCACTAGTCAGTCCTCAATCCTCAATAGAATATGCCCAATTCGCAGTTTTCAATACTCAATCCCCAATCTTCAATCTTCAAATCTCAATTCACAAACATCAATTCTCATCACTCAACACTCAACACTCAGTCCCCAATCCTCAATATTCAATCCTCAATCCTCAATCCTCAATCCTCAATCCTCAATCTTCAATCCTCAGTACTCAACCTTCAATCCTCAATCCTCAATCCTCAGTCCTCAATCCTCAATCCTCAATCCTCAATAGTCAATCTCCAATCCTGAATACTCAATCTTCAATCCTCAATCCTCAATCCTCAATCCTCAATCCTCATTCTTCAATCCTCAATACACAATTCTCAATCTTCAATCCTCAATCCTCAATTCTCAACACTCAATCCTCAATCGTCAGACCTCAAGCATCAATACTCAACCCTCAGTAGTCGTCCGCAATCCACAACCCTCAATCCTCAATCCTCAACACTCAATCATCAATATTCAGTCTTCTATCCTCTATCATCAATCCTCTATACTCAATCCTCAATACTGAATGTTCAATCCACAATACCCAATCCTCAATCTTCAATCCTCAATCCTCAATCCTCAATCCTCAATCCTCAATCCTCAATCCTCAATCCTCAATCCTCATTCTTCAATCCTCAATACCAAATCCTCAATCCTCAATCCTCAATCCTCAATCCTCAATTCGCAATCCTCAGTCCTCAATCCTCAGACCTCAAGCATCAATACCCAACCCTCTGACCTCGTCCTCAATCCACAACCCTTAACCCTAAATCCGCAATCTTCAGTCATCAATATTCAACCTTCAATCCTCAATCCTCAATCCTCAATTCTCAATCCTCAATCCTCAATCCTCAAACGTCGATACCGGAGCCCCAATCTTCAATCCTCAATCCTCAATCCTCAATTCTCTATCCTCAATCCTCAGTCCTTAGTCCTGAAACCTCAATCCTCAACCCTCAACCCTCATCCTCAATCCTCAATCCTCAATCCTCAATCATCAATCCCCAATTTTCAATCCTCAATACTCAATCCTCAAAACTCAATCCTCAATACTAAATCCACAATCCTCAATCATCAATCCGCAACCCTCAATCCTCAGTCCTGAAACCTCAATCCCGAATCCTCAATCCTGAATCCGCAAACTTCAGTCCTCAGACCTCAACAATCAATTGTCAATACTCAATCCTCAATAGAATATCCTCAATTCACAGTTTTCAATACTCAATCCCCATTCTTCAATCTTCAAATCTCAATCCACAAACATCAATCCTCATCACTCAACCCTCAACACTCAGTCCACGGTCTTCAATTCTCAATCCTCAATCCTCAATCTTGAATCCTCAATACTCACTCTTCAATCCTGAATCCTCAACTCTCAATCCTCAACACTCAATCCTCAATCGTCAATCCTCAATCCCCAATCCTCAATCTTCTATCCTCTATCCTCAATCCTCAATCGTCAATCCTCAATCCTCAATCTTCAATACTCAATACTCAATCTTCAATCCTCAATCCTCAATCCTCAGTCCTCAGTCCTCAATCCTCAATCCTCAATCCTCAATCTTCTATCCTCAATACTCAATCCGCAATCCTCAATCCTCAATCCTCAATCCTCAATCCTAATTCGTCACTCCTTGAAGCCCAGTCCTCAATCTTCAATCCTCAATCCTCAATCCTCAATTCTCAATCCTCAATACTCAATCCTCAATCCTCAACCTTCAATCCTCAATACTCAACCTTCAATACTCAATCCTCAATCCTCAATCCTCAATCCTCAATCCTCAATCATCAATCTTCAATCCTCAATACTCAATCTTCAACCCTCAATCTTCAATCCTCAATCCTCTATCCTCATTCTTCAATCCTCAACACCCAATCCTCAATCTTCAATCCTCAATCCTCAATCCTCAATTCTCAATCCTCAATCCTGAATCCTCAGACCTCAAACATGAATACTCAACCCTCAGTCCTCGTCCGCAATCCACAACCCTCAATCCTCAATCCTCAATCTTCAATCATCAATATTCAATCTTCAAACGTCAATCCTCAATCCTCTATCCTCAATCCTCAATCCTGAAAGTTCAATCCTCAATACAGAATCCTCAATCTTCAATCCTCAATACTCAATCCTCAATCCTCAGACCTCAATCCTCAATCCTCATTCTTCAATACTCAACACCCAATCCTCTATCTTCAATCCTCAATCCTCAATCCTGAATCCTCAATCTTCAGCCCTCAGTCCTCAACAATCACTAGTCAGTCCTCAATCCTCAATAGAATATGCCCAATTCGCAGTTTTCAATACTCAATCCCCAATCTTCAATCTTCAAATCTCAATTCACAAACATCAATTCTCATCACTCAACACTCAACACTCAGTCCCCAATCCTCAATATTCAATCCTCAATCCTCAATCCTCAATCCTCAATCCTCAATCTTCAATCCTCAGTACTCAACCTTCAATCCTCAATCCTCAATCCTCAGTCCTCAATCCTCAATCCTCAATCCTCAATAGTCAATCTCCAATCCTGAATACTCAATCTTCAATCCTCAATCCTCAATCCTCAATCCTCAATCCTCATTCTTCAATCCTCAATACACAATTCTCAATCTTCAATCCTCAATCCTCAATTCTCAACACTCAATCCTCAATCGTCAGACCTCAAGCATCAATACTCAACCCTCAGTAGTCGTCCGCAATCCACAACCCTCAATCCTCAATCCTCAACACTCAATCATCAATATTCAGTCTTCTATCCTCTATCATCAATCCTCTATACTCAATCCTCAATACTGAATGTTCAATCCACAATACCCAATCCTCAATCTTCAATCCTCAATCCTCAATCCTCAATCCTCAATCCTCAATCCTCAATCCTCAATCCTCAATCCTCATTCTTCAATCCTCAATACCAAATCCTCAATCCTCAATCCTCAATCCTCAATCCTCAATTCGCAATCCTCAGTCCTCAATCCTCAGACCTCAAGCATCAATACCCAACCCTCTGACCTCGTCCTCAATCCACAACCCTTAACCCTAAATCCGCAATCTTCAGTCATCAATATTCAACCTTCAATCCTCAATCCTCAATCCTCAATTCTCAATCCTCAATCCTCAATCCTCAAACGTCGATACCGGAGCCCCAATCTTCAATCCTCAATCCTCAATCCTCAATTCTCTATCCTCAATCCTCAGTCCTTAGTCCTGAAACCTCAATCCTCAACCCTCAACCCTCATCCTCAATCCTCAATCCTCAATCCTCAATCATCAATCCCCAATTTTCAATCCTCAATACTCAATCCTCAAAACTCAATCCTCAATACTAAATCCACAATGCTCAATCATCAATCCGCAACCCTCAATCCTCAGTCCTGAAACCTCAATCCCGAATCCTCAATCCTGAATCCGCAAACTTCAGTCCTCAGACCTCAACAATCAATTGTCAATACTCAATCCTCAATAGAATATCCTCAATTCACAGTTTTCAATACTCAATCCCCATTCTTCAATCTTCAAATCTCAATCCACAAACATCAATCCTCATCACTCAACCCTCAACACTCAGTCCACGGTCTTCAATTCTCAATCCTCAATCCTCAATCTTGAATCCTCAATACTCACTCTTCAATCCTGAATCCTCAACTCTCAATCCTCAACACTCAATCCTCAATCGTCAATCCTCAATCCCCAATCCTCAATCTTCTATCCTCTATCCTCAATCCTCAATCGTCAATCCTCAATCCTCAATCTTCAATACTCAATACTCAATCTTCAATCCTCAATCCTCAATCCTCAGTCCTCAGTCCTCAATCCTCAATCCTCAATCCTCAATCTTCTATCCTCAATACTCAATCCGCAATCCTCAATCCTCAATCCTCAATCCTCAATCCTAATTCGTCACTCCTTGAAGCCCAGTCCTCAATCTTCAATCCTCAATCCTCAATCCTCAATTCTCAATCCTCAATACTCAATCCTCAATCCTCAACCTTCAATCCTCAATACTCAACCTTCAATACTCAATCCTCAATCCTCAATCCTCAATCCTCAATCCTCAATCATCAATCTTCAATCCTCAATACTCAATCTTCAACCCTCAATCTTCAATCCTCAATCCTCTATCCTCATTCTTCAATCCTCAACACCCAATCCTCAATCTTCAATCCTCAATCCTCAATCCTCAATTCTCAATCCTCAATCCTGAATCCTCAGACCTCAAACATGAATACTCAACCCTCAGTCCTCGTCCGCAATCCACAACCCTCAATCCTCAATCCTCAATCTTCAATCATCAATATTCAATCTTCAAACGTCAATCCTCAATCCTCTATCCTCAATCCTCAATCCTGAAAGTTCAATCCTCAATACAGAATCCTCAATCTTCAATCCTCAATACTCAATCCTCAATCCTCAGACCTCAATCCTCAATCCTCATTCTTCAATACTCAACACCCAATCCTCTATCTTCAATCCTCAATCCTCAATCCTCAATTCTCAATCCTCAGTCCTCAATCCTCAGACCTCAAGCATCAATACTCAACCCTCAGTCCTCGTCCGCAATCCACGACACTCAATCCTCAATCCTCAATCTTCAATCAGCAATATTCAATCTTCAATCCTCAATCCTCAATCCTCAATTCTCAATCCGCAATACTCAATCCTCAATCGTCAATCCTCAACCCTGAATCCTCAACCTTCAATCCTCAATACTCAATCTTCAATACTCAATCCTCAATCCTCAATCCTCAATCCTCATTCCTCAATCCTCAATCCCAAATCCTTAATCCTCAATCCTCAATCCTCAACCCACAATCCTCAGTCCTGATACCTCAATACCGAATCCTCAATCCTGAATCCTCAATCCTCAGCCCTCAGTCCTCAACAATCAATTGTCAATCCTCAATCCTCAATAGAATATCTTCAATTCACAGTTTTCAATACTCAATCCCCATTCTTCAATCTTCAAATCTCAATCCACAAACATCAATTATCATCACTCAACTCTCAACACTCAGTCCTCAATCTTCAATCGTCAATCCTAAATCCGCAATCTTCAATCCTCAATACTCAATATTCAATCCTCAACCCTCAATCCTCAATCCTCAATGCTCAACCCTCAATCGTCAATCCTCAATTCCCAATCCTCAATCTTAGTCCTCAATCCTCAATATTCAATCCTGAATCGTCAATCCTCAATCCTCAATCCTCAATCTTCAATCCTCAATACTCAGTCTTCAATCCTCAATCCTCAATCCTCAATCCTCAATCCTCAATCCTCAATCCTCAATCCTCAATCTTCAATCCTCAATACTCAATCTTCAACCCTCAATCTTCAATCCTCAATCCTCTATCCTCATTCTTCAATCCTCAACACCCAATCCTCAATCTTCAATCCTAAACCCTCAATCCTCAGTCCTCAAACCTCAATCCTGAATCCTCAATCCTGAATCCTCAATCTTCAGCCCTCAGTCCTCAACAATCACTAGTCAGTCCTCAATCCTCAATAGAATATGCCCAATTCGCAGTTTTCAATACTCAATCCCCAATCTTCAATCTTCAAATCTCAATTCACAAACATCAATTCTCATCACTCAACACTCAACACTCAGTCCCCAATCCTCAATATTCAATCCTCAATCCTCAATCCTCAATCCTCAATCCTCAATCTTCAATCCTCAGTACTCAACCTTCAATCCTCAATCCTCAATCCTCAGTCCTCAATCCTCAATCGTCAATCCTCAATAGTCAATCTTCAATCCTGAATACTCAATCTTCAATCCTCAATCCTCAATCCTCAATCCTCAATCCTCATTCTTCAATCCTCAATACACAATTCTCAATCTTCAATCCTCAATCCTCAATTCTCAACACTCAATCCTCAATCGTCAGACCTCAAGCATCAATACTCAACCCTCAGTAGTCGTCCGCAATCCACAACCCTCAATCCTCAATCCTCAACCCTCAATCATCAATATTCAGTCTTCTATCCTCTATCATCAATCCTCTATACTCAATCCTCAATACTGAATGTTCAATCCACAATACCCAATCCTCAATCTTCAATCCTCAATCCTCAATCCTCAATCCTCAATCCTCAATCCTCAATCCTCAATCCTCAATCCTCATTCTTCAATCCTCAATACCAAATCCTCAATCCTCAATCCTCAATCCTCAATCATCAATCTTCAATCCTCAATACTCAATCTTCAACCCTCAATCTTCAATCCTCAATCCTCTATCCTCATTCTTCAATCCTCAACACCCAATCCTCAATCTTCAATCCTCAATCCTCAATCCTCAATTCTCAATCCTCAATCCTGAATCCTCAGACCTCAAACATGAATACTCAACCCTCAGTCCTCGTCCGCAATCCACAACCCTCAATCCTCAATCCTCAATCTTCAATCATCAATATTCAATCTTCAAACGTCAATCCTCAATCCTCTATCCTCAATCCTCAATCCTGAAAGTTCAATCCTCAATACAGAATCCTCAATCTTCAATCCTCAATACTCAATCCTCAATCCTCAACCCTCAATCCTCAGTCCTCAAACCTCAATCCTGAATCCTCAATCCTGAATCCTCAACCTTCAGCCCTCAGTCCTCAACAATCAATTGTCAGTCCTCAATGCTCAATAGAATATACCCAATTCGCAGGTTTCAATACTCAATCCCCAATGTTCAATCTTCAAATCTCAATCCACAAACATCAATTCTCATCACTCAACGCACAACACTCAGTCCCCAATCCTCAATCTTCAATCCTCAATCCTCAATCCTCAATTCTCAATCCTCAATCCTCAGTCCTGAGTCCTCAGACCTCAACCCTCAACCCTCAGCCCTCATCCTCAATCCTCAATCCTCGATCCTCAATCCTCAATCCTTAATCTTCAATCCTCAATACTCAATCTTTAATCCTCAATCCTCAGTCCTCAAACCTCAATTCTGAGTACTCAGTCCTGAATACTCAACCTTCAGCCCTCAGTCGTCAACAATCAGTTGCCAATCCTCAGTCCTTAATAGAATATCCTCAATTCACAGCTTTCAATACTCAATACTCAATCTGCATTCTTCAAATCTCTATCCACAAACATCAATTCTCATAACTCAACCCTCAACACTCAGTCCTCAATGTTCAGTCCTCAATCCTCAATTCTCAATATTCAATCCTCAATTCTGAATCTTCAATCCTAATTCCTCAATCCTCAATTCTCAATCCTCAATCCTCAATCTTCAATCCTCAGTCCCCAAACCTCAATCTTCAATCCTCAATCCTCAATCCTGAATCCTCAACCTTCAGCACTCAGTCTTCAACAATCAGTTGTCAATCCTCAATCCACAATACAACATCACCAATGCACAGTTTTCAATACTCAATACTCAATCTGCAATCTTCAAATCTCTATCCACAAGCATCAATTCTCATCACTCAACCCTCAACCCTCCGTCCCCAATTCTCAATCTTCAATCCTCAATCCTCAATCCTCAATCCTCAATCCTCAATTTTCAATCCTCAATACACAATCTTCAATCCTCAATCCTCAATCCTCAATCCTCAATCCTCAATCCTCAATCCTCAACACTCAATCCTCAGCCCTGAAACCTCAATCCCGAATCCTCAATCCTGAATCCGCAAACCTCAGTCCTCAGTCCTCAACAATCAATTGTCAATCCTCAATCCTCAATAGAATATCCTCAATTCACAGTTTTCAATACTCAATCCCCATTCTTCAATCTTCAAACCTCAATCCACAAACATCAATTCTCATCACTCAACACTCAACACTCAGTCCTCAATCTTCAATCCTCAATCCTCAATCCTCAATCTTGAATCCTCAATACTCAATCTTCAACCTTCAATCCTCAATTGTCAATCCTCAACACTCAATCCTCAATCGTCAATCCTGAATCCCCAATCCTCAATCTTCAATCCTCTATCCTCAATCCTCAATCCTCAATCCTCAATCCTCAATCATCAATCTTCAATACTCAATACTCAATCTTCAATCCTCAATCCTCAATCCTCAATCCCCAATCCTCAATCTTCAATCCTCTATCCTCAATCCTCAATCCTCAATCCTCAATCCTCAACCTTCAATACCCAATACTCAATCTTCAATCCTCAATCCTCAATCCTCAGTCCTCGATCCTCAATCCTCAATCCTCAATCCTCAATCTTCAATCCTCAATACTCAATCTGCAATCCTCAGACCTCAAACATCAATACTCAACCCTCAGTCCTCGTCCGCAATCCACAAACCTCAATCCTCAATCCTCAATCTTCAATCATCAATATTCAATCTTCAATCCTCAATCCTCAATCCTCTATCCTCAATCCTCAATCCTGAATGTTCAATCCTCAATACCCAATCCACAATCTTCAATCCTCAATACTCAATCCTCAATCCTCAATCCTCAATCCTCAGTCCTCAATCCTCAATTCTCAATCCTCAATCCTCAATCCTCAGACCTCAAACGTCAATACTCAACCCTCAGCCCTCGTCCGCAATCCACAACCCTCAATCCTCAATCCTCAATCTTCAATCATCAATCCTCAATCCTCAATCCTCAATTCTCAATCCTCAATCCTCAATCCTCAATCCTCAATCTTCAATCGTCAATCCTCAATCCTCAATCCTCAATCCTCAATCCTCAATCGTCAATCCTCAATACCCAATACTCAATCTTCAATCCTCAATCCTCAATCTTCAATCCTTAATCCTCAATCCTCAATCCCCAATCCTCAATCTTCAATACTCAATCTTCAATCCTCAATCCTCAATCCTCAGTCCTCAATCCTCAATCCTCATTCTTCAATCCTCAACACCCAATCCTCAATCTTCAATCCTCAATCCTCAAACCTCAATTCTCAATCCTCAGTCCTCAATCCTCAGAACTCAAGCATCAATACTCAACCCTCAGTCCTCGTCCGCAATCCACAACCCTCAATCCTCAATCCTCAATCCTCAGTCCTCAATCCTCAATCCTCATTCTTCAATCCTCAACACCCAATCCTCAATCTTCAATCCTCAATCCTCAAACCTCAATTCTCAATCCTCAGTCCTCAATCCTCAGAACTCAAGCATCAATACTCAACCCTCAGTCCTCGTCCGCAATCCACAACCATCAATCCTCAATCCTCAATCTTGAATCATCAATATTCAATCTTCAATTCTCAATCCTCAATGCTCAATTCTCAATCCGCAATACTCAATCCTCAATCGTCAATCCTCAATCCTGAATTCTCAACCTTCGATCCTCAATACTCAGTCTTCAATACTCAATCCTCAATGCTCAATCCTCAACCCTCAATCCTCAATCCTCAATCCCAAATCCTTAATCCTCAATCCTCAATCATCAACCTACAATCCACAGTCCTGATACCTCAATACCGAATGCTCAATCCTGAATCCTCAATCCTCAGCCCTCAGTCCTCAACAATCAATTGTCAATCCTCAATCCTCAATAGAATATCTTCAATTCACAGTTTTCAATACTCAATCCCCATTCTTCAATCTTCAAATCTCAATCCACAAACATCAATTATCATCACTCAACCCTCAACACTCAGTCCTCAATCTTCAATCGTCAATCCTAAATCCGCAATCTTCAATCCTCAATACTCAACATTCAATCCTCAACCCTCAATCCTCAATCCTCAATGCTCAATCCTCAATCGTCAATCCTCAATTCCCAATCCTCAATCTTCAATCCTCAATCCTCAATATTCAATCCTGAATCGTCAATCCTCAATCCTCAATGCTCAATCTTCAATCCTCAATATTCAATCTTCAATCGTCAATCCTCAATCCTCAATCCTCAATCCTCAATCCTCTATCCTCAATCATCAATCCTCAATCCTCAAACGTCGATACCGGAGCCCCTATCTTCAATCCTCAATCCTCAATCCTCAATCCTCAATTCTCTATCCTCAATCCTCAGTCCTTAGTCCTGAAACCTCAATCCTCAACCCTCAACCCTCATCCTCAATCCTCAATCCTCAATCCTCAATCATCAATCCTCAATTTTCAATCCTCAATACTCAATCCTCAAAACTCAATCCTCAATACTAAATCCACAATCCTCAATCATCAATCCGCAACCCGCAATCCTCAGTCCTGAAACCTCAATCCCGAATCCTCAATCCTGAATCCGCAAACTTCAGTCCTCAGACCTCAACAATCAATTGTCAATACTCAATCCTCAATAGAATATCCTCAATTCACAGTTTTCAATACTCAATCCCCATTCTTCAATCTTCAAATCTCAATCCACAAACATCAATTCTCATCACTCAACCCTCAACACTCAGTCCACGGTCTTCAATTCTCAATCCTCAATCCTCAATCTTGAATCCTCAATACTCACTCTTCAATCCTGAATCCTCAACTCTCAATCCTCAACACTCAATCCTCAATCGTCAATCCTCAATCCCCAATCCTCAATCTTCTATCCTCTATCCTCAATCCTCAATCGTCAATCCTCAATCCTCAATCTTCAATACTCAATACTCAATCTTCAATCCTCAATCCTCAATCCTCAGTCCTCAGTCCTCAATCCTCAATCCTCAATCCTCAATCTTCTATCCTCAATACTCAATCCGCAATCCTCAACCCTCAATCCTCAATCCTCAATCCTAATTCGTCACTCCTTGAAGCCCAGTCCTCAATCTTCAATCCTCAATCCTCAATCCTCAATTCTCAATCCTCAATACTCAATCCTCAATCCTCAACCTTCAATCCTCAATACTCAACCTTCAATACTCAATCCTCAATCCTCAATCCTCAATCCTCAATCCTCAATCATCAATCTTCAATCCTCAATACTCAATCTTCAACCCTCAATCTTCAATCCTCAATCCTCTATCCTCATTCTCCAATCCTCAACACCCAATCCTCAATCTTCAATCCTCAATCCTCAATCCTCAATTCTCAATCCTCAATCCTGAATCCTCAGACCTCAAACATGAATACTCAACCCTCAGTCCTCGTCCGCAATCCACAACCCTCAATCCTCAATCCTCAATCTTCAATCATCAATATTCAATCTTCAAACGTCAATCCTCAATCCTCTATCCTCAATCCTCAATCCTGAATGTTCTATCCTCAATACAGAATCCTCAATCTTCAATCCTCAATACTCAATCCTCAATCCTCAACCCTCAATCCTCAGTCCTCAAACCTCAATCCTGAATCCTCAATCCTGAATCCTCAACCTTCAGCCCTCAGTCCTCAACAATCAATTGTCAGTCCTCAATGCTCAATAGAATATACCCAATTCGCAGGTTTCAATACTCAATCCCCAATGTTCAATCTTCAAATCTCAATCCACAAACATCAATTCTCATCACTCAACGCACAACACTCAGTCCCCAATCCTCAATCTTCAATCCTCAATCCTCAATCCTCAATTCTCAATCCTCAATCCTCAGTCCTGAGTCCTCAGACCTCAACCCTCAACCCTCAGCCCTCATCCTCAATCCTCAATCCTCGATCCTCAATCCTCAATCCTTAATCTTCAATCCTCAATACTCAATCTTTAATCCTCAATCCTCAGTCCTCAAACCTCAATTCTGAGTACTCAGTCCTGAATACTCAACCTTCAGCCCTCAGTCCTCAACAATCAGTTGCCAATCCTCAGTCCTTAATAGAATATCCTCAATTCACAGCTTTCAATACTCAATACTCAATCTGCATTCTTCAAATCTCTATCCACAAACATCAATTCTCATAACTCAACCCTCAACACTCAGTCCTCAATGTTCAGTCCTCAATCCTCAATTCTCAATATTCAATCCTCAATTCTGAATCTTCAATCCTAATTCCTCAATCCTCAATTCTCAATCCTCAATCCTCAATCTTCAATCCTCAGTCCCCAAACCTCAATCTTCAATCCTCAATCCTCAATCCTGAATCCTCAACCTTCAGCACTCAGTCTTCAACAATCAGTTGTCAATCCTCAATCCTCAATACAACATCACCAATGCACAGTTTTCAATACTCAATACTCAATCTGCAATCTTCAAATCTCTATCCACAAGCATCAATTCTCATCACTCAACCCTCAACCCTCCGTCCCCAATTCTCAATCTTCAATCCTCAATCCTCAATCCTCAATCCCCAATCCTCAATCTTCAATCCTCAATACTCAATCTTCAATCCTCAATCCTCAATCCTCAATCCTCAATCCTCAATCCTCAATCCTCAACCCTCAATCCTCAGCCCTGAAACCTCAATCCCGAATCCTCAATCCTGAATCCGCAAACCTCAGTCCTCAGTCCTCAACAATCAATTATCAATCCTCAATCCTCAATAGAATATCCTCAATTCACAGTTTTCAATACTCAATCCCCATTCTTCAATCTTCAAACCTCAATCCACAAACATCAATTCTCATCACTCAACACTCAACACTCAGTCCTCAATCTTCAATCCTCAATCCTCAATCCTCAATCTTGAATCCTCAATACTCAATCTTCAATCCTCAATCCTCAATTGTCAATCCTCAACACTCAATCCTCAATCCTCAATCCTGAATCCCCAATCCTCAATCTTCAATCCTCTATCCTCAATCCTCAATCCTCAATCCTCAATCCTCAATCATCAATCTTCAATACTCAATACTCAATCTTCAATCCTCAATCCTCAATCCTCAATCCCCAATCCTCAATCTTCAATCCTCTATCCTCAATCCTCAATCCTCAATCCTCAATCCTCAACCTTCAATACCCAATACTCAATCTTCAATCCTCAATCCTCAATCCTCAGTCCTCGATCCTCAATCCTCAATCCTCAATCCTCAATCTTCAATCCTCAATACTCAATCTGCAATCCTCAGACCTCAAACATCAATACTCAACCCTCAGTCCTCGTCCGCAATCCACAAACCTCAATCCTCAATCCTCAATCTTCAATCATCAATATTCAATCTTCAATCCTCAATCCTCAATCCTCTATCCTCAATCCTCAATCCTGAATGTTCAATCCTCAATACCCAATCCACAATCTTCAATCCTCAATACTCAATCCTCAATCCTCAATCCTCAATCCTCAGTCCTCAATCCTCAATTCTCAATCCTCAATCCTCAATCCTCAGACCTCAAACGTCAATACTCAACCCTCAGACCTCGTCCGCAATCCACAACCCTCAATCCTCAATCCTCAATCTTCAATCATCAATCCTCAATCCTCAATCCTCAATTCTCAATCCTCAATCCTCAATCCTCAATCCTCAATCTTCAATCGTCAATCCTCAATCCTCAATCCTCAATCCTCAATCCTCAATCGTCAATCCTCAATACCCAATTCTCAATCTTCAATCCTCAATCCTCAATCTTCAATCCTTAATCCTCAATCCTCAATCCCCAATCCTCAATCTTCAATACTCAATCTTCAATCCTCAATCCTCAATCCTCAGTCCTCAATCCTCAATCCTCATTCTTCAATCCTCAACACCCAATCCTCAATCTTCAATCCTCAATCCTCAAACCTCAATTCTCAATCCTCAGTCCTCAATCCTCAGAACTCAAGCATCAATACTCAACCCTCAGTCCTCGTCCGCAATCCACAACCCTCAATCCTCAATCCTCAATCTTCAATCATCAATATTCAATCTTCAATTCTCAATCCTCAATGCTCAATTCTCAATCCGCAATACTCAATCCTCAATCGTCAATCCTCAATCCTGAATTCTCAACCTTCGATCCTCAATACTCAGTCTTCAATACTCAATCCTCAATGCTCAATCCTCAACCCTCAATCCTCAATCCTCAATCCCAAATCCTCAATCTTCAATCCTCAGTCCCCAAACCTCAATCTTCAATCCTCAATCCTCAATCCTGAATCCTCAACCTTCAGCACTCAGTCTTCAACAATCAGTTGTCAATCCTCAATCCTCAATACAACATCACCAATGCACAGTTTTCAATACTCAATACTCAATCTGCAATCTTCAAATCTCTATCCACAAGCATCAATTCTCATCACTCAACCCTCAACCCTCCGTCCCCAATTCTCAATCTTCAATCCTCAATCCTCAATCCTCAATCCTCAATCCTCAATTTTCAATCCTCAATACTCAATCTTCAATCCTCAATCCTCAATCCTCAATCCTCAATCCTCAATCCTCAATCCTCAACCCTCAATCCTCAGCCCTGAAACCTCAATCCCGAATCCTCAATCCTGAATCCGCAAACCTCAGTCCTCAGTCCTCAACAATCAATTATCAATCCTCAATCCTCAATAGAATATCCTCAATTCACAGTTTTCAATACTCAATCCCCATTCTTCAATCTTCAAACCTCAATCCACAAACATCAATTCTCATCACTCAACACTCAACACTCAGTCCTCAATCTTCAATCCTCAATCCTCAATCCTCAATCTTGAATCCTCAATACTCAATCTTCAATCCTCAATCCTCAATTGTCAATCCTCAACACTCAATCCTCAATCGTCAATCCTGAATCCCCAATCCTCAATCTTCAATCCTCTATCCTCAATCCTCAATCCTCAATCCTCAATCCTCAATCATCAATCTTCAATACTCAATACTCAATCTTCAATCCTCAATCCTCAATCCTCAATCCCCAATCCTCAATCTTCAATCCTCTATCCTCAATCCTCAATCCTCAATCCTCAATCCTCAACCTTCAATACCCAATACTCAATCTTCAATCCTCAATCCTCAATCCTCAGTCCTCGATCCTCAATCCTCAATCCTCAATCCTCAATCTTCAATCCTCAATACTCAATCTGCAATCCTCAGACCTCAAACATCAATACTCAACCCTCAGTCCTCGTCCGCAATCCACAAACCTCAATCCTCAATCCTCAATCTTCAATCATCAATATTCAATCTTCAATCCTCAATCCTCAATCCTCTATCCTCAATCCTCAATCCTGAATGTTCAATCCTCAATACCCAATCCACAATCTTCAATCCTCAATACTCAATCCTCAATCCTCAATCCTCAATCCTCAGTCCTCAATCCTCAATTCTCAATCCTCAATCCTCAATCCTCAGACCTCAAACGTCAATACTCAACCCTCAGACCTCGTCCGCAATCCACAACCCTCAATCCTCAATCCTCAATCTTCAATCATCAATCCTCAATCCTCAATCCTCAATTCTCAATCCTCAATCCTCAATCCTCAATCCTCAATCTTCAATCGTCAATCCTCAATCCTCAATCCTCAATCCTCAATCCTCAATCGTCAATCCTCAATACCCAATTCTCAATCTTCAATCCTCAATCCTCAATCTTCAATCCCCAATCCTCAATCTTCAATACTCAATCTTCAATCCTCAATCCTCAATCCTCAATCCTCAATCCTCAATCCACAATCCTCAATCCTCATTCTTCAATCCTCAATACCAAATCCTCAATCCTCAATCCTCAATTCTCAATCCTCAATTCGCAATCCTCAGTCCTCAATCCTCAGACCTCAAGCATCAATACCCAACCCTCTGACCTCGTCCTCAATCCACAACCCTTAATCCTAAATCCGCAATCTTCAATCATCAATATTCAACCTTCAATCCTCAATCCTCAATCCTCAATCCTCAATCCTCAATCCTCAATCCTCAATCCTCAAACCTCAATACCGGAGCCTCAATCTTCAATCCTCAATCCTCAATCCTCAATTCTCTGTCCTCAATCCTCAGTTCTTAGTCCTCAAACCTCAATCCTCAACCCTCAACCCTCATCCTCAATCCTCAATCCTCAATCCTCAATCATCAATCCTCAATTTTCAATCCTCAATACTCAATCCTCAATCCTCAATCCTCAATACTCAATCCACAATCATCAATCCTCAATCCTCAACCCTCAATCCTCAGTCCTGAAACATCAATTCCAAATCCTCAATCTTGAATCCTCAACCTTCAGCCCTCAGTACTCAACAACCAGTTGTCAATCCTCAATCATCAATAGAATATCCTCAATTCACAGCTTTCAATACTCAATCCCCATTCTTCAGTCATCAAATCTCAATCCACAAACATCAATTCTCATCACTCAACCCTCAACACTCAGTCCTCAATCTTCAATCCCCAATCCTAAATCCTCAATCTTCAATCCACAATACTCAATCTTCAATCCTCAATCCTCAATTCTCAATCCTCAATACTCAATCCTCAATCGTCAATCCTCAATTCCCAATCGTCAATCTTCAATCCTTAATCCTCAATCTTCAATCCTTAATCCTCAATCCTCCATCACCAATCCTCAATCTTCAATCCTCAATACTCAATCTTCAATCTTCAATCCTCAATCCTCAATCCTCAATCCTCAAACCTCAAACATCAATCTTCAATCCTCAATACTCAATCTTCAACACTCAATCTTCAATCCCCGATCCTCAATCCTCAGTCTTCAATCCTCAACACCCAATCCTCAATCTTCAATCCTCAGTCCTCAATCCTCAATTCTCAATCCTCAGTCCTCAATCCTCAGAACTCAAGCATCAATACTCAACCCTCAGTCCTCGTCCGCAATCCATAACCCTCAATCCTCAATCCTCAATCTTCAATCATCAATATTCAATCATCAATCCTCAATCCTCAATCCTCAATTCTCAATCCGCAATACTCAATCCTCAATCGTCAGTCCTCAATCCTGAATCCTCAACATTCAATCCTCAATACTCAATCTTCAACACTCAATCCTCAATGCTCAATCCTCAACCCTCAATCCTCAATCCTCAATCCCAAATCCTCAATCTTCAATCCTCAGTCCCCAAACCTCAATCTTCAATCCTCAATCCTCAATCCTGAATCCTCAACCTTCAGCACTCAGTCTTCAACAATCAGTTGTCAATCCTCAATCCTCAATACAACATCACCAATGCACAGTTTTCAATACTCAATACTCAATCTGCAATCTTCAAATCTCTATCCACAAGCATCAATTCTCATCACTCAACCCTCAACCCTCCGTCCCCAATTCTCAATCTTCAATCCTCAATCCTCAATCCTCAATCCTCAATCCTCAATTTTCAATCCTCAATACTCAATCTTCAATCCTCAATCCTCAATCCTCAATCCTCAATCCTCAATCCTCAATCCTCAACCCTCAATCCTCAGCCCTGAAACCTCAATCCCGAATCCTCAATCCTGAATCCGCAAACCTCAGTCCTCAGGCCTCAACAATCAATTATCAATCCTCAATCCTCAATAGAATATCCTCAATTCACAGTTTTCAATACTCAATCCCCATTCTTCAATCTTCAAACCTCAATCCACAAACATCAATTCTCATCACTCAACACTCAACACTCAGTCCTCAATCTTCAATCCTCAATCCTCAATCCTCAATCTTGAATCCTCAATACTCAATCTTCAATCCTCAATCCTCAATTGTCAATCCTCAACACTCAATCCTCAATCGTCAATCCTGAATCCCCAATCCTCAATCTTCAATCCTCTATCCTCAATCCTCAATCCTCAATCCTCAATCCTCAATCATCAATCTTCAATACTCAATACTCAATCTTCAATCCTCAATCCTCAATCCTCAATCCCCAATCCTCAATCTTCAATCCTCTATCCTCAATCCTCAATCCTCAATCCTCAATCCTCAACCTTCAATACCCAATACTCAATCTTCAATCCTCAATCCTCAATCCTCAGTCCTCGATCCTCAATCCTCAATCCTCAATCCTCAATCTTCAATCCTCAATACTCAATCTGCAATCCTCAGACCTCAAACATCAATACTCAACCCTCAGTCCTCGTCCGCAATCCACAAACCTCAATCCTCAATCCTCAATCTTCAATCATCAATATTCAATCTTCAATCCTCAATCCTCAATCCTCTATCCTCAATCCTCAATCCTGAATGTTCAATCCTCAATACCCAATCCACAATCTTCAATCCTCAATACTCAATCCTCAATCCTCAATCCTCAATCCTCAGTCCTCAATCCTCAATTCTCAATCCTCAATCCTCAATCCTCAGACCTCAAACGTCAATACTCAACCCTCAGACCTCGTCCGCAATCCACAACCCTCAATCCTCAATCCTCAATCTTCAATCATCAATCCTCAATCCTCAATCCTCAATTCTCAATCCTCAATCCTCAATCCTCAATCCTCAATCTTCAATCGTCAATCCTCAATCCTCAATCCTCAATCCTCAATCCTCAATCGTCAATCCTCAATACCCAATTCTCAATCTTCAATCCTCAATCCTCAATCTTCAATCCCCAATCCTCAATCTTCAATACTCAATCTTCAATCCTCAATCCTCAATCCTCAATCCTCAATCCTCAATCCACAATCCTCAATCCTCATTCTTCAATCCTCAATACCAAATCCTCAATCCTCAATCCTCAATTCTCAATCCTCAATTCGCAATCCTCAGTCCTCAATCCTCAGACCTCAAGCATCAATACCCAACCCTCTGACCTCGTCCTCAATCCACAACCCTTAATCCTAAATCCGCAATCTTCAATCATCAATATTCAACCTTCAATCCTCAATCCTCAATCCTCAATCCTCAATCCTCAATCCTCAATCCTCAATCCTCAAACCTCAATACCGGAGCCTCAATCTTCAATCCTCAATCCTCAATCCTCAATTCTCTATCCTCAATCCTCAGTTCTTAGTCCTCAAACCTCAATCCTCAACCCTCAACCCTCATCCTCAATCCTCAATCCTCAACCCTCAATCATCAATCCTCAATTTTCAATCCTCAATACTCAATCCTCAATCCTCAATCCTCAATACTCAATCCACAATCATCAATCCTCAATCCTCAACCCTCAATCCTCAGTCCTGAAACATCAATTCCAAATCCTCAATCTTGAATCCTCAACCTTCAGCCCTCAGTACTCAACAACCAGTTGTCAATCCTCAATCATCAATAGAATATCCTCAATTCACAGCTTTCAATACTCAATCCCCATTCTTCAGTCATCAAATCTCAATCCACAAACATCAATTCTCATCACTCAACCCTCAACACTCAGTCCTCAATCTTCAATCCCCAATCCTAAATCCTCAATCTTCAATCCACAATACTCAATCTTCAATCCTCAATCCTCAATTCTCAATCCTCAATACTCAATCCTCAATCGTCAATCCTCAATTCCCAATCGTCAATCTTCAATCCTTAATCCTCAATCTTCAATCCTTAATCCTCAATCCTCCATCACCAATCCTCAATCTTCAATCCTCAATACTCAATCTTCAATCTTCAATCCTCAATCCTCAATCCTCAATCCTCAAACCTCAAACATCAATCTTCAATCCTCAATACTCAATCTTCAACACTCAATCTTCAATCCCCGATCCTCAATCCTCAGTCTTCAATCCTCAACACCCAATCCTCAATCTTCAATCCTCAGTCCTCAATCCTCAATGCTCAATCCTCAGTCCTCAACCCTCAGACCTCAAGCATCAATACTCAACCCTCAGTCCTCGTCCGCAATCCATAACCCTCAATCCTCAATCCTCAATCTTCAATCATCAATATTCAATCATCAATCCTCAATCCTCAATCCTCAATTCTCAATCCGCAATACTCAATCCTCAATCGTCAGTCCTCAATCCTGAATCCTCAACATTCAATCCTCAATACTCAATCTTCAACACTCAATCCTCAATCCTCAATCCTCAATCCTCAATCCTCAATCCTCAATCCCAAATCCTTAATCCTCAATCCTCAATCCTCAACCCACAATCCTCAGTCCTGATACCTCAATACCGAATCCTCAATCCTGAAACCTCAGTCCTCAGCCCTGAGTCCTCAAGAATCAATTGTCAATCCTCAATCCTCAACAGAATATCTTCAATTAACAGTTTTCAATACTCAATCCCCATTCTTCAGTCATCAAATCTCAATCCACAAACATCAATTCTCATCACTCAACCCTCAACACTCGGTCCTCAATCTTCAATCCTCAATCCTAAATCCTCAATCTTCAATCCTCAATACTCAATCTTCAATCCTCAATCCTCAATTCTCAATCCTCAATCCACAATCCTCAATCCTCAATCCTCAATCCTCAATCCTCAATCCTCAATCTTCAATCCTCAATCCTAATTCGTCACTCCATGAAGCCCAGTCCTCAATCTTCAATCCTCAATCCTCAGTCATCAATTCTCAATCCTCAATCCTCAATCCTCAATCCTCAACCTTCAATCCTCAATACTCAACCTTCAATACTCAATCCTCAATCCTCAATCCTCAATCCTCAATCCCCAATCCTCAATCCCAAATCCTCAATCCTCAATCCTCAAGCCTCAACCCTCAATCCTCAGTCCTGAAACATCAATTCCGAATCCTCAATCCTGAATCCTCAACCTTCAGCCCTCAGTCCTCAACAATCAGTTGTCAATCCTCAATCCTCAATAGAATATCCTCAATTCACAGCTTTCAATACTCAATCCCCATTCTTCAATCATCAAATCTCAATCCACAAACATCAATTCTCATCACTCAACCCTCAACACTCGGTCCTCAATCTTCAATCCTCAATCCTAAATCCTCAATCTTCAATCCTCAATACTCAATCTTCAATACTCAATCCTCAATTCTCAATCCTCAATACTCAATCCTCAACCTTCAACCCTCAATTCCCAATCCTCAATCTTCAATCCTCAATCCTCAATCTTCAATCCTTAATCCTCAATCCTCCATCCCCAATCCTCAATCTTCAATCCTCAATACTCAATCTTCAATCCTCAATCCTCAATCCTCAATCCTCAATCCTCAATCCTCAATCATCAATCTTCAATCCTCAATACTCAATCTTCAACCCTCAATCTTCAATCCTCAATCCTCTATCCTCATTCTTCAATCCTCAACACCCAATCCTCAATCTTCAATCCTCAATCCTCAATCCTCAATTCTCAATCCTCAATCCTGAATCCTCAGACCTCAAACATGAATACTCAACCCTCAGTCCTCGTCCGCAATCCGCAACCCTCAATCCTCAATCCTCAATCTTCAATCATCAATATTCAATCTTCAAACGTCAATCCTCAATCCTCTATCCTCAATACTCAATCCTGAATGTTCAATCCTCAATACAGAATCCTCAATCTTCAATCCTCAATACTCAATCCTCAATCCTCAACCCTCAATCCTCAGTCCTCAAACCTCAATCCTGAATCCTCAATCCTGAATCCTCAACCTTCAGCCCTCAGTCCTCAACAATCAATTGTCAGTCCTCAATGCTCAATAGAATATACCCAATTCGCAGGTTTCAATACTCAATCCCCAATGTTCAGTCTTCAAATCTCAATCCACAAACATCAATTCTCATCACTCAACGCTCAACACTCAGTCCCCAATCCTCAATCTTCAATCCTCAATCCTCAATCCTCAATTCTCAATCCTCAATCCTCAGTCCTGAGTCCTCAGACCTCAACCCTCAACCCTCAGCCCTCATCCTCAATCCTCAATCCTCGATCCTCAATCCTCAATCCTTAATCTTCAATCCTCAATACTCAATCTTTAATCCTCAATCCTCAGTCCTCAAACCTCAATTCTGAGTACTCAGTCCTGAATACTCAACCTTCAGCCCTCAGTCCTCAACAATCAGTTGCCAATCCTCAGTCCTCAATAGAATATCCTCAATTCACAGCTTTCAATACTCAATACTCAATCTGCATTCTTCAAATCTCTATCCACAAACATCAATTCTCATAACTCAACCCTCAACACTCAGTCCTCAATGTTCAGTCCTCAATCCTCAATTCTCAATATTCAATCCTCAATTCTGAATCTTCAATCCTAATTCCTCAATCCTCAATTCTCAATCCTCAATCCTCAATCTTCAATCCTCAGTCCCCAAACCTCAATCTTCAATCCTCAATCCTCAATCCTGAATCCTCAACCTTCAGCACTCAGTCTTCAACAATCAGTTGTCAATCCTCAATCCTCAATACAACATCACCAATGCACAGTTTTCAATACTCAATACTCAACCTGCAATCTTCAAATCTCTATCCACAAGCATCAATTCTCATCACTCAACCCTCAACCCTCCGTCCCCAATTCTCAATCTTCAATCCTCAATCCTCAATCCTCAATCCTCAATCCTCAATTTTCAATCCTCAATACTCAATCTTCAATCCTCAATCCTCAATCCTCAATCCTCAATCCTCAATCCTCAATCCTCAACCCTCAATCCCCAGCCCTGAAACCTCAATCCCGAATCCTCAATCCTGAATCCGCAAACTTCAGTGCTCAGTCCTCAACAATCAATTGTCAATCCTCAATCCTCAATAGAATATCCTCAATTCACAGTTTTCAATACTCAATCCCCATTCTTCAATCTTCAAACCTCAATCCACAAACATCAATTCTCATCACTCAACACTCAACACTCAGTCCTCAATCTTCAATCCTCAATCCTCAATCCTCAATCTTGAATCCTCAATACTCAATCTTCAATCCTCAATCCTCAATTGTCAATCCTCAACACTCAATCCTCAATCGTCAATCCTGAATCCCCAATCCTCAATCTTCAATCCTCTATCCTCAATCCTCAATCCTCAATCCTCAATCCTCAATCATCAATCTTCAATACTCAATACTCAATCTTCAATCCTCAATCCTCAATCCCCAATCCTCAATCTTCAATCCTCTATCCTCAATCCTCAATCCTCAATCCTCAATCCTCAACCTTCAATACCCAATACTCAACCTTCAATCCTCAATCCTCAATCCTCAGTCCTCGATCCTCAATCCTCAATCCTCAATCCTCAATCTTCAATCCTCAATACTCAATCTGCAATCCTCAGACCTCAAACATCAATACTCAACCCTCAGCCCTCGTCCGCAATCCACAACCCTCAATCCTCAATCCTCAATCTTCAATCATCAATCCTCAATCCTGAATCCTCAATTCTCAATCCTCAATCCTCAATCCTCAATCCTCAATCTTCAATCGTCAATCCTCAATCCTCAATCCTCAATCCTCAATCCTCAATCGTCAATCCTCAATTCCCAATTCTCAATCTTCAATCCTCAATCCTCAATCTTCAATCCTTAATCCTCAATCCTCAATCCCCAATCCTCAATCTTCAATACTCAATCTTCAATCCTCAATCCTCAATCCTCAGTCCTCAATCCTCAATCCTCATTCTTCAATCCTCAACACCCAATCCTCAATCTTCAATCCTCAATCCTCAAACCTCAATTCTCAATCCTCAGTCCTCAATCCTCAGAACTCAAGCATCAATACTCAACCCTCAGTCCTCGTCCGCAATCCACAACCCTCAATCCTCAATCCTCAATCTTCAATCATCAATATTCAATCTTCAATTCTCAATCCTCAATGCTCAATTCTCAATCCGCAATACTCAATCCTCAATCGTCAATCCTCAATCCTGAACTGTCAATCTTCAATCCTCAATACTCAATCTTCAATACTCAATCCTCAATCCTCAATCCTCAACCCTCAATCCTCAATCCTCAATCCCAAATCCTTAATCCTCAATCCTCAATCCTCAACCCACAATCCACAGTCCTGATACCTCAATACCGAATCCTCAATCCTAAATCCTCAATCCTCAGCCCTCAGTCCTCAACAATCAATTGTCAATCCTCAATCCTCAATAGAATATCTTCAATTCACAGTTTTCAATACTCAATCCCCATTCTTCAATCTTCAAATCTCAATCCACAAACATCAATTCTCATCACTCAACCCTCAACACTCGGTCCTCAATCTTCAATCCTCAATCCTAAATCCTCAATCTTCAATCCTCAATACTCAATCTTCAATCCTCAATCCTCAATTCTCAATCCTCAATACTCAATCCTCAATCTTCAGCCCTCAATTCCCAATCCTCAATCTTCAATCCTCAATCCTCAATCTTCAATCCTTAATCCTCAATCCTCCATCCCCAATCCTCAACCTTCAATCCTCAATACTCAATACTCAATCTTCAATCCTCAATCCTCAATACTCAATCCTCAATCTTCAACCCTCAATTCCCAATCCTCAATCTTCAATCCTCAATCCTCAATCTTCAATCCTTAATCCTCAATCCTCCATCCCCAATCGTCAATCTTCAATCCTCAATACTCAATCTTCAATCCTCAATCCTCAATCCTCAATCCTCAATCCTCAATCCTCAATCATCAATCTTCAATCCTCAATACTCAATCTTCAACCCTCAATCTTCAATCCTCAATCCTCTATCCTCATTCCTCAATCCTCAACACCCAATCCTCAATAATCAATCCTCAATCCTCAATCCTCAATTCTCAATCCTCAATCCTGAATCCTCAGACCTCAAACATCAATACTCAACCCTCAGTCCTCGTCCGCAATCCACAACCCTCAATCCTCAATCCTCAATCTTCAATCATCAATATTCAATCTTCAAACCTCAATCCTCAACCCTCTATCCTCAATCCTCAATCCTGAATGTTCAATCCTCAATACAGAATCCTCAATCTTCAATCCTCAATACTCAATCCTCAATCCTCAACCCTCAATCCTCAGTCCTCAAACCTCAATCCTGTATCCTCAATCCTGAATCCTCAACCTTCAGCCCTCAGTCCTCAACAATCAATTGTCAGTCCTCAATGCTCAATAGAATATACCCAATTCGCAGGTTTCAATACTCAATCCCCAATGTTCAATCTTCAAATCTCAATCCACAAACATCAATTCTCATCACTCAACGCTCAACACTCAGTCCCCAATCCTCAATCTTCAATCCTCAATCCTCAATCCTCAATTCTCAATCCTCAATCCTCAGTCCTGAGTCCTCAGACCTTAACCCTCAACCCTCAACCCTCAGCCCTCATCCTCAATCCTCAATCCTCGATCCTCAATCCTCAATCCTTAATCTTCAATCCTCAATACTCAATCTTTAATCCTCAATCCTCAGTCCTCAAACCTCAATTCTGAGTACTCAGTCCTGAATACTCAACCTTCAGCCCTCAGTCCTCAACAATCAGTTGCCAATCCTCAGTCCTTAATTGAATATCCTCAATTCACAGCTTTCAATACTCAACACTCAATCTGCAATCTTCAAATCTCTATCCACAAGCATCAATTCTCATCACTCAACCCTCAACCCTCCGTCCCCAATTCTCAATCTTCAATCCTCAATCCGCAATCCTCAATCCTCAATCCTCAATCCTCAATATTCAATCCTCAATACTCAATCTTCAATCCTCAATCCTCAATCCTCAATCCTCAACCCTCAATCCTCAATCCTCAACCCTCAATCCTCAGCCCTGAAACCTCAATCCCGAATCCTCAATCCTGAATCCGCAAACCTCAGTCCTCAGTCCTCAACAATCAATTGTCAATCCTCAATCCTCAATAGAATATCCTCAATTCTAAGTTTTCAATACTCAATCCCCATTCTTCAATCTTCAAACCTCAATCCACAAACATCAATTCTCATCACTCAACTCTCAACACTCAGTCCTCAATCTTCAATCCTCAATCCTCAATCCTCAATCTTGAATCCTCAATACTTAATCTTCAATCCTCAATCCTCAATAGTCAATCCTCAACACTCAATCCTCAATCGTCAATCCTCAATCCCCAATCCTCAATCTTCAATCCTCTATCCTTAATCCTCAATCCTCAATCCTCATCCTTCAATCCTCAACACCCAATCCTCAATCCTCAATCCTCAATCCTCAAACCTCAATTCCCAATCCTCAGTCCTCAATCCTCAGAACTCAAGCATCAATACTCAACCCTCAGTCCTCGTCCGCAATCCACAACCCTCAATCCTCAATCCTCAATCTTCAATCATCAATATTCAATCTTCAATTCTCAATCCTCAATGCTCAATTCTCAATCCGCAATACTCAATCCTCAATCGTCAATCCTCAATCCACAATCCACAGTCCTGATACCTCAATACCGAATCCTCAATCCTGAATCCTAAATCCTCAGCCCTCAGTCCTCAACAAACAATTGTCAATCCTCAATCCTCAATAGAATATCTTCAATTCACAGTTTTCAATACTCAATCCCCATTCTTCAATCTTCAAATCTCAATCCACAAACATCAATTATCATCACTCAACCCTCAACACTCAGTCCTCAATCTTCAATCGTCAATCCTAAATCCGCAATCTTCAATCCTCAATACTCAACATTCAATCCTCAACCCTCAATCCTCAATCCTCAATGCTCAATCCTCAATCGTCAATCCTCAATTCCCAATCCTCAATTTTCAATCCTCAATCCTCAATATTCAATCCTGAATCGTCAATCCTCAATCCTCAATGCTCAATCTTCAATCCTCAATACTCAATCTTCAATCGTCAATCCTCAATCCTCTATCCTCAACCCTCAATCCTCAATCCTCAATCATCAATCTTCAATCCTCAATACTCAATCTTCTACCCTCAATCTTCAATCCTCAATCCTCTATCCTCATTCTTTAATCCTCAACACCCAATCCTCGATCTTCAATCCTCAGTCCTCAATCCTCAATTCTCAATCCTCAATCCTCAATCCTCAGACCTCAAACATCAATACTCAAGCCTCAGTCCTCGTCCGCAATCCACAAACCTCAATCCTCAACCCTCAATCTTCAATCATCAATATTCAATCTTCAATCCTCAATCCTCAATCCTCTATCCTCAATCCTCGATCCTGAATGTTCAATCCTCAATACCCAATCCTCAATCTTCAATCCTCAATACTCAATACTCAATCCTCAATCCTCAATCCTCAGTCCTCAATCCTCAATTCTCAATCCTCAATCCTCAATCCTCAGACCTCGAACATCAATACTCAACCCTCAGCCCTCGTCCGCAATCCACAACCCTCAATCCTCAATCCTCAAACTTCAATCATCAATCCTCAATCCTCAATCCTCAATTCTCAATCCTCAATCCTCAATCCTCAATCCTCAATCTTCAATCCTTAATCCTCAATCCTCAATTCTCAATCCTCAATCCTCAATCGTCAATCCTCAATTCCCAATCCTCAATCTTCAATCCTCAATCCTCAATCTTCAATCCTTAATCCTCAATCCTCAATCCCCAATCCTCAATCTTCAATACTCAATCTTCAATCCTGAATCCTCAATCCTCAGTCCTCAATCCTCAATCCTCATTCTTCAATACTCAATCTTCAATCCTCAATCCTCAATCCTCAGTCCTCAATCCTCAATCCTCATTCTTCAATACTCAACACCCAATCCTCAATCTTCAATCCTCAATCCTCAATCCTCAATTCTCAATCCTCAGTCCTCAATCCTCAGCCCTCAATCCTCAATCCTCATTCTTCAATCCTCAATACACAATTCTCAATCTTCAATCCTCAATCCTCAATTCTCAACACTCAATCCTCAATCGTCAGACCTCAAGCATCAATACTCAACCCTCAGTAGTCGTCCGCAATCCACAACCCTCAATCCTCAATCCTCAACCTTCAATCATCAATATTCAATCTTCAATCCTCAATCATCAATCCTCTATACTCAATCCTCAATCCTGAATGTTCAATCCGCAATACCCAATCCTCAATCTCCAATCCTCAATCCTCAATCCTCAATCCTCAATCCTCAATCCTCAATCCTCAATCCTCATTCTTCAATCCTCAATACCAAATCCTCAATCCTCAATCCTCAATTCTCAATCCTCAATTCGCAATCCTCAGTCCTCAATCCTCAGACCTCAAGCATCAATACCCAACCCTCTGACCTCGTCCTCAATCCACAACCCTTAATCCTAAATCCGCAATCTTCAATCATCAATATTCAACCTTCAATCCTCAATCCTCAATCCTCAATCCTCAATCCTCAATCCTTAATCCTCAATCCTCAAACCTCAATACCGGAGCCTCAATCTTCAATCCTCAATCCTCAATCCTCAATTCTCTATCCTCAATCCTCAGTCCTTAGTCCTCAAACCTCAATCCTCAACCCTCAACCCTCATCCTCAATCCTCAATCCTCAATCCTCAATCATCAATCCTCAATTTTCAATCCTCAATACTCAATCCTCAATCCTCAATCCTCAATACTCAATCCACAATCCTCAATCCTCAATCTTCAATCCTCAATACTCAATCTTCAATCCTCAATCCTCAATTCTCAATCCTCAATACTCAATCCTCAATCGTCAATCCTCATTTCCCAATCGTCAATCTTCAATCCTTAATCCTCAATCTTCAATCCTTAATCCTCAATCCTCCATCCCCAATCCTCAATCTTCAATCCTCAATACTCAATCTTCAATCTTCAATCCTCAATCCTCAATCCTCAATCCTCAAACCTCAAACATCAATCTTCAATCCTCAATACTCAATCCTCAACACTCAATCTTCAATCCCCAATCCTCAATCCTCAGTCTTCAATCCTCAACACCCAATCCTCAATCTTCAATCCTCAGTCCTCAATCCTCAATTCTCAATCCTCAGTCCTCATTCCTCAGTCCTCAATCCTCAGACCTCAAGCATCAATACTCAACCCTCAGTCCTCGTCCGCAATCCACAACCCTCAATCCTCAATCCTCAATCTTCAATCATCAATATTCAATCTTCAATCCTCAATCCTCAATCCTCAATTCTCAATCCGCAATACTCAATCCTCAATCGTCAATCCTCAATCCTGAATCCTCAACATTCAATCCTCAATACTCAATCTTCAACACTCAATCCTCAATCCTCAATCCTCAGTCCTCAATCCTCAATCCTCAATCCCAAATCCTTAATCCTCAATCCTCAATCCTCAACCCACAATCCTCAGTCCTGATACCTCAATACCGAATCCTCAATCCTGAATCCTCAATCCTCAGCCCTGAGTCCTCAAGAATCAATTGTCAATCCTCAATCCTCAACAGAATATCTTCAATTAATAGTTTTCAATACTCAATCCCCATTCTTCAATCATCAAATCTCAATCCACAAACATCAATTCTCATCACTCAACCCTCAACACTCGGTCCTCAATCTTCAATCCTCAATCCTAAATCCTCAATCTTCAATCCTCAGTACTCAATCTTCAATCCTCAATCCTCAATTCTCAATCCTCAATACTCAATCCTCAATCTTCAACCCTCAGTTCCCAATCCTCAATCTTCAATCCTCAATCCTCAATCTTCAATCCTTAATCCTCAATCCTCCATCCCCAATCCTCAATCTTCAATCCTCAATACTCAATCTTCAATCCTCAATCCTCAATCCTCAATCCTCAATCCTCAATCCTCAATCATCAATCTTCAATCCTCAATACTCAATCTTCAACCCTCAATCTTCAATCCTCAATCCTCAATTCTCAATCCTCAATCCTGAATCCTCAGACCTCAAACATGAATACTCAACCCTCAGTCCTCGTCCGCAATCCACAACCCTCAATCCTCAATCCTCAATCTTCAATCATCAATATTCAATCTTCAAACCTCAATCCTCAATCCTCTATCCTCAATCCTCAATCCTGAATGTTCAATCCTCAATACAGAATCCTCAATCTTCAATCCTCAATACTCAATCCTCAATCATCAACCCTCAATCCCCAGTCCTCAAACCTCAATCCTGAATCCTCAATCCTGAATCCTCAACCTTCAGCCCTCAGTCCTCAACAATCAATTGTCAGTCCTCAATGCTCAATAGAATATACCCAATTCGCAGGTTTCAATACTCAATCCCCAATGTTCAATCTTCAAATCTCAATCCACAAACATCAACTCTCATCACTCAACGCTCAACACTCAGTCCCCAATCCTCAATCTTCAATCCTCAATCCTCAATCCTCAATTCTCAATCCTCAATCCTCAGTCCTCAGTCCTCAGACCTCAACCCTCAACCCTCAACCCTCAGCCCTCATCCTCAATCCTCAATCCTCGATCCTCAATCCTGAACCCTCAATCCTCAGCCCTGAAACCTCAATCCCGAATCCTCAATCCTGAATCCGCAAACCTCAGTCCTCAGTCCTCAACAATCAATTGTCAATCCTCAATCCTCAATAGAATATCTTCAATTCACAGTTTTCAATACTCAATCCCCATTCTTCAATCTTCAAATCTCAATCCACAAACATCAATTATCATCACTCAACCCTCAACACTCAGTCCTCAATCTTCAAACGTCAATCCTAAATCGGCAATCTTCAGTCCTCAATACTCAACATTCAATCCTCAACCCTCAATCCTCAATCCTCAATGCTCAATCCTCAATCGTCAATCCTCAATTCCCAATCCTCAATCTTCAATCCTCAATCCTCAATATTCAATCCTGAATCGTCAATCCTCAATCCTCAATGCTCAATCTTCAATCCTCAATACTCAATCTTCAATCGTCAATCCTCAATCCTCAATCCTCAATCCTCAATCCTCAATCCTCAATCATCAATCTTCAATCCTCAATACTCAATCTTCTACCCTCAATCTTCAATCCTCAATCCTCTATCCTCATTCTTCAATCCTCAACACCCAATCCTCAATCTTCAATCCTCAATCCTCAAACCTCAATTCTCAATCCTCAGTCCTCAATCCTCAGACCTCAAACATCAATACTCAACCCTCAGTCCTCGTCCGCAATCCACAACCCTCAATCCTCAATCCTCAAACTTCAATCATCAATATTCAATCTTCAATCCTCAATCCTCAATGCTCAATTCTCAATCCGCAATACTCAATCCTCAATCGTCAATCCTCAATCCTGAACTCTCAACCTTCAATCCTCAATACTCAATCTTCAATACTCAATCCTCAATCCTCAATCCTCAACCCTCAATCCTCAATCCTCAATCCCAAATCCTTAATCCTCAATCCTCAATCCTCAACCCACAATCCACAGTCCTGATACCTCAATACCGAATCCTCAATCCTAAATCCTCAATATTCAGCCCTCAGTCCTCAACAATCAATTGTCAATCCTCAATCCTCAATAGAATATCTTCAATTCACAGTTTTCAATACTCAATCCCCATTCTTCAATCTTCAAATCTCAATCCACAAACATCAATTCTCATCACTCAACCCTCAACACTCGGTCCTCAATCTTCAATCCTCAATCCTAAATCCTCAATCTTCAATCCTCAATACTCAATCTTCAATCCTCAATCCTCAATTCTCAATCCTCAATACTCAATCCTCAATCTTCAACCCTCAATTCCCAATCCTCAATCTTCATTCCTCAATCCTCAATCTTCAATCCTTAATCCTCAATCCTCCATCCCCAATCCTCAATCTTCAATCCTCAATACTCAATCTTCAATCCTCAATCCTCAATCCTCAATCCTCAATCCTCAATCCTCAATCCTCAATCCTCAATCTTCAATCCTCAATCCTAATTCGTCACTCCATGAAGCCCAGTCCTCAATCTTCAATCCTCAATCCCCAATCCTCAATCCCAAATCCTCAATCCTCAATCCTCAATCCTCAACCCTCAATCCTCAGTCCTGAAACATCAATTCCGAATCCTCAATCCTGAATCCTCAACCTTCAGCCCTCAGTCCTCAACAATCAGTTGTCAATCCTCAATCCTCAATTGAATATCCTCAATTCACAGCTTTCAATACTCAATCCCCATTCTTCAATCATCAAATCTCAATCCACAAACATCAATTCTCATCACTCAACCCTCAACACTCGGTCCTCAATCTTCAATCCTCAATCCTAAATCCTCAATCTTCAATCCTCAATACTCAATCTTCAATCCTCAATCCTCAATTCTCAATCCTCAATACTCAATCCTCAATCTTCAGCCCTCAATTCCCAATCCTCAATCTTCAATCCTCAATCCTCAATCTTCAATCCTTAATCCTCAATCCTCCATCCCCAATCGTCAATCTTCAATCCTCAATACTCAATCTTCAATCCTCAATCCTCAATCCTCAATCCTCAATCCTCAATCCTCAATCCTCAATCATTAATCTTCAATCCTCAATACTCAATCTTCAACCCTCAATATTCAATCCTCAATCCTCTATCCTCATTCTTCAATCCTCAACACCCAATCCTCAATAATCAATCCTCAATCCTCAATCCTCAATTCTCAATCCTCAATCCTGAATCCTCAGACCTCAAACGTCAATACTCAACCCTCAGTCCTCGTCCGCAATCCACAACCCTCAATCCTCAATCCTCAATCTTCAATCATCAATATTCAATCTTCAAACCTCAATCCTCAATCCTCTATCCTCAATCCTCAATCCTGAATGTTCAATCCTCAATACAGAATCCTCAATCTTCAATCCTCAATACTCAATCCTCAATCCTCAACCCTCAATCCTCAGTCCTCAAACCTCAATCCTGTATCCTCAATCCTGAATCCTCAACCTTCAGCCCTCAGTCCTCAACAATCAATTGTCAGTCCTCAATGCTCAATAGAATATACCCAATTCGCAGGTTTCAATACTCAATCCCCAATGTTCAATCTTCAAATCTCAATCCACAAACATCAATTCTCATCACTCAACGCTCAACACTCAGTCCCCAATCCTCAATCTTCAATCCTCAATCCTCAATCCTCAATTCTCAATCCTCAATCCTCAGTCCTGAGTCCTCAGACCTTAACCCTCAACCCTCAACCCTCAGCCCTCATCCTCAATCCTCAATCCTCGATCCTCAATCCTCAATCCTTAATCTTCAATCCTCAATACTCAATCTTTAATCCTCAATCCTCAGTCCTCAAACCTCAATTCTGAGTACTCAGTCCTGAATACTCAACCTTCAGCCCTCAGTCCTCAACAATCAGTTACCAATCCTCAGTCCTTAATAGAATATCCTCAATTCACAGCTTTCAATACTCAATACTCAATCTGCATTCTTCAAATCTCTATCCACAAACATCAATTCTCATAACTCAACCCTCAACACTCAGTCCTCAATGTTCAGTCCTCAATCCTCAATCCTCAATCCTCAATTTTCAATCCTCAATACTCAATCTTCAATCCTCAATCCTCAATCCTCAATCCTCAATCCTCAATCCTCAATCCTCAACCCTCAATCCTCAGCCCTGAAACCTCAATCCCGAATCCTCAATCCTGAATCCGCAAACCTCAGTCCTCAGTCCTCAACAATCAATTGTCAATCCTCAATCCTCAATAGAATATCCTCAATTCACAGTTTTCAATACTCAATCCCCATTCTTCAATCTTCAAACCTCAATCCACAAACATCAATTCTCATCACTCAACTCTCAACACTCAGTCCTCAATCTTCAATCCTCAATCCTCAATCCTCAATCTTGAATCCTCAATACTTAATCTTCAATCCTCAATCCTCAATAGTCAATCCTCAACACTCAATCCTCAATCGTCAATCCTCAATCCCCAATCCTCAATCTACAATCCTCTATCCTCAATCCTCAATCCTCAATCGTCAATCCTCAATCATCAATCTTCAATACTCAATACTCAATCTTCAATCCTCAATCCTAAATCCTCAGTCCTCAATCCTCAATCCTCAATCCTCAATCCTCAATCTTCTACCCTCAATACACAATCTGCAATCCTCAATCCTCAATCCTCAATCCTCAAACCTAATTCGTCACTCCTCGAAACCCAGTCGTCAATCTTCAATCCTCAATCCTCAATCCGCAATCTTGAATCCTCAATACTCAATCTTCAATCCTCAATCCTCAATTCACAATCCTCAACACTCAATCCTCAATC
Source organism: Calliopsis andreniformis (assembly GCF_051401765.1). Taxonomy (NCBI): domain Eukaryota; kingdom Metazoa; phylum Arthropoda; class Insecta; order Hymenoptera; family Andrenidae; genus Calliopsis; species Calliopsis andreniformis. The sequence continues at coordinate 276,567 of NW_027480587.1, read as the reverse complement.
GTCAATCCTCAATCCCCAATCCTCAATCTTCAATACTCTATCCTCAATCCTCAATCCTCAATCCTCAATCCTCAACCTTCAATACCCAATACTCAATCTTCAATCCTCAATCCTCAATCCTCAGTCCTCAATCCTCAATCCTCAATCCTCAATCATCAATCTTCAATCCTCAATACTCAATCTGCAATCCTCAGACCTCAAACATCAATACTCAACCCTCAGTCCTCGTCCGCAATCCACAAACCTCAATCCTCAATCCTCAATCTTCAATCATCAATATTCAATCTTCAATCCTCAATCCTCAATCCTCTATCCTCAATCCTCAATCCTGAATGTTCAATCCTCAATACCCAACCCTCAATCTTCAATCCTCAATACTCAATCCTCAATCCTCAATCCTCAATCCTCAGTCCTCAATCCTCAATTCTCAATCCTCAATCCTCAATCCTCAGACCTCAAACGTCAATACTCAACCCTCAGCCCTCGTCCGCAATCCACAACCCTCAATCCTCAATCCTCAATCTTCAATCATCAATCCTCAATCCTCAATCCTCAATTCTCAATCCTCAATCCTCAATCCTCAATCCTCAATCTTCAATCGTCAATCCTCAATCCTCATACCTCAATCCTCAATCCTCAATCCTCAATCCTCAATCGTCAATCCTCAATTCCCAATCCTCAATCCTCAATCTTCAATCCTTAATCCTCAATCCTCAATACCCAATCCTCAATCTTCAATACTCAATCTTCAATCCTCAATCCTCAATCCTCAGTCCTCAATCCTCAATCCTCATCCTTCAATCCTCAACACCCAATCCTCAATCTTCAATCCTCAATCCTCAAACCTCAATTCCCAATCCTCAGTCCTCAATCCTCAGAACTCAAGCATCAATACTCAACCCTCAGTCCTCGTCCGCAATCCACAACCCTCAATCCTCAATCCTCAATCTTCAATCATCAATATTCAATCTTCAATTCTCAATCCTCAATGCTCAATTCTCAATCCGCAATACTCAATCCTCAATCGTCAATCCTCAATCCTGAATTCTCAACCTTCAATCCTCAATACTCAGTCTTCAATACTCAATCCTCAATCCTCAATCCTCAACCCTCAATCCTCAATCCTCAATCCCAAATCCTTAATCCTCAATCCTCAATCATCAATCTTCAATCCTCAATACTCAATCTTCTACGCTCAATCTTCAATCCTCAATCCTCTATCCTCATTCTTCAATCCTCAACACCCAATCCTCGATCTTCAATCCTCAGTCCTCAATCCTCAATTCTCAATCCTCAATCCTCAATCCTCAGACCTCAAACATCAATACTCAAGCCTCAGTCCTCGTCCGCAATCCACAAACCTCAATCCTCAACCCTCAATCTTCAATCATCAATATTCAATCTTCAATCCTCAATCCTCAATCCTCTATCCTCAATCCTCGATCCTGAATGTTCAATCCTCAATACCCAATCCTCAACCTTCAATCCTCAATACTCAATCCTCAATCCTCAATCCTCAATCCTCAGTCCTCAATCCTCAATTCTCAATCCTCAATCCTCAATCCTCAGACCTCAAACATCAATACTCAACCCTCAGCCCTCGTCCGCAATCCACAACCCTCAATCCTCAATCCTCAAACTTCAATCATCAATCCTCAATCCTCAATCCTCAATTCTCAATCCTCAATCCTCAATCCTCAATCCTCAATCTTCAATCCTTAATCCTCAATCCTCAATTCTCAATCCTCAATCCTCAATCGTCAATCCTCAATTCCCAATCCTCAATCTTCAATCCTCAATCCTCAATCTTCAATCCTTAATCCTCAATCCTCAATCCCCAATCCTCAATCTTCAATACTCAATCTTCAATCCTCAATCCTCAATCCTCAGTCCTCAATCCTCAATCCTCATTCTTCAATACTCAACACCCAATCCTCAATCTTCAATCCTCAATCCTCAATCCTCAATTCTCAATCCTCAGTCCTCAATCCTCAGCCCTCAATCCTCAATCCTCATTCTTCAATCCTCAATACACAATTCTCAATCTTCAATCCTCAATCCTCAATTCTCAACACTCAATCCTCAATCGTCAGACCTCAAGCATCAATACTCAACCCTCAGTAGTCGTCCGCAATCCACAACCCTCAATCCTCAATCCTCAACCTTCAATCATCAATATTCAATCTTCAATCCTCAATCATCAATCCTCTATACTCAATCCTCAATCCTGAATGTTCAATCCGCAATACCCAATCCTCAATTCTCAATCCTCAATCCTCAATCGTCAATCCTTAATCCTCAATCCTCAATCCCCAATCCTCAATCTTCAATACTCAATCTTCAATCCTCAATCCTCAATCCTCAGTCCTCAATCCTCAATCCTCATTCTTCAATACTCAACACCCAATCCTCAATCTTCAATCCTCAATCCTCAATCCTCAATTCTCAATCCTCAGTCCTCAATCCTCAGCCCTCAATCCTCAATCCTCATTCTTCAATCCTCAATACACAATTCTCAATCTTCAATCCTCAGTCCTCAATTCTCAACACTCAATCCTCAATCGTCAGACCTCAAGCATCAATACTCAACCCTCAGTAGTCGTCCGCAATCCACAACCCTCAATCCTCAATCCTCAACCTTCAATCATCAATATTCAATCTTCAATCCTCAATCATCAATCCTCTATACTCAATCCTCAATCCTGAATGTTCAATCCGCAATACCCAATCCTCAATCTCCAATCCTCAATCCTCAATCCTCAATCCTCAATCCTCAATCCTCAATCCTCAATCCTCATTCTTCAATCCTCAATACCAAATCCTCAATCCTCAATCCTCAATTCTCAATCCTCAATTCGCAATCCTCAGTCCTCAATCCTCAGACCTCAAGCATCAATACCCAACCCTCTGACCTCGTCCTCAATCCACAACCCTTAATCCTCAATCCTCAAACTTCAATCATCAATCCTCAATCCTCAATCCTCAATTCTCAATCCTCAATCCTCAATCCTCAATCCTCAATCTTCAATCATCAATATTCAACCTTCAATCCTCAATCCTCAATCCTCAATCCTCAATCCTCAATCCTCAATCCTCAATCCTGAAACCTCAATACCGGAGCCTCAATCTTCAATCCTCAATCCTCAATCCTCAATTCTCTATCCTCAATCCTCAGTCCTTAGTCCTCAAACCTCAATCCTCAACCCTCAACCCTCATCCTCAATCCTCAATCCTCAATCCTCAATCATCAATCCTCAATTTTCAATCCTCAATACTCAATCCTCAATCCTCAATCCTCAATACTCAATCCACAATCCTCAATCCTCAATCCTCAACCCTCAATCCTCAGTCCTGAAACATCAATTCCAAATCCTCAATCTTGAATCCTCAACCTTCAGCCCTCAGTACTCAACAATCAGTTGTCAATCCTCAATCATCAATAGAATATCCTCAATTCACAGCTTTCAATACTTAATCCCCATTGTTCAGTCATCAAATCTCAATCCACAAACATCAATTCTCATCACTCAACCCTCAACACTCAGTCCTCAATCTTCAATCCCCAATCCTAAATCCTCAATCTTCAATCCTCAATACTCAATCTTCAATCCTCAATCCTCAATTCTCAATCCTCAATACTCAATCCTCAATCGTCAATCCTCATTTCCCAATCGTCAATCTTCAATCCTTAATCCTCAATCTTCAATCCTTAATCCTCAGTCCTCCATCCCCAATCCTCAATCTTCAATCCTCAATACTCAATCTTCAATCTTCAATCCTCAATCCTCAATCCTCAATCCTCAAACCTCAAACATCAATCTTCAATCCTCAATACTCAATCTTCAACACTCAATCTTCAATCCCCAATCCTCAATCCTCAGTCTTCAATCCTCAACACCCAATCCTCAATCTTCAATCCTCAGTCCTCAATCCTCAATTCTCAATCCTCAGTCCTCAATCCTCAGTCCTCAATCCTCAGACCTCAAGCATCAATACTCAACCCTCAGTCCTCGTCCGCAATCCACAACCCTCAATCCTCAATCCTCAATCTTCAATCATCAATATTCAATCTTCAATCCTCAATCCTCAATCCTCAATTCTCAATCCGCAATACTCAATCCTCAATCGTCAATCCTCAATCCTGAATCCTCAACATTCAATCCTCAATACTCAATCTTCAACACTCAATCCTCAATCCTCAATCCTCAATCCTCAATACTCAATCCTCAATCCCAAATCCTTAATCCTCAATCCTCAATCCTCAACCCACAATCCTCAGTCCTGATACCTCAATACCGAATCCTCAATCCTGAATCCTCAATCCTCAGCCCTGAGTCCTCAAGAATCAATTGTCAATCCTCAATCCTCAACAGAATATCTTCAATTAATAGTTTTCAATACTCAATCCCCATTCTTCAATCATCAAATCTCAATCCACAAACATCAATTCTCATCACTCAACCCTCAACACTCGGTCCTCAATCTTCAATCCTCAATCCTAAATCCTCAATCTTCAATCCTCAATACTCAATCTTCAATCCTCAATCCTCAATTCTCAATCCTCAATACTCAATCCTCAATCTTCAACCCTCAATTCCCAATCCTCAATCTTCAATCCTCAATCCTCAATCTTCAATCCTTAATCCTCAATCCTCCATCCCCAATCCTCAATCTTCAATCCTCAATACTCAATCTTCAATCCTCAATCCTCAATCCTCAATCCTCAATCCTCAATCCTCAATCCTCAATCCTCAATCCTCAATCTTCAATCCTCAATCCTAATTCGTCACTCCATGAAGCCCAGTCCTCAATCTTCAATCCTCAATCCTCAGTCATCAATTCTCAATCCTCAATCCTCAATCCTCAATCCTCAACCTTCAATCCTCAATACTCAACCTTCAATACTCAATCCTCAATCCTCAATCCTCAATCCTCAATCCCCAATCCTCAATCCCAAATCCTCAATCCTCAATCCTCAATCCTCAACCCTCAATCCTCAGTCCTGAAACATCAATTCCGAATCCTCAATCCTGAATCCTCAACCTTCAGCCCTCAGTCCTCAACAATCAGTTGTCAATCCTGAATCCTCAATAGAATATCCTCAATTCACAGCTTTCAATACTCAATCCCCATTCTTCAATCATCAAATCTCAATCCACAAACATCAATTCTCATCACTCAACCCTCAACACTCGGTCCTCAATCTTCAATCCTCAATCCTAAATCCTCAATCTTCAATCCTCAATACTCAATCTTCAATCCTCAATCCTCAATTCTCAATCCTCAATACTCGATCTTCAACCCTCAATCTTCAATCCGCAATCCTCTATCCTCATTCTTCAATCCTCAACACCCAATCCTCAATCTTCAATCCTCAATCCTCAATCCTCAATTCTCAATCCTCAATCCTGAATCCTCAGACCTCAAACATGAATACTCAACCCTCAGTCCTCGTCCGCAATCCACAACCCTCAATCCTCAATCCTCAATCTTCAATCATCAATATTCAATCTTCAAACGTCAATCCTCAATCCTCTATCCTCAATCATCAATCCTGAATGTTCAATCCTCAATACAGAATCCTCAATCTTCAATCCTCAATACTCAATCCTCAATCCTCAACCCTCAATCCCCAGTCCTCAAACCTCAATCCTGAATCCTCAATCCTGAATCCTCAACCTTCAGCCCTCAGTCCTCAACAATCAATTGTCAGTCCTCAATGCTCAATAGAATATACCCAATTCGCAGGTTTCAATACTCAATCCCCAATGTTCAATCTTCAAATCTCAATCCACAAACATCAATTCTCATCACTCAACGCTCAACACTCAGTCCCCAATCCTCAATCTTCAATCCTCAATCCTCAATCCTCAATTCTCAATCCTCAATCCTCAGTCCTGAGTCCTCAGACCTCAACCCTCAACCCTCAGCCCTCATCCTCAATCCTCAATCCTCGATCCTCAATCCTCAATCCTTAATCTTCAATCCTCAATACTCAATCTTTAATCCTCAATCCTCAGTCCTCAAACCTCAATTCTGAGTACTCAGTCCTGAATACTCAACCTTCAGCCCTCAGTCCTCAACAATCAGTTGCCAATCCTCAGTCCTCAATAGAATATCCTCAATTCACAGCTTTCAATACTCAATACTCAATCTGCATTCTTCAAATCTCTATCCACAGACATCAATTCTCATAACTCAACCCTCAACACTCAGTCCTCAATGTTCAGTCCTCAATCCTCAATTCTCAATATTCAATCCTCAATTCTGAATCTTCAATCCTAATTCCTCAATCCTCAATTCTCAATCCTCAATCCTCAATCTTCAATCCTCAGTCCCCAAACCTCAATCTTCAATCCTCAATCCTCAATCCTGAATCCTCAACCTTCAGCACTCAGTCTTCAACAATCAGTTGTCAATCCTCAATCCTCAATACAACATCACCAATGCACAGTTTTCAATACTCAATACTCAATCTGCATTCTTCAAATCTCTATCCACAAGCATCAATTCTCATCACTCAATCCTCAACCCTCCGTCCCCAATTCTCAATCTTCAATCCTCAATCCTCAATCCTCAATCCTCAATCCTCAATCCTCAATTTTCAATCCTCAATACTCAATCTTCAATCCTCAATCCTCAATCCTCAATCCTCAATCCTCAATCTTCAATCGTCAATCCTCAATCCTCAATCCTCAATCCTCAATCCTCAATCCTCAATCCTCAATCGTCAATCCTCAATTCCCAATCCTCAATCCTCAATCTTCAATCCTTAATCCTCAATCCTCAAACCCCAACCCTCAATCCTCAATCCTCAATCTTCAATCATCAATATTCAATCTTCAATTCTCAATCCTCAATGCTCAATTCTCAATCCGCAATACTCAATCCTCAATCGTCAATCCTCAATCCTGAATACTCAACCTTCAATCCTCAATACTCAGTCTTCAATACTCAATCCTCAATCCTCAATCCTCAACCCTCAATCCTCAATCCTCAATCCCAAATCCTTAATCCTCAATCCTCAATCCTCAATCCACAATCCACAGTCCTGATACCTCAATACCGAATCCTCAATCCTGAATCCTCAATCCTCAGCCCTCAGTCCTCAACAATCAATTGTCAATCCTCAATCCTCAATAGAATATCTTCAATTCACAGTTTTCAATACTCAATCCCCATTCTTCAATCTTCAAATCTCAATCCACAAACATCAATTATCATCACTCAACCCTCAACACTCAGTCCTCAATCTTCAATCGTCAATCCTAAGTCGGCAATCTTCAATCTTCAATACTCAACATTCAATCCTCAACCCTCAATCCTCAATCCTCAATGCTCAATCCTCAATCGTCAATCCTCAATTCCCAATCCTCAATCTTCAATCCTCAGTCCTCAATATTCAATCCTGAATCGTCAATCCTCAATCCTCAATGCTCAATCTTCAATCCTCAATACTCAATCTTCAATCGTCAATCCTCAATCCTCAATCCTCAATCCTCAATCCTCAATCCTCAATCATCAATCTTCAATCCTCAATACTCAATCTTCTACCCTCAATCTTCAATCCTCAATCCTCTATCCTCATTCTTCAATCCTCAACACCCAATCCTCAATCTTCAATCCTCAATCCTCAAACCTCAAATCTCAATCCTCAGTCCTCAATCCTCAGACCTCAAACATCAGTGCTCAACCCTCAGTCCTCGTCCGCAATCCACAACCCTCAATCCTCAATCCTCAATCTTCAATCATCAATATTCAATCTTCAATCCTCAATCCTCAATGCTCAATTCTCAATCCGCAATACTCAATCCTCAATCGTCAATCCTCAATCCTGAACTCTCAACCTTCAATCCTCAATACTCAATCTTCAATACTCAATCCTCAATCCTCAATCCTCAACCCTCAATCCTCAATCCTCAATCCCAAATCCTTAATCCTCAATCCTCAATCCTCAACCCACAATCCACAGTCCTGATACCTCAATACCGAATCCTCAATCCTGAATCCTCAATCCTCAGCCCTCAGTCCTCAACAATCAATTGTCAATCCTCAATCCTCAATAGAATATCTTCAGTTCACAGTTTTCAATACTCAATCCCCATTCTTCAATCTTCCAATCTCAATCCACAAACATCAATTATCATCACTCAACCCTCAACACTCAGTCCTCAATCTTCAATCGTCAATCCTAAATCCGCACTCTTCAATCCTCAATACTCAACATTCAATCCTCAACCCTCAATCCTCAATCCTCAATGCTCAATCCTCAATCGTCAATCCTCAATTCCCAATCCTCAATCTTCAATCCTCAATCCTCAATATTCAATCCTGAATCGTCAATCCTCAATCCTCAATGCTCAATCTTCAATCCTCAATACTCAATCTTCAATCGTCAATCCTCAATCCTCAATCCTCAATCCTCAATCCTCAATCCTCAATCATCAATCTTAAATCCTCAATACTCAATCTTCTAACCTCAATCTTCAATCCTCAATCCTCTATCCTCATTCTTCAATCCTCAACACCCAATCCTCAATCTTCAATCCTCAGTCCTCAATCCTCAATTCTCAATCCTCAATCCTCAATCCTCAGACCTCAAACATCACTACTCAAGCCTCAGTCCTCGTCCGCAATCCACAAACCTCAATCCTCAATCCTCAATCTTCAATCATCAATATTCAATCTTCAATCCTCAATCCTCAATCCTCTATCCTCAATCCTCGATCCTGAATGTTCAATCCTCAATACCCAATCCTCAATCTTCAATCCTCAATACTCAATCCTCAATCCTCAATCCTCAATCCTCAGTCCTCAATCCTCAATTCTCAATCCTCAATCCTCAATCCTCAGACCTCAAACATCAATACTCAACCCTCAGCCCTCGTCCGCAATCCACAACCCTCAATCCTCAATCCTCAAACTTCAATCATCAATCCTCAATCCTCAATCCTCAATTCTCAATCCTCAATCCTCAATCCTCAATCCTCAATCTTCAATCCTTAATCCTCAATCCTCAATTCTCAATCCTCAATCCTCAATCGTCAATCCTAAATTCCCAATCCTCAATTTTCAATCCTCAATCCTCAATCTTCAATCCTTAATCCTCAATCCTCAATCCCCAATCCTCAATCTTCAATACTCAACCTTCAATCCTCAATCCTCAATCCTCAGTCCTCAATCCTCAATCCTCATTCTTCAATACTCAACACCCAATCCTCAATCTTCAATCCTCAATCCTCAATCCTCAATTCTCAATCCTCAGTCCTCAATCCTCAGCCCTCAATCCTCAATCCTCATTCTTCAATCCTCAATACACAATTCTCAATCTTCAATCCTCAATCCTCAATTCTCAACACTCAATCCTCAATCGTCAGACCTCAAGCATCAATACTCAACCCTCAGCAGTCGTCCGCAATCCACAACCCTCAATCCTCAATCCTCAACCTTCAATCATCAATATTCAATCTTCAATCCTCAATCATCAATCCTCTATACTCAATCCTCAATCCTGAATGTTCAATCCGCAATACCCAATCCTCAATCTCCAATCCTCAATCCTCAATCCTCAATCCTCAATCCTCAATCTTCAATCCTCAATCCTCATTCTTCAATCCTCAATACCAAATCCTCAATCCTCAATCCTCAATTCTCAATCCTCAATTCGCAATCCTCAGTCCTCAATCCTCAGACCTCAAGCATCAATACCCAACCCTCTGACCTCGTCCTCAATCCACAACCCTTAATCCTAAATCCGCAATCCTCAATCCCCAATCCTCAATCTTCTATCCTCTATCCTCAATCCTCAATCGTCAATCCTCAATCCTCAATCTTCAATACTCAATACTCAATCTTCAATCCTCAATCCTCAATCCTCAGTCCTCAGTCCTCAGTCCTCAATCCTCAATCCTCAATCTTCTATCCTCAATACTCAATCCGCAATCCTCAATCCTCAATCCTAAATCCTCAATCCTAATTCGTCACTCCTTGAAGCCCAGTCCTCAATCTTCAATCCTCAATCCTCAATCCTCAATTCTCAATCCTCAATACTTAATCCTCAATCCTCAACCTTCAATCGTCAAGACTCAACCTTCCATACTCAATCCTCAATCCTCAATCCTCAATCCTCAATCCTCAATCCTCAATCCCAAATCCTCAATCCTCAATCCTCAATCCTGAACCCTCAATCCTCAGTCCTGAAACATCAATTCCAAATCCTCAATCTTGAATCCTCAACCTTCAGCCCTCAGTCCTCAACAATCAGTTGTCAATCCTCAATCCTCAATAGAATATCCTCAATTCACAGCTTTCAATACTCAATCCCCATTCTTCAATCATCAAATCTCAATCCACAAACATCAATTCTCATCACTCAACCCTCAACACTCAGTCCTCAATCTTCAATCCCCAATCCTAAATCCTCAATCTTCAATCCTCAATACTCAATCTTCAATCCTCAATCCTCATTTCTCAATCCTCAATACTCAATCCTCAATCGTCAATCATCAATTCCCAATCGTCAATCTTCAATCCTCAATCCTCAATCTTCAATCCTCAATACTCAGTCTTCAATCCTCAGTCCTCAATCCTGAACCCTCAATCCTCAATCCTCAACCGTCAATCTCCAATCCTGAATTGTCAATCTTCAATCCTCAATCCTCAATCCTCAACCCTCAATCCTCATTCTTCAATCCCCAATACCCAATCTTCAATCTTCAATCGTCAATCCTCAATCCTCTATCCTCAATCCTCGATCCTGAATGTTCAATCCTCAATACCCAATCCTCAACCTTCAATCCTCAGTACTCAATCCTCAATCCTCAATCCTCAATCCTCAGTCCTCAATCCTCAATTCTCAATCCTCAATCCTCAATCCTCAGACCTCAAACATCAATACTCAACCCTCAGTCCTCGTCCGCAATCCACGACCCTCAATCCTCAATCCTCAATCTTCAATCAGCAATATTCAATCTTCAATCCTCAATCCTCAATCCTCAATTCTCAATCCGCAATACTCAATCCTCAATCGTCAATCCTCAACCCTGAATCCTCAACCTTCAATCCTCAATACTCAATCCTCAATACTCAATCTTCAACCCTCAATCTTCAATCCTCAATCCTCAATCCCCAATCCTCAATCCCAAATCCTCAATCCTCAATCCTCAATCCTCAACCCTCAATCCTCAGTCCTGAAACATCAATTCCGAATCCTCAATCCTGAATCCTCAACCTTCAGCCCTCAGTCCTCAACAATCAGTTGTCAATCCTCAATCCTCAATAGAATATCCTCAATTCACAGCTTTCAATACTCAATCCCCATTCTTCAATCATCAAATCTCAATCCACAAACATCAATTCTCATCACACAACCCTCAACACTCGGTCCTCAATCTTCAATCCTCAATCCTAAATCATCAATCTTCAATCCTCAATACTCAATCTTCAATCCTCAATCCTCAATTCTCAATCCTCAATACTCAATACTCAATCGTCAACCCTTAATTCCCAATCCTCAATCTTCAATCCTCAATCCTCAATCTTCAATCCTTAATCCTCAATCCTCCATCCCCAATCCTCAATCTTCAATCCTCAATACTCAATCTTCAATCCTCAATCCTCAATCCTCAATCCTCAATCCTCAATCCTCAATCATCAATCTTCAATCCTCAATACTCAATCTTCAACCCTCAATCTTCAATCCTCAATCCTCTATCCTCATTCTTCAATCCTGAATGTTCAATCCTCAATACAGAATACACAATCTTCAATCCTCAATACTCAATCCTCAATCCTCAACCCTCAATCCTCAGTCCTCAAACCTCAATCCTGAATCCTCAATCCTGAATCCTCAACCTTCAGCCCTCAGTCCTCAACAATCAATTGTCAGTCCTCAATGCTCAATAGAATATACCCAATTCGCAGGTTTCAATACTCAATCCCCAATGTTCAATCTTCAAATCTCAATCCACAAACATCAGTTCTCATCACTCAACGCTCAACACTCAGTCCCCAATCCTCAATCTTCAATCCTCAATCCTCAATTCACAATCCTCAATCCTCAGTCCTGAGTCCTCAGACCTCAACCCTCAACCCTCAACCCTCAGCCCTCATCCTCAATCCTCAATCCTCGATCCTCAATCCTCAATCCTTAATCTTCAATCCTCAATACTCAATCTTTAATCCTCAATCCTCAGTCCTCAAACCTCAATTCTGAGTACTCAGTCCTGAATACTCAACCTTCAGCCCTCAGTCCTCAACAATCAGTTGCCAATCCTCAGTCCTTAATAGAATATCCTCAATTCACAGCTTTCAATACTCAATACTCAATCTGCATTCTTCAAATCTCTATCCACAAACATCAATTCTCATAACTCAACCCTCAACACTCAGTCCTCAATGTTCAGTCCTCAATCCTCAATTCTCAATATTCAATCCTCAATTCTGAATCTTCAATCCTAATTCCTCAATCCTCAATTCTCAATCCTCAATCCTCAATCTTCAATCCTCAGTCCCCAAACCTCAATCTTCAATCCTCGATCCTCAATCCTGAATCCTCAACCTTCAGCACTCAGTCTTCAACAATCAGTTGTCAATCCTCACTCCTCAATACAACATCACCAATGCACAGCTTTCAATACTCAATACTCAATCTGCAATCTTCAAATCTCTATCCACAAGCATCAATTCTCATCACTCAACCCTCAACCCTCCGTCCCCAATTCTCAATCTTCAATCCTCAATCCTCAATCCTCAGTCCTCAATCCTCAATCCTCATTCTTCAATACTCAACACCCAATCCTCAATCTTCAATCCTCAATCCTCAATCCTCAATTCTCAATCCTCAGTCCTCAATCCTCAGCCCTCAATCCTCAATCCTCATTCTTCAATCCTCAATACACAATTCTCAATCTTCAATCCTCAATCCTCAATTCTCAACACTCAATCCTCAATCGTCAGACCTCAAGCATCAATACTCAACCCTCAGCAGTCGTCCGCAATCCACAACCCTCAATCCTCAATCCTCAACCTTCAATCATCAATATTCAATCTTCAATCCTCAATCATCAATCCTCTATACTCAATCCTCAATCCTGAATGTTCAATCCGCAATACCCAATCCTCAATCTCCAATCCTCAATCCTCAATCCTCAATCCTCGATCCTCAATCTTCAATCCTCAATCCTCATTCTTCAATCCTCAATACCAAATCCTCAATCCTCAATCCTCAATTCTCAATCCTCAATTCGCAATCCTCAGTCCTCAATCCTCAGACCTCAAGCATCAATACCCAACCCTCTGACCTCGTCCTCAATCCACAACCCTTAATCCTAAATCCGCAATCCTCAATCTTCTATCCTCTATCCTCAATCCTCAATCCTCAATCCTCAATCCTCAATCTTCAATACTCAATACTCAATCTTCAATCCTCAATCCTCAATCCCCAATCCTCAATCTTCAATCCTTAATCCTCAATCCTCAATTCTCAATCCTCAATCCTCAATCGCCAATCCTCAATTCCCAATCCTCAATATTCAATCCTCAATCCTCAATCTTCAATCCTTAATCCTCAATCCTCAATCCCCAATCCTCAAACTTCAATACTCAATCTTCAATCCTCAATCCTCAATCCTCAGTCCTCAATCCTCAATCCTCATTCTTCAATACTCAACACCCAATCCTCTATCTTCAATCCTCAATCCTCAATCCTCAATTCTCAATCCTCAGTCCTCAATCGTCAGACCTCAAGCATCAATACTCAACCCTCAGTCCTCGTCCGCAATCCACGACCCTCAATCCTCAATCCTCAATCTTCAATCAGCAATATTCAATCTTCAATCCTCAATCCTCAATCCTCAATTCTCAATCCGCAATACTCAATCCTCAATCGTCAATCCTCAACCCTGAATCCTCAACCTTCAATCCTCAATACTCTATCTTCAATACTCAATCCTCAATCCTCAATCCTCAATCCTCAATCCTCAATCCTCAATCCTCAATCCCAAATCCTTAATCCTCAATCCTCAATCCTCAACCCACAATCCTCAGTCCTGATACCTCAATACCGAATCCTCAATCCTGAATCCTCAATCCTCAGCCCTCAGTCCTCAACAATCAATTGTCAATCCTCAATCCTCAATAGAATATCTTCAATTCACAGTTTTCAATACTCAATCCCCATTCTTCAATCTTCAAATCTCAATCCACAAACATCAATTATCATCACTCAACTCTCAACACTCAGTCCTCAATCTTCAATCGTCAATCCTAAATCCGCAATCTTCAATCCTCAATACTCAATATTCAATCCTCAACCCTCAATCCTCAATCCTCAATGCTCAATCCTCAATTCCCAATCCTCAATCTTAGTCCTCAATCCTCAATATTCAATCCTGAATCGTCAATCCTCAATCCTCAATCCTCTATCTTCAATCCTCAATACTCAATCTTCAATCCTCAATCCTCAATCCTCAATCCTCAATCCTCAATCCTCAATCCTCAATCCTCAATCCTCAATCTTCAATCCTCACTACTCAATCTTCAACCCTCAATCTTCAATCCTCAATCCTCAATCCCCAATCCTCAATCCCAAATCCTCAATCCTCAATCCTCAATCCTCAACCCTCAATCCTCAGGCCTGAAACATCAATTCCGAATCCTCAATCCTGAATCCTCAACCTTCAGCCCTCAGTCCTCAACAATCAGTTGTCAATCCTCAATCCTCAATAGAATATCCTCAATTCACAGCTTTCAATACTCAATCCCCATTCTTCAATCATCAAATCTCAATCCACAAACATCAGTTCTCATAACTCAACCCTCAACACTCAGTCCTCAATGTTCAGTCCTCAATCCTCAATTCTCAATATTCAATCCTCAATTCTGAATCCTCAACCTTCAGCACTCAGTCTTCAACAATCAGTAGTCAATCCTCAATCCTCAATACAACATCACCAATGCACAGCTTTCAATACTCAATACTCAATCTGCAATCTTCAAATCTCTATCCACAAGCATCAATTCTCATCACTCAACCCTCAACCCTCCGTCCCCAATTCTCAATCTTCAATCCTCAATCCTCAATCCTCAATCCTCAATCCTCAATTTTCAATCCTCAATACTCAATCTTCAATCCTCAATCCTCAGTCCTCAATCCTCAACCCTCAATCCTCAGCCCTGAAACCTCAATCCCGAATCCTCAATCCTGAATCCGCAAACCTCAGTCCTCAGTCCTCAACAATCAATTGTCAATCCTCAATCCTCAATAGAATATCCTCAATTCACAGTTTTCAATACTCAATCCCCATTCTTCAATCTTCAAACCTCAATCCACAAACATCAATTATCATCACTCAACCCTCAACACTCAGTCCTCAATCTTCAATCGTCAATCCTAAATCGGCAATCTTCAATCCTCAATACTCAACATTCAATCCTCAACCCTCAATCCTCAATCCTCAATGCTCAATCCTCAATCGTCAATCCTCAATTCCCAATCCTCAATCTTCAATCCTCAATCCTCAATATTCAATCCTGAATCGTCAGTCCTCAATCCTCAATGCTCAATCTTCAATCCTCAATACTCAATCTTCAATCGTCAATCCTCAATCCTCAATCCTCAATTCTCAATCCTCAGTCCTCAATCCTCAGCCCTCAATCCTCAATCCTCATTCTTCAATCCTCAATACACAATTCTCAATCTTCAATCCTCAATCCTCAATTCTCAACACTCAATCCTCTATCGTCAGACCTCAAGCATCAATACTCAACCCTCAGCAGTCGTCCGCAATCCACAACCCTCAATCCTCAATCCTCAACCTTCAATCATCAATATTCAATCTTCAATCCTCAATCATCAATCCTCTATACTCAATCCTCAATCCTGAATGTTCAATCCGCAATACCCAATCCTCAATCTCCAATCCTCAATCCTCAATCCTCAATCCTCAATCCTCAATCTTCAATCCTCAATCCTCATTCTTCAATCCTCAATACCAAATCCTCAATCCTCAATCCTCAATTCTCAATCCTCAATTCGCAATCCTCAGTCCTCAATCCTCAGACCTCAAGCATCAATACCCAACCCTCTGACCTCGTCCTCAATCCACAACCCTTAATCCTAAATCCGCAATCCTCAATCTTCTATCCTCTATCCTCAATCCTCAATCGTCAATCCTCAATCCTCAATCTTCAATACTCAATACTCAATCTTCAATCCTCAATCCTCAATCCCCAATCCTCAATCTTCAATCCTTAATCCTCAATCCTCAATTCTCAATCCTCAATCCTCAATCGCCAATCCTCAATTCCCAATCCTCAATCTTCAATCCTCAATCCTCAATCTTCAATCCTTAATCCTCAATCCTCAATCCCCAATCCTCAAACTTCAATACTCAATCTTCAATCCTCAATCCTCAATCCTCAGTCCTCAATCCTCAATCCTCATTCTTCAATACTCAACACCCAATCCTCTATCTTCAATCCTCAATCCTCAATCCTCAATTCTCAATCCTCAGTCCTCAATCCTCAATCCCCAATCCTCAATCCCAAATCCTCAATCCTCAATCCTCAATCCTCAACCCTCAATCCTCAGTCCTGAAACATCAATTCCGAATCCTCAATCCTGAATCCTCAACCTTCAGCCCTCAGTCCTCAACAATCAGTTGTCAATCCTCAATCCTCAATAGAATATCCTCAATTCACAGCTTTCAATACTCAATCCCCATTCTTCAATCATCAAATCTCAATCCACAAACATCAATTCTCATCACTAAACCCTCAACACTCGGTCCTCAATCTTCAATCCTCAATCCTAAATCATCAATCTTCAATCCTCAATACTCAATCTTCAATCCTCAATCCTCAATTCTCAATCCTCAATACTCAATACTCAATCGTCAACCCTTAATTCCCAATCCTCAATCTTCAATCCTCAATCCTCAATCTTCAATCCTTAATCCTCAATCCTCCATCCCCAATCCTCAATCTTCAATCCTCAATACTCAATCTTCAATCCTCAATCCTCAATCCTCAATCCTCAATCCTCAATCCTCAATCATCAATCTTCAATCCTCAATACTCAATCTTCAACCCTCAATCTTCAATCCTCAATCCTCTATCCTCATTCTTCAATCCTCAACACCCAATCCTCAATAATCAATCCTCAATCCTCAATCCTCAATTCTCAATCCTCAATCCTGAATCCTCAGACCTCAAACATCAATACTCAACCCTCAGTCCTCGTCCGCAATCCACAACCCTCAATCCTCAATCTTCAATCATCAATATTCAATTTTCAAACCTCAATCCTCAATCCTCTATCCTCAGTCCTCAATCCTGAATGTTCAATCCTCAATACAGAATACTCAATCTTCAATCCTCAATACTCAATCCTCAATCCTCAACCCTCAATCCTCAGTCCTCAAACCTCAATCCTGAATCCTCAATCCTGAATCCTCAACCTTCAGCCCTCAGTCCTCAACAACCAATTGTCAGTCCTCAATGCTCAATAGAATATACCCAATTCGCAGGTTTCAATACTCAATCCCCAATGTTCAATCTTCAAATCTCAATCCACAAACATCAGTTCTCATCACTCAACGCTCAACACTCAGTCCCCAATCCTCAATCTTCAATCCTCAATCCTCAATCCTCAATTCACAATCCTCAATCCTCAGTCCTGAGTCCTCAGACCTCAGACCTCAACCCTCAACCCTCAACCCTCAGCCCTCATCCTCAATCCTCAATCCTCGATCCTCAATCCTCAATCCTTAATCTTCAATCCTCAATACTCAATCTTTAATCCTCAATCCTCAGTCCTCAAACCTCAATTCTGAGTACTCAGTCCTGAATACTCAACCTTCAGCCCTCAGTCCTCAACAATCAGTTGCCAATCCTCAGTCCTTAATAGAACATCCTCACTTCACAGCTTTCAATACTCAATACTCAATCTGCATTCTTCAAATCTCTATCCACAAACATCAATTCTCATAACTCAACCCTCAACACTCAGACCTCAATGTTCAGTCCTCAATCCTCAATTCTCAATATTCAATCCTCAATTCTGAATCTTCAATCCTAATTCCTCAATCCTCAATTCTCAATCCTCAATCTTCAATCCTCAATCCTCAATCCCCAATCCTCAATCTTCAATCCTTAATCCTCAATCCTCAATTCTCAATCCTCAATCCTCAATCGCCAATCCTCAATTCCCAATCCTCAATCTTCAATCCTCAATCCTCAATCTTCAATCCTTAATCCTCAATCCTCAATCCCCAATCCTCAAACTTCAATACTCAATCTTCAATCCTCAATCCTCAATCCTCAGTCCTCAATCCTCAATCCTCATTCTTCAATACTCAACACCCAATCCTCTATCTTCAATCCTCAATCCTCAATCCTCAATTCTCAATCCTCAGTCCTCAATCGTCAGACCTCAAGCATCAATACTCAACCCTCAGTCCTCGTCCGCAATCCACGACCCTCAATCCTCAATCCTCAATCTTCAATCAGCAATATTCAATCTTCAATCCTCAATCCTCAATCCTCAATTCTCAATCCGCAATACTCAATCCTCAATCGTCAATCCTCAACCCTGAATCCTCAACCTTCAATCCTCAATACTCAATCTTCAATACTCAATCATCAATCCTCAATCCTCAATCCTCAATCCTCAATCCTCAATCCTCAATCCTCAATCCCAAATCCTTAATCCTCAATCCTCAATCCTCAACCCACAATCCTCAGTCCTGATACCTCAATACCGAATCCTCAATCCTGAATCCTCAATCCTCAGCCCTCAGTCCTCAACAATCAATTGTCAATCCTCAATCCTCAATAGAATATCTTCAATTCACAGTTTTCAATACTCAATCCCCATTCTTCAATCTTCAAATCTCAATCCACAAACATCAATTATCATCACTCAACTCTCAACACTCAGTCCTCAATCTTCAATCGTCAATCCTAAATCCGCAATCTTCAATCCTCAATACTCAATATTCAATCCTCAACCCTCAATCCTCAATCCTCAATGCTCAATCCTCAATTCCCAATCCTCAATCTTAGTCCTCAATCCTCAATATTCAATCCTGAATCGTCAATCCTCAATCCTCAATCCTCTATCTTCAATCCTCAATACTCAATCTTCAATCCTCAATCCTCAATCCTCAATCCTCAATCCTCAATCCTCAATCCTCAATCCTCAATCCTCAATCTTCAATCCTCAATACTCAATCTTCAACCCTCAATCTTCAATCCTCAATCCTCAATCCCCAATCCTCAATCCCAAATCCTCAATCCTCAATCCTCAATCCTCAACCCTCAATCCTCAGTCCTGAAACATCAATTCCGAATCCTCAATCCTGAATCCTCAACCTTCAGCCCTCAGTCCTCAACAATCAGTTGTCAATCCTCAATCCTCAATAGAATATCCTCAATTCACAGCTTTCAATACTCAATCCCCATTCTTCAATCATCAAATCTCAATCCACAAACATCAATTCTCATCACTAAACCCTCAACACTCGGTCCTCAATCTTCAATCCTCAATCCTAAATCATCAATCTTCAATCCTCAATACTCAATCTTCAATCCTCAATCCTCAATTCTCAATCCTCAATACTCAATACTCAATCGTCAACCCTTAATTCCCAATCCTCAATCTTCAATCCTCAATCCTCAATCCTCAATTCTCAATCCTCAATCCTGAATCCCCAGACCTCAAACATCAATACTCAACCCTCAGTCCTCGTCCGCAATCCACAACCCTCAATCCTCAATCTTCAATCATCAATATTCAATCTTCAAACCTCAATCCTCAATCCTCTATCCTCAATCCTCAATCCTGAATGTTCAATCCTCAATACAGAATACTCAATCTTCAATCCTCAATACTCAATCCTCAATCCTCAACCCTCAATCCTCAGTCCTCAAACCTCAATCCTGAATCCTCAATCCTGAATCCTCAACCTTCAGCCCTCAGTCCTCAACAATCAATTGTCAGTCCTCAATGCTCAATAGAATATACCCAATTCGCAGGTTTCAATACTCAATCCCCAATGTTCAATCTTCAAATCTCAATCCACAAACATCAGTTCTCATCACTCAACGCTCAACACTCAGTCCCCAATCCTCAATCTTCAATCCTCAATCCTCAATCCTCAATTCACAATCCTCAATCCTCAGTCCTGAGTCCTCAGACCTCAACCCTCAACCCTCAACCCTCAGCCCTCATCCTCAATCCTCAATCCTCGATCCTCAATCCTCAATCCTTAATCTTCAATCCTCAATACTCAATCTTTAATCCTCAATCCTCAGTCCTCAAACCTCAATTCTGAGTACTCAGTCCTGGATACTCAACCTTCAGCCCTCAGTCCTCAACAATCAGTTGCCAATCCTCAGTCCTTAATAGAATATCCTCAATTCACAGCTTTCAATACTCAATACTCAATCTGCATTCTTCAAATCTCTATCCACAAACATCAATTCTCATAACTCAACCCTCAACACTCAGTCCTCAATGTTCAGTCCTCAATCCTCAATTCTCAATATTCAATCCTCAATTCTGAATCTGCAATCCTAATTCCTCAATCCTCAATTCTCAATCCTCAATCCTCAATCTTCAATCCTCAGTCCCCAAACCTCAATCTTCAATCCTCAATCCTCAATCCTGAATCCTCAACCTTCAGCACTCAGTCTTCAACAATCAGTAGTCAATCCTCAATCCTCAATACAACATCACCAATGCACAGCTTTCAATACTCAATACTCAATCTGCAATCTTCAAATCTCTATCCACAAGCATCAATTCTCATCACTCAACCCTCAACCCTCCGTCCCCAATTCTCAATCTTCAATCCTCAATCCTCAATCCTCAATCCTCAATCCTCAATTTTCAATCCTCAATACTCAATCTTCAATCCTCAATCCTCAGTCCTCAATCCTCAACCCTCAATCCTCAGCCCTGAAACCTCAATCCCGAATCCTCAATCCTGAATCCGCAAACCTCAGTCCTCAGTCCTCAACAATCAATTGTCAATCCTCAATCCTCAATAGAATATCCTCAATTCACAGTTTTCAATACTCAATCCCCATTCTTCAATCTTCAAACCTCAATCCACAAACATCAATTCTCATCACTCAACTCTCAACACTCAGTCTTCAATCTTCAATCCTCAATCCTCAATCCTCAATCTTGAATCCTCAATACTCAATCTTCAATCCTCAATCCTCAATAGTCAATCCTCAACACTCAATCCTCAATCGTCAATCCTCAATCCCCAATCCTCAATCTTCAATCCTCTATCCTCAATCCTCAATCCTCAATCCTCAATCCTCAATCATCAATCTTCAATACTCAATACTCAATCTTCAATCCTCAATCCTCAATCCTCAGTCCTCAATCCTCAATCCTCAATCCTCAATCCTCAATCCTCAATCTTCTACCCTCAATACTCAATCTGCAATCCTCAATCCTCAATCCTCAATCCTCAAACCTAATTCGTCACTCCTCGAAACCCAGTCGTCAATCTTCAATCCTCAATCCTCAATCCGCAATCTTGAATCCTCAATACTCAATCTTCAATCCTCAATCCTCAATTCACAATCCTCAACACTCAATCCTCAATCGTCAACCCTCAATCCCCAATCCTCAATCTTCAATACTCTATCCTCGATCCTCAATCCTCAATCCTCAATCCTCAACCTTCAATGCCCAATACTCAATCTTCAATCCTCAATCCTCAATCCTCAGTCCTCAATCCTCAATCCTCAATCCTCAATCCTCAATCTTCAATCCTCAATACTCAATCTGCAATCCTCAGACCTCAAACATCAATACTCAACCCTCAGTCCTCGTCCGCAATCCACAAACCTCAATCCTCAATCCTCAATCTTCAATCATCAATATTCAATCTTCAATCCTCAATCCTCAATCCTCTATCCTCAATCCTCAATCCTGAATGTTCAATCCTCAATACCCAACCCTCAATCTTCAATCCTCAATACTCAATCCTCAATCCTCAATCCTCAATCCTCAGTCCTCAATCCTCAATTCTCAATCCTCAATCCTCAATCCTCAGACCTCAAACGTCAATACTCAACCCTCAGCCCTCGTCCGCAATCCACAACCCTCAATCCTCAATCCTCAATCTTCAATCATCAATCCTCAATCCTCAATCCTCAATTCTCAATCCTCAATCCTCAATCCTCAATCCTCAATATTCAATCGTCAATCCTCAATCCTCAATCCTCAATCCTCAATCCTCAATACTCAATCCTCAATCGTCAATCCTCAATTCCCAATCCTCAATCCTCAATCTTCAATCCTTAATCCTCAATCCTCAATCCCCAATCCTCAATCTTCAATACTCAATCTTCAATCCTCAATCCTCGATCCTCAGTCCTCAATCCTCAATCCTCATCCTTCAATCCTCAACACCCAATCCTCAATCTTCAATCCTCAATCCTCAAACCTCAATTCTCAATCCTCAGTCCTCAATCCTCAGAACTCAAGCATCAATACTCAACCCTCAGTCCTCGTCCGCAATCCACAACCCTCAATCCTCAATCCTCAATCTTCAATCATCAATATTCAATCTTCAATTCTCAATCCTCAATGCTCAATTCTCAATACGCAATACTCAATCCTCAATCGTCAATCCTCAATCCTGAATTCTCAACCTTCAATCCTCAATACTCAGTCTTCAATACTCAATCCTCAATCCTCAATCCTCAACCCTCAATCCTCAATCCTCAATCCCAAATCCTTAATCCTCAATCCTCAATCCTCAACCCACAATCCACAGTCCTGATACCTCAATACCGAATCCTCAATCCTGAATCCTCAATCCTCAGCCCTCAGTCCTCAACAATCAATTGTCAATCCTCAATCCTCAATAGAATATCTTCAATTCACAGTTTTCAATACTCAATCCCCATTCATCAATCTTCAAATCTCAATCCACAAACATCAATTATCATCACTCAACCCTCAACACTCAGTCCTCAATCTTCAATCGTCAATCCTAAATCCGCAATCTTCAATCCTCAATACTCAACATTCAGTCCTCAACCCTCAATCCTCAATCCTCAATGCTCAATCCTCAATCGTCAATCCTCAATTCCCAATCCTCAATCTTCAATCCTCAATCCTCAATATTCAACCCTCAGTCCTCGTCCGCAATCCACGACCCTCAATCCTCAATCCTCAATCTTCAATCAGCAATATTCAATCTTCAATCCTCAATCCTCAATCCTCAATTCTCAATCCGCAATACTCAATCCTCAATCGTCAATCCTCAACCCTGAATCCTCAACCTTCAATCCTCAATACTCAATCTTCAATACTCAATCATCAATCCTCAATCCTCAATCCTCAATCCTCAATCCTCAATCCTCAATCCTCAATCCCAAATCCTTAATCCTCAATCCTCAATCCTCAACCCACAATCCTCAGTCCTGATACCTCAATACCGAATCCTCAATCCTGAATCCTCAATCCTCAGCCCTCAGTCCTCAACAATCAATTGTCAATCCTCAATCCTCAATAGAATATCTTCAATTCACAGTTTTCAATACTCAATCCCCATTCTTCAATCTTCAAATCTCAATCCACAAACATCAATTATCATCACTCAACTCTCAACACTCAGTCCTCAATCTTCAATCGTCAATCCTAAATCCGCAATCTTCAATCCTCAATACTCAATATTCAATCCTCAACCCTCAATCCTCAATCCTCAATGCTCAATCCTCAATTCCCAATCCTCAATCTTAGTCCTCAATCCTCAATATTCAATCCTGAATCGTCAATCCTCAATCCTCAATCCTCTATCTTCAATCCTCAATACTCAATCTTCAATCCTCAATCCTCAATCCTCAATCCTCAATCCTCAATCCTCAATCCTCAATCCTCAATCCTCAATCTTCAATCCTCAATACTCAATCTTCAACCCTCAATCTTCAATCCTCAATCCTCAATCCCCAATCCTCAATCCCAAATCCTCAATCCTCAATCCTCAATCCTCAACCCTCAATCCTCAGTCCTGAAACATCAATTCCGAATCCTCAATCCTGAATCCTCAACCTTCAGCCCTCAGTCCTCAACAATCAGTTGTCAATCCTCAATCCTCAATAGAATATCCTCAATTCACAGCTTTCAATACTCAATCCCCATTCTTCAATCATCA
The DNA here is from genome assembly GCF_051401765.1 of Calliopsis andreniformis. Taxonomy (NCBI): domain Eukaryota; kingdom Metazoa; phylum Arthropoda; class Insecta; order Hymenoptera; family Andrenidae; genus Calliopsis; species Calliopsis andreniformis. The sequence goes on along the minus strand of NW_027480587.1, from coordinate 252,379 downwards.
AATCTCAATCCACAAACATCAATTCTCATCACTAAACCCTCAACACTCGGTCCTCAATCTTCAATCCTCAATCCTAAATCATCAATCTTCAATCCTCAATACTCAATCTTCAATCCTCAATCCTCAATTCTCAATCCTCAATACTCAATACTCAATCGTCAACCCTATATCCCAATCCTCAATCTTCAATCCTCAATCCTCAATCCTCAATTCTCAATCCTCAATCCTGAATCCCCAGACCTCAAACATCAATACTCAACCCTCAGTCCTCGTCCGCAATCCACAACCCTCAATCCTCAATCTTCAATCATCAATATTCAATCTTCAAACCTCAATCCTCAATCCTCTATCCTCAATCCTCAATCCTGAATGTTCAATCCTCAATACAGAATACTCAATCTTCAATCCTCAATACTCAATCCTCAATCCTCAACCCTCAATCCTCAGTCCTCAAACCTCAATCCTGAATCCTCAATCCTGAATCCTCAACCTTCAGCCCTCAGTCCTCAACAATCAATTGTCAGTCCTCAATGCTCAATAGAATATACCCAATTCGCAGGTTTCAATACTCAATCCCCAATGTTCAATCTTCAAATCTCAATCCACAAACATCAGTTCTCATCACTCAACGCTCAACACTCAGTCCCCAATCCTCAATCTTCAATCCTCAATCCTCAATCCTCAATTCACAATCCTCAATCCTCAGTCCTGAGTCCTCAGACCTCAACCCTCAACCCTCAACCCTCAGCCCTCATCCTCAATCCTCAATCCTCGATCCTCAATCCTCAATCCTTAATCTTCAATCCTCAATACTCAATCTTTAATCCTCAATCCTCAGTCCTCAAACCTCAATTCTGAGTACTCAGTCCTGGATACTCAACCTTCAGCCCTCAGTCCTCAACAATCAGTTGCCAATCCTCAGTCCTTAATAGAATATCCTCAATTCACAGCTTTCAATACTCAATACTCAATCTGCATTCTTCAAATCTCTATCCACAAACATCAATTCTCATAACTCAACCCTCAACACTCAGTCCTCAATGTTCAGTCCTCAATCCTCAATTCTCAATATTCAATCCTCAATTCTGAATCTGCAATCCTAATTCCTCAATCCTCAATTCTCAATCCTCAATCCTCAATCTTCAATCCTCAGTCCCCAAACCTCAATCTTCAATCCTCAATCCTCAATCCTGAATCCTCAACCTTCAGCACTCAGTCTTCAACAATCAGTAGTCAATCCTCAATCCTCAATACAACATCACCAATGCACAGCTTTCAATACTCAATACTCAATCTGCAATCTTCAAATCTCTATCCACAAGCATCAATTCTCATCACTCAACCCTCAACCCTCCGTCCCCAATTCTCAATCTTCAATCCTCAATCCTCAATCCTCAATCCTCAATCCTCAATTTTCAATCCTCAATACTCAATCTTCAATCCTCAATCCTCAGTCCTCAATCCTCAACCCTCAATCCTCAGCCCTGAAACCTCAATCCCGAATCCTCAATCCTGAATCCGCAAACCTCAGTCCTCAGTCCTCAACAATCAATTGTCAATCCTCAATCCTCAATAGAATATCCTCAATTCACAGTTTTCAATACTCAATCCCCATTCTTCAATCTTCAAACCTCAATCCACAAACATCAATTCTCATCACTCAACTCTCAACACTCAGTCTTCAATCTTCAATCCTCAATCCTCAATCCTCAATCTTGAATCCTCAATACTCAATCTTCAATCCTCAATCCTCAATAGTCAATCCTCAACACTCAATCCTCAATCGTCAATCCTCAATCCCCAATCCTCAATCTTCAATCCTCTATCCTCAATCCTCAATCCTCAATCCTCAATCCTCAATCATCAATCTTCAATACTCAATACTCAATCTTCAATCCTCAATCCTCAATCCTCAGTCCTCAATCCTCAATCCTCAATCCTCAATCCTCAATCCTCAATCTTCTACCCTCAATACTCAATCTGCAATCCTCAATCCTCAATCCTCAATCCTCAAACCTAATTCGTCACTCCTCGAAACCCAGTCGTCAATCTTCAATCCTCAATCCTCAATCCGCAATCTTGAATCCTCAATACTCAATCTTCAATCCTCAATCCTCAATTCACAATCCTCAACACTCAATCCTCAATCGTCAACCCTCAATCCCCAATCCTCAATCTTCAATACTCTATCCTCGATCCTCAATCCTCAATCCTCAATCCTCAACCTTCAATGCCCAATACTCAATCTTCAATCCTCAATCCTCAATCCTCAGTCCTCAATCCTCAATCCTCAATCCTCAATCCTCAATCTTCAATCCTCAATACTCAATCTGCAATCCTCAGACCTCAAACATCAATACTCAACCCTCAGTCCTCGTCCGCAATCCACAAACCTCAATCCTCAATCCTCAATCTTCAATCATCAATATTCAATCTTCAATCCTCAATCCTCAATCCTCTATCCTCAATCCTCAATCCTGAATGTTCAATCCTCAATACCCAACCCTCAATCTTCAATCCTCAATACTCAATCCTCAATCCTCAATCCTCAATCCTCAGTCCTCAATCCTCAATTCTCAATCCTCAATCCTCAATCCTCAGACCTCAAACGTCAATACTCAACCCTCAGCCCTCGTCCGCAATCCACAACCCTCAATCCTCAATCCTCAATCTTCAATCATCAATCCTCAATCCTCAATCCTCAATTCTCAATCCTCAATCCTCAATCCTCAATCCTCAATATTCAATCGTCAATCCTCAATCCTCAATCCTCAATCCTCAATCCTCAATACTCAATCCTCAATCGTCAATCCTCAATTCCCAATCCTCAATCCTCAATCTTCAATCCTTAATCCTCAATCCTCAATCCCCAATCCTCAATCTTCAATACTCAATCTTCAATCCTCAATCCTCGATCCTCAGTCCTCAATCCTCAATCCTCATCCTTCAATCCTCAACACCCAATCCTCAATCTTCAATCCTCAATCCTCAAACCTCAATTCTCAATCCTCAGTCCTCAATCCTCAGAACTCAAGCATCAATACTCAACCCTCAGTCCTCGTCCGCAATCCACAACCCTCAATCCTCAATACTCAATCTTCAATCATCAATATTCAATCTTCAATTCTCAATCCTCAATGCTCAATTCTCAATACGCAATACTCAATCCTCAATCGTCAATCCTCAATCCTGAATTCTCAACCTTCAATCCTCAATACTCAGTCTTCAATACTCAATCCTCAATCCTCAATCCTCAACCCTCAATCCTCAATCCTCAATCCCAAATCCTTAATCCTCAATCCTCAATCCTCAACCCACAATCCACAGTCCTGATACCTCAATACCGAAACCTCAATCCTGAATCCTCAATCCTCAGCCCTCAGTCCTCAACAATCAATTGTCAATCCTCAATCCTCAATAGAATATCTTCAATTCACAGTTTTCAATACTCAATCCCCATTCATCAATCTTCAAATCTCAATCCACAAACATCAATTATCATCACTCAACCCTCAACACTCAGTCCTCAATCTTCAATCGTCAATCCTAAATCCGCAATCTTCAATCCTCAATACTCAACATTCAGTCCTCAACCCTCAATCCTCAATCCTCAATGCTCAATCCTCAATCGTCAATCCTCAATTCCCAATCCTCAATCTTCAATCCTCAATCCTCAATATTCAATCCTGAATCGTCAATCCTCAATCCTCAATGCTCAATCTTCAATCCTCAATACTCAATCTTCAATCGTCAATCCTCAATCCTCAATCCTCAATCCTCAATCCTCAATCCTCAATCCTCAATCATCAATCTTCAATCCTCAATGCTCAATCTTCTACCCTCAATCTTCAATCCTCAATCCTCTATCCTCATTCTTCAATCCTCAACACCCAATCCTCAATCTTCAATCCTCAATCCTCAAACCTCAATTCTCAATCCTCAGTCCTCAATCCTCAGACCTCAAACATCAATGCTCAACCCTCAGTCCTCGTCCGCAATCCACAACCCTCAATCCTCAATCCTCAATCTTCAATCATCAATATTCAATCTTCAACCCTCAATCCTCAATGCTCAATTCTCAATCCGCAATACTCAATCCTCAATCGTCAATCCTCAATCCTGAACTCTCAACCTTCAATCCTCAATACTCAATCTTCAATACTCAATCCTCAATCCTCAATCCTCAACCCTCAATCCTCAATCCTCAATCCCAAATCCTTAATCCTCAATCCTCAATCCTCAACCCACAATCCACAGTCCTGATACCTCAATACCGAATCCTCAATCCTGAATCCTCAATCCTCAGCCCTCAGTCCTCAACAATCAATTGTCAATCCTCAATCCTCAATAGAATATCTTCAATTCACAGTTTTCAATACTCAATCCCCATTCTTCAATCTTCAAATCTCAATCCACAAACATCAATTATCATCACTCAACCCTCAACACTCAGTCCTCAATCTTCAATCGTCAATCCTCAATCCTCAATCCTCAATCCTCAATCCTCAATCCTCAATCATCAATCTTCAATCCTCAATACTCAATCTTCTACCCTCAATCTTCAATCCTCAATCCTCAGACCTCAAACATCAATACTCAACCCTCAGCCCTCGTCCGCAATCCACAACCCTCAATCCTCAATCCTCAAACTTCAATCATCAATCCTCAATCCTCAATCCTCAATTCTCAATCCTCAATCCTCAATCCTCAATCCTCAATCTTCAATCCTTAATCCTCAATCCTCAATTCTCAATCCTCAATCCTCAATCGTCAATCCTCAATTCCCAATCCTCAATCTTCAATCCTCAATCCTCAATCTTCAATCCTTAATCCTCAATCCTCAATCCCCAATCCTCAATCTTCAATACTCAACCTTCAATCCTCAATCCTCAATCCTCAGTCCTCAATCCTCAATCCTCATTCTTCAATACTCAACACCCAATCCTCAATCTTCAATCCTCAATCCTCAATCCTCAATTCTCAATCCTCAGTCCTCAATCCTCAGCCCTCAATCCTCAATCCTCATTCTTCAATCCTCAATACACAATTCTCAATCTTCAATCCTCAATCCTCAATTCTCAACACTCAATCCTCAATCGTCAGACCTCAAGCATCAGTACTCAACCCTCAGTAGTCGTCCGCAATCCACAACCCTCAATCCTCAATCCTCAACCTTCAATCATCAATGTTCAATCCTCAATTCTCAATCATCAATCCTCTATACTCAATCCTCAATCCTGAATGTTCAATCCGCAATACCCAATCCTCAATCTCCAATCCTCAATCCTCAATCCTCAATCCTCAATCCTCAATCCTCAATCCTCAATCCTCATTCTTCAATCCTCAATACCAAATCCTCAATCCTCAATCCTCAATTCTCAATCCTCAATTCGCAATCCTCAGTCCTCAATCCTCAGACCTCAAGCATCAATACCCAACCCTCTGACCTCGTCCTCAATCCACAACCCTTAATCCTAAATCCGCAATCTTCAATCATCAATATTCAACCTTCAATCCTCAATCCTCAATCCTCAATCCTCAAACCTCAATACCCGAGCCTCAATCTTCAATCCTCAATCCTCAATCCTCAATTCTCTATCCTCAATCCTCAGTCCTTAGTCCTCAAACCTCAATCCTCAACCCTCAACCCTCATCCTCAATCCTCAATCCTCAATCCTCAATCATCAATACTCAATTTTCAATCCTCAATACTCAATCCTCAATCCTCAATCCTCAATACTCAATCCACAATCCTCAATCCTCAATCCTCAGCCCTCAATCCTCAGTCCTGAAACATCAATTCCAAATCCTCAATCTTGAATCCTCAACCTTCAGCCCTCAGTACTCAACAATCAGTTGTCAATCCTCAATCATCAATAGAATATCCTCAATTCACAGCTTTCAATACTCAATCCCCATTCTTCAGTCATCAAATCTCAATCCACAAACATCAATTCTCATCACTCAACCTCAACACTCAGTCCTCAATCTTCAATCCCCAATCCTAGATCCTCAATCTTCAATCCTCAATACTCAATCTTCAATCCTCAATCCTCAATTCTCAATACTCAATACTCAATCCTCAATCGTCAATCCTCAATTCCCAATCGTCAATCCTCCATCCCCAATCCACAATCTTCAATCCTCAATACTCAATCTTCAATCTTCAATCCTCAATCCTCAATCCTCAATCCTCAAACCTCAAACATCAATCTTCAATCTTCAATACTCAATCTTCAACACTCAATCTTCAATCCCCAATCCTCAATCCTCAGTCTTCAATCCTCAACACCCAATCCTCAATCTTCAATCCTCAGTCCTCAATCCTCAATTCTCAATCCTCAGTCCTCAATCCTCAGACCTCAAGCATCAATACTCAACCCTCAGTCCTCGTCCGCAATCCACAACCCTCAATCCTCAATCCTCAATCTTCAATCATCAATATTCAATCTTCAATCCTCAATCCTCAATCCTCAATTCCCAATCCGCAATACTCAATCCTCAATCGTCAATCCTCAATCCTGAATCCTCAACATTCAATCCTCAATACTCAATCTTCAACACTCAATCCTCAATCCTCAATCCTCAATCCTCAATCCTCAATCCTCAATCCCAAATCCTTAATCCTCAATCCTCAATCCTCAACCCACAATCCTCAGTCCTGATACCTCAATACCGAATCCTCAATCCTGAATCCTCAATCCTCAGCCCTCAGTCCTCAAGAATCAATTGTCAATCCTCAATCCTCAACAGAATATCTTCAATTAACAGTTTTCAATACTCAATACCCATCCTTCAATCATCAAGTCTCAATCCACAAACATCAATTCTCATCACTCAACCCTCAACACTCGGTCCTCAATCTTCAATCCTCAATCCTAAATCCTCAACCTTCAATCCTCAATACTCAATCTTCAATCCTCAATCCTCAATCCTCAATCCTCAATACTCAATCATCAATCTTCAACACTCAATTCCCAATCCTCAATCTTCAATCCTCAATCCTCAATCTTCAATCCTTAATCCTCAATCCTCCATCCCCAATCCTCAATCTTCAATCCTCAATACTCAATCTTCAATCCTCAATCCTCAATCCCCAATCCTCAATCCTCAATCCTCAATCATCAATCTTCAATCCTCAATACTCAATCTTCAACCCTCAATCTTCAATCCTCAATCCTCTATCCTCATTCTTCAATCCTCAACACCCAATCCTCAGTCCTCAAACCTCAATCCTGAATCCTCAATCCTGAATCCTCAACCTTCAGCCCTCAGTCCTCAACAATCAATTGTCAGTCCTCAATGCTCAATAGAATATACCCAATTCGCAGGTTTCAATACTCAATCCCCAATGTTCAATCTTCAAATCTCAATCCACAAACATCAATTCTCATCACTCAACGCTCAACACTCAGTCCCCAATCCTCAATCTTCAATCCTCAATCCTCAATCCTCAATTCTCAATCCTCAATCCTCAGTCCTGAGTCCTCAGACCTCAACCATCAACCCTCAGCCCTCGTCCTCAATCCTCAATCCTCGATCCTCTATCCTCAATCCTTAATCTTCAATCCTCAATACTCAATCTTTAACCCTCAATCCTCAGTCCTCAAACCTCAATTCTGAGTACTCAGTCCTGAATACTCAACCTTCAGCCCTCAGTCCTCAACAATCAGTTGCCAATCCTCAGTCCTCAATAGAATATCCTCAATTCACAGCTTTCAATACTCAATACTCAATCTGCATTCTTCAAATCTCTATCCACAAACATCAATTCTCATAACTCAACCCTCAACACTCAGTCCTCAATGTTCAGTCCTCAATCCTCAATTCTCAATATTCAATCCTCAATTCTGAATCTTGAATCCTAATTCCTCAAACCTCAATTCTCAATCCTCAATCCTCAATCTTCAATCCTCAGTCCCCAAACCTCAATCTTCAATCCTCAATCCTCAATCCTGAATCCTCTACCTTCAGCACTCAGTCTTCAACAATCAGTTGTCAATCCTCAATCATCAATACAACATCACCAATGCACAGTTTTCAATACTCAATACTCAATCTGCAATCTTCAAATCTCTATCCACAAGCATCAATTCTCATCACTCAACCCTCAACCCTCCGTCCCCAATTCTCAATCTTCAATCCTCAATCCTCAATCCTCAATCCTCAATCCTCAATTTTCAATCCTCAATACTCAATCTTCAATCCTCAATCATCAATCCTCAATCCTCAATCCTCAATCCTCAATCCTCAACCCTCAATCCTCAGCCCTGAAACCTCAATCCCGAATCCTCAATCCTGAATCCGCAAACCTCAGTCCTCAGTCCTCAACAATCAATTGTCAATCCTCAATCCTCAATAGAATATCCTCAATTCACAGTTTTCAATACTCAATCCCCATTCTTCAATCTTCAAACCTGAATCCACAAACATCAATTCTCATCACTCAACTCTCAACACTCAGTCCTCAATCTTCAATCCTCAATCCTCAATCCTCAATCTTGAATCCTCAATACTCAATCTTCAATCCTCAATCCTCAATTGTCAATCCTCAACACTCAATCCTCAATCGTCAATCCTGAATCCCCAATCCCCAATCCCCGATCTTCAATCCTCTATCCTCAATCCTCAATCCTCAATCCTCAATCCTCAATCATCAATCTTCAATACTCAATACTCAATCTTCAATCCTCAATCCTCAATCCTCAGTCCTCAATCCTCAATCCTCAATCCTCAATCCTCAATCTTCTACCCTCAATACTCAATCTGCAATCCTCAATCCTCGATCCTCAATCCTCAAACCTAATTCGTCACTCCTCGAAACCCAGTCCTCAATCTTCAATCCTCAATCCTCAATCCGCAATCGTGAATCCTCAATACTCAATCTTCAATCCTCAATCCTCAATTCACAATCCTCAACACTCAATCCTCAATCGTCAATCCTCAATCCCCAATCCTCAATCTTCAATCCTCTATCCTCAATCCTCAATCCTCAATCCTCAATCCTCAATCCTCAACCTTCAATACCCAATAATCAATCTTCAATCCTCAATCCTCAATCCTCAGTCCTCAATCCTCAATCCTCAATCCTCAATCCTCAATCTTCAATCCTCAATACTCAATCTGCAATCCTCAGACCTCAAACATCAATACTCAACCCTCAGGCCTCGTCCGCAATCCACAAACCTCAATCCTCAAACCTCAATCTTCAATCATCAATATTCAATCTTCAATCCTCAACCCTCAATCCTCTATCCTCAATCCTCAATCCTGAATGTTCAATCCTCAATACCCAATCCTCAATCTTCAATCCTCAATACTCAATCTTCAATCCTCAATCCTCAATCCTCAGTCCTCAATCCTCAATTCTCAATCCTCAATCCTCAATCGTCAGTCCTCAAACGTCAATACTTAACCCTCAGCCCTCGTCCGCAATCCACAACCCTCAATCCTCAATCCTCAATCTTCAATCATCAATCCTCAATCCTCAATCCTCAATTCTCAATCCTCAATCCTCAATCCTCAATCCTCAATCTTCAATCGTCAATCCTCAATCCTCAATCCTCAATCCTCAATCCTCAATCGTCAATCCTCAATTCCCAATTCTCAATCTTCAATCCTCAATCCTCAATCTTCAATCCTTAATCCTCAATCCTCAATCCCCAATCCTCAATCTTCAATACTCAATCTTCAATCCTCAGTCCTCAATCCTCAGTCCTCAATCCTCAATCTTCAATCCTCAATACTCAATCCTCAATCCTCAATCCTCAATCCTCAGTCCACAATCCTCAATTCTCAATCCTCAATCCTCAATCCTCAGACCTCAAGCATCAATACTCAACCCTCAGCCCTCGTCCGCAATCCACAACCCTCAATCCACAATCCTCAAACTTCAATCATCATTCCTCAATCCTCAATCCTCAATTCTCAATCCTCAATCCTCAATCCTCAATCTTCAATCCTCAATCTTCAATCCTTAATCCTCAATCCTGAATTCTCAATCCTCAATCCTCAATCGTAAATCCTCAATTCCCAATCCTCAATCTTCAATCCTCAATCCTCAATCTTCAATCCTTAATCCTCAATCCTCAATCCCCAATCCTCAATCTTCAATACTCAATCTTCAATCCTCAATCCTCAATCCTCAGTCCACAATCCTCAATCCTCATTCTTCAATACTCAACACCCAATCCTCAATCTTCAATCCTCAATCCTCAATCCTCAATTCTCAATCCTCTGTCCTCAATCCTCAGACCTCAAGCATCAATACTCAACCCTCAGTCCTCGTCCGCAATCCACAACCCTCAATCCTCAATCCTCAATCTTCAATCATCAATATTCAATCTTCAATCCTCAATCCTCAATCCTCAATTCTCAATCCGCAATACTCAATCCTCAATCGTCAATCCTCAACCCTGAATCCTCAACCTTCAATCCTCAATACTCAATCTTCAATACTCAATCCTCAACCCTCAATCCTCAATCCTCAATCCTCAATCCGCAATCCCAAATCCTTAATCCTCTATCCTCAATCCTCAACCCACAATCCTCAGTCCTGATACCTCAATACCGAATCCTCAATCCTGAATCCTCAATCCTCAGCCCTCAGTCCTCAACAATCAATCGTCAATCCTCAATCCTCAATAGAATATCTTCAATTCACAGTTTTCAATACTCAATCCCCATTCTTCAATCTTCAAATCTCAATCCACAGACATCAATTATCATCACTCAACTCTCAACACTCAGTCCTCAATCTTCAATCGTCAATCCTAAATCCGCAATCTTCAATCCTCAATACTCAATATTCAATCCTCAACCCTCAATCCTCAATCCTCAATGCTCAATCCTCAATCGTCAATCCTCAATTCCCAATCCTCAATCCTAGTCCTCAATCCTCAATATTCAATCCTGAATCGTCAATCCTCAATCCTCAATCCTCAATCTTCAATCCTCAATACTCAATCTTCAATCCTCAATCCTCAATCCTCAATCCTCAATCCTCAATCCTCAATCCTCAATCCTCAATCCTCAACCCTCAATCCTCAGCCCTGAAACCTCAATCCCGAATCCTCAATCCTGAATCCGCAAACCTCAGTCCTCAGTCCTCAACAATCAATTGTCAATCCTCAATCCTCAATGGAATATCCTCAATTCACAGTTTTCAATACTCAATCCCCATTCTTCAATCTTCAAACCTCAATCCACAAACATCAATTCTCATCACTCAACTCTCAACACTCAGTCCTCAATCCTCAATACTCAATCTTCAATCCTCAATCCTCAATTGTCAATCCTCAACACTCAATCCTCAATCGTCAATCCTCAATCCCCAATCCTCAATCTTCAATCCTCTATCCTCAATCCTCAATCCTCAATCCTCAATCCTCAATCATCAATCTTCAATACTCAATACTCAATCTTCAATCCTCAATCCTCAATCCTCAGTCCTCAATCCTCAATCCTCAATCCTCAATCCTCAATCTTATACCCTCAATACTCAATTTGCAATCCTCAATCCTCAATCCTCAATCCTCAAACCTAATTCGTCACTCCTCGAAACCCAGTCCTCAATCTTCAATCCTCAATCCTCAATCCGCAATCTTGAATCCTCAATACTCAATCTTCAATCCTCAATCCTCAATTCACAATCCTCAACACTCAATCCTCAATCGTCAATCCTCAATCCCCAATCCTCAATCTTCAATCCTCTATCCTCAATCCTCAATCCTCAATCCTCAATCCTCAACCTTCAATACCCAATACTCAATCTTCAATCCTCAATCCTCAATCCTCAGTCCTCAATCCTCAATCCTCAATCCTCAATCCTCAATCTTCAATCCTCAATACTCAATCTGCAATCCTCAGACCTCAAAAATCAATACTCAACCCTCAGTCCTCGTCCGCAATCCACAACCCTCAATCCTCAATCCTCAATCTTCAATCATCAATATTCAATCTTCAATCCTCAATCCTCAATGCTCAATTCTCAATCCGCAATACTCAATCCTCAATCGTCAATCCTCAATCCTGAACTCTCAACCTTCAATCCTCAATACTCAATCTTCAATACTCAATCCTCAATCCTCAATCCTCAACCCTCAATCCTCAATCCTCAATCCCAAATCCTTAATCCTCAATCCTCAATCCTCAACCCACAATCCACAGTCCTGATACCTCAATACCGAATCCTCAATCCTGAATCCTCAATCCTCAGCCCTCAGTCCTCAACAATCAATTGTCAATCCTCAATCCTCAATAGAATATCTTCAATTCACAGTTTTCAATACTCAATCCCCATTCTTCAATCTTCAAATCTCAATCCACAAACATCAATTATCATCACTCAACCCTCAACACTCAGTCCTCAATCTTCAATCGTCAATCCTAAATCCGCAATCTTCAATCCTCAATACTAAACATTTAATCCTCAACCCTCAATCCTCAATCCTCAATGCTCAATCCTCAATCGTCAATCCTCAATTCCCACCCCTCAATCTTCAATCCCCAATCCTCAATATTCAATCCTGAATCGTCAATCCTCAATCCTCAATGCTCAATCTTCAATCCTCAATACTCAATCTTCAATCGTCAATCCTCAATCCTCAATCCTCAATCCTCAATCCTCAATCCTCAATCATCAATCTTCAATCCTCAATACTCAATCTTCTACCCTCAATCTTCAATCCTCAATCCTCTATCCTCATTCTTCAATCCTCAACACCCAATCCTCAATCTTCAATCCTCAGTCCTCAATCCTCAATTCTCAATCCTCAATCCTCAATCCTCAGACCTCAAACATCAATACTCAACCCTCAGCCCTCGTCCGCAATCCACAACCCTCAATCCTCAATCCTCAAACTTCAATCATCAATCCTCAATCCTCAATCCTCAATTCTCAATCCTCAATCCCCAATCCTCAATCCTCAATCTTCAATCCTTAATCCTCAATCCTCAATTCTCAATCCTCAATCCTCAATCGTCAATCCTCAACTCCCAATCCTCAATCTTCAATCCTCAATCCTCAATCTTCAATCCTTAATCCTCAATCCTCAATCCTCAATCCTCAATCTTCAATACTCAATCTTCAATCCTCAATCCTCAATCCTCAGTCCTCAATCCTCAATCCTCATTCTTCAATACTCAACACCCAAACCTCAATCTTCAATCCTCAATCCTCAATCCTCAATTCTCAATCCTCAGTCCTCAATCCTCAGCCCTCGATCCTCAATCCTCATTCTTCAATCCTCAATACACAATTCTCAATCTTCAATCCTCCATCCTCAATTCTCAACACTCAATCCTCAATCGTCAGACCTCAAGCATCAATACTCAACCCTCAGTAGTCGTCCGCAATCCACAACCCTCAATCCTCAATCCTCAACCTTCAATCATCAATATTCAATCTTCACTCCTCAATCATCAACCCTCTATACTCAATCCTCAATCCTGAATGTTCAATCCACAATACCCAATCCTCAATCTTCAATCCTCAATCCTCAATCCTCAATCCTCAATCCTCAATCCTCAATCCTCAATCCTCAATCCTCAATCCTCATTCTTCAATCCTCAATACCAAATCCTCAATCCTCAATCCTCAATTCTCAATCCTCAATTCGCAATCCTCAGTCCTCAATCCTCAGACCTCAAGCATCAGTACCCAACCCTCTGACCTCATCCTCAATCCACAACCCTTAATCCTAAATCCGCAATCTTCAATCACCAATACTCAACCTTCAATCCTCAATCCTCAATCCTCAATCCTCAATCCTCAATCCTCAATCCTCAAACCTCAATACCGGAGCCTCAATCTTCAATCCTCTATCCTCAATCCTCAATTCTCTATCCTCAATCCTCAGTCCTTATTCCTCAAACCTCAATCCTCAACCCTCAATCATCAATCCTCAATCCTCAATCCTCAATCCTCAATCCTCAATCATCAATCCTCAATTTTCAATCCTCAATACTCAATCCTCAATCCTCAATCCTCAATACTCAATCCACAATCCTCAATCCTCAATCCTCAACCCTCAATCCTCAGTCCTGAAACCTCAATCCCGAATCCTCAATCCTGAATCCGCAAACTTCAGTCCTCAGACCTCAACAATCAATTGTCAATCCTCAATCCTCAATAGAATATCTTCAATTCACAGTTTTCAATACTCAATCCCCATTCTTCAATCTTAAAATCTCAATCCACAAACATCAATTCTCATCACTCAACCCTCAACACTCAGCCCACGGTCTTCAATCCTCAATCCTCAATCCTCAATCTTGAATCCTCAATACTCAATCTTCAATCCCGAATCCTCAACTCTCAATCCTCAACACTCAATACTCAATCGTCAATCCTCAATCCCCAATCCTCAATCTTCTATCCTCTATCCTCAATCCTCAATCCTCAATCCTCAATCCTCAATCTTCAATACTCAATACTCAATCTTCAATCTTCAATCCTCAATCCTCAGTCCTCAGTCCTCAATCCTCAATCCTCAATCCTCAATCTTCTATCCTCAATACTCAATCCGCAATCCTCAATCTTCAATCCTCAATCCTCAATCCTAATTCGTCACTCCTTGAAGCCCAGTCCTCAATCTTCAATCCTCAATCCTCTATCCTCAATTCTCAATCCTCAATACTCAATCCTCAATCCTCAACCTTGAATCCTCAATACTCAACTTTCAATACTCAATCCTCAACCCTCAATCCTCAATCCTCAATCCTCAATCCTCAACCCTCAATCCTCAGTCCTGAAACATCAATTCCAAATCCTCAACCTTGAATCCTCAACCTTCAGCCCTCAGTCCTCAACAATCAGTTGTCAATCCTCAATCCTCAATAGAATATCCTCAATTCACAGCTTTCAATACTCAATCCCCATTCTTCAATCATCAAATCTCAATCCACAAACATCAATTCTCATCACTCAACCCTCAACACTCAGTCCTCAATCTTCAATCCCCAATCCTAAATCCTCAATCTTCAATCCTCAATACTCAATCTTCAATCCTCAATCCTCAATTCTCAATCCTCAACACTCAATCCTCAATCGTCAATCCTCAATTCCCAATCGTCAATCTTCAATCCTCAATCCTCAATCTTCAATCCCCAATACTCAGTCTTCAATCCTCAATCCTCAATCCTGAACCCTCAATCCTCAATCCTCAATCCTCAATCGTCAATCTCCAATCCTGAATTGTCAATCTTCAATCCTCAATCCTCAATCCTCAATCCTCAATCCTCATTCTTCAATCCCCAATACCCAATCCTCAATCTTCAATCCTCAATCCTCAATCCTCTATCCTCAATCCTCGATCCTGAATGTTCAATCCTCAATACCCAATCCTCATTCTTCAATCCTCAATACTCAATCCTCAATCCTCAATCCTCAATCCTCAGTCCACAATCCTCAATTCTCAATCCTCAATCCTCAATCCTCAGACCTCAAACATCAATACTCAACCCTCAGCCCTCGTCCGCAATCCACAACCCTCAATCCTCAATCCTCAAACTTCAATCATCAATCCTCAATCCTCAATACTCAATCCTCAATTCTCAATCCTCAATCCTCAATCCTCATTCTTCAATCCTCAATCCTCAATCCTCAATCCTCAATCCTCAGTCCACAATCCTCAATTCGCAATCCTCAATCCTCAATCCTCAGACCTCAAACATCAATACTCAACCCTCAGCCCTCGTCCGCAATCCACAACCCTCAATCCTCAATCCTCAAACTTCAATCATCAATCCTCAATCCTCAATCCTCAATTCTCAATCCTCAATCCTCAATCCTCAATCCTCAATCGTCAAACCTCAAGCATCAATACTCAACCCTCAGTAGTCGTCCGCAATCCACAACCCTCAATCCTCAATCCTCAACCTTCAATCATCAATATTCAATCTTCAATCCTCAATCATCAATCCTCTATACTCAATCCTCAATCCTGAATGTTCAATCCACAATACCCAATCCTCAATCTTCAATCCTCAATCCTCAATCCTCAATCCTCAATCCTCAATCCTCAATCCTCAATCCTCAATCCTCATTCTTCAATCCTCAATACCAAATCCTCAATCCTCAATCCTCAATCCTCAATCCTCAATTCGCAATCCTCTGTCCTCAATCCTCAGACCTCAAGCATCAACACCCAACCCTCTGACCTCGTCCTCAATCCACAACCCTTAATCCTAAATCCGCAATCTTCAATCATGAATATTCAACCTTCAATCCTCAATCCTGAATCCTCAATCCTCAATCCTCAATCCTCAATCCTCAAACCTCAAACCTCAATACCGGAGCCCCAATCTTCAATCCTCAATCCTCAATCCTCAATTCTCTATCCTCAATCCTCAGTCCTTAGTCCTGAAACCTCAATCCTCAACCCTCAACCCTCATCCTCAATCCTCAATCCTCAATCCTCAATCATCAATCCTCAATTTTCAATCCTCAATACTCAATCCTGAATCCTCAATCCTCAATACTCAATCCACAATCCTCAATCCTCAATCCTCAACCCTCAATCCTCAGTCCTGAAACCTCAATCCCGAATCCTCAATCCTGAATCCGCAAACTTCAGTCCCCAGACCTCAACAATCAATTGTTAATCCTCAATCCTCAATAGAATATCCTCAATTCACAGTTTTCAATACTCAACCCCATTCTTCAATCTTCAAATCTCAATCCACAAACATCAATTCTCATCACTCAACCCTGAACACTCAGTTCACGGTCTTCAATCCTCAATCCTCAATCCTCAATCTTGAATCCTCAATACTCAATCTTCAATCCTGAATCCTCAACTCTCAATCCTCAACACTCAATCCTCAATCGTCAATCCTCAATCCCCAATCCTCAATCTTCAATCCTCAATCCTCAATATTCAATCCTGAATCGTCAATCCTCAATCCTCAATCCTCAATCTTCAATCCTCAGTCCTCAATCCTCAATTGTCAATCCTCAGTCCTCAATCCTCAGACCTCAAGCATCAATACTCAACCCTCAGTCCTCGTCCGCAATCCACAACCCTCATTCCTCAATCCTCAATCTTCAATCATCAATATTCAATCTTCAATCCTCAATCCTCAATCCTCAATTCTCAATCCGCAATACTCAATCCTCAATCGTCAATCCTCAATCCTGAATCCTCAACATTCAATCCTCAATACTCAATCTTCAATACTCAATCCTCAATCCTCAATCCTCAATCCTCAATCCTCAATCCTCAATCCCAAATCCTTAATCCTCAATCCTCAATCCTCAGCCCACAATCCTCAGTCCTGATACCTCAATACCGAATCCTCAATCCTGAATCCTCAATCCTCAGCCCTCAGTCCTCAAGAATCAATTGTCAATCCTCAATCCTCAATAGAATATCTTCAATTAACAGTTTTCAATACTCAATCCCCATTCTTCAATCTTCAAATCTCAATCCACAAACATCAATTATCATCACTCAACCCTCAACACTCAGTCCTCAATCTTCAATCGTCAATACTAAATCCTCAATTTTCAATCCTCAATACTCAATCTTCAATCCTCAATCCTCAATTCTCTATCCTCAATCCTCAATCCTCAATCCTCAATCCTCAATCAACAATCCTCAATACTCAATCTTCAACTCTCAATCTTCAATCCTCAATCCTCTATCCTCATTCTTCAATCCTCAACACCCAACCCTTAATCTTCAATCCTCAATCCTCAATCCTCAATTCTCAATCCTCAATCCTCAATCCTCAGACCTCAAACATCAATACTCAACCCTCAGTCCTCGTCCGCAATCCACAACACTCAATCCTCAATCCTCAATCTTCAATCATCAATATTCAATCTTCAATCCTCAATCCTCAATCCTCAATTCTCAATCCGCAATACTCAATCCTCAATCGTCAATCCTCAATCCTGAATCCTCAACATTCAATCCTCAATACTCAATCTTCAACACTCTATCCTCAATCCTCAATCCTCAATCCTCAATCCTCAATCCTCAATCCCAAATCCTTAATCCTCAATCCTCAATCCTCAACCCACAATCCTCAGTCCTGATACCTCAATACCGAATCCTCAATCCTGAATCCTCAATCCTCAATCATCAATCCTCAATTTTCAATCCTCAACACTCAATCCTCAATCCTCAATCCTCAATACTCAATCCACAATCCGCAATCCTCAATCCTCAATCATCAATCCTCAATTTTCAATCCTCAATACTCAATCCTCAATCCTCAATCCTCAATCTTCAATCATCAATATTCAACCTTCAATCCTCAATCCTCAATCCTCAATCCTCAATCCTCAATCCTCAATCCTGAATCCTCAACATTCAATCCTCAATACTCAATCTTCAATACTCAATCCTCAATCCTCAATCCTCAATCCTCAATCCTCAATCCTCAATCCCAAATCCTTAATCCTCAATCCTCAATCCTCAGCCCACAATCCTCAGTCCTGATACCTCAATACCGAATCCTCAATCCTGAATCCTCAATCCTCAGCCCTCAGTCCTCAAGAATCAATTGTCAATCCTCAATCCTCAATAGAATATCTTCAATTAACAGTTTTCAATACTCAATCCCCATTCTTCAATCTTCAAATCTCAATCCACAAACATCAATTATCATCACTCAACCCTCAACACTCAGTCCTCAATCTTCAATCGTCAATACTAAATCCTCAATTTTCAATCCTCAATACTCAATCTTCAATCCTCAATCCTCAATTCTCTATCCTCAATCCTCAATCCTCAATCCTCAATCCTCAATCAACAATCCTCAATACTCAATCTTCAACTCTCAATCTTCAATCCTCAATCCTCTATCCTCATTCTTCAATCCTCAACACCCAACCCTTAATCTTCAATCCTCAATCCTCAATCCTCAATTCTCAATCCTCAATCCTCAATCCTCAGACCTCAAACATCAATACTCAACCCTCAGTCCTCGTCCGCAATCCACAACACTCAATCCTCAATCCTCAATCTTCAATCATCAATATTCAATCTTCAATCCTCAATCCTCAATCCTCAATTCTCAATCCGCAATACTCAATCCTCAATCGTCAATCCTCAATCCTGAATCCTCAACATTCAATCCTCAATACTCAATCTTCAACACTCTATCCTCAATCCTCAATCCTCAATCCTCAATCCTCAATCCTCAATCCCAAATCCTTAATCCTCAATCCTCAATCCTCAACCCACAATCCTCAGTCCTGATACCTCAATACCGAATCCTCAATCCTGAATCCTCAATCCTCAATCATCAATCCTCAATTTTCAATCCTCAACACTCAATCCTCAATCCTCAATCCTCAATACTCAATCCACAATCCGCAATCCTCAATCCTCAATCATCAATCCTCAATTTTCAATCCTCAATACTCAATCCTCAATCCTCAATCCTCAATCTTCAATCATCAATATTCAACCTTCAATCCTCAATCCTCAATCCTCAATCCTCAATCGTCAATCCTCAATCCTGAATCCTCAACATTCAATCCTCAATACTCAATCTTCAATACTCAATCCTCAATCCTCAATCCTCAATCCTCAATCCTCAATCCTCAATCCCAAATCCTTAATCCTCAATCCTCAATCCTCAGCCCACAATCCTCAGTCCTGATACCTCAATACCGAATCCTCAATCCTGAATCCTCAATCCTCAGCCCTCAGTCCTCAAGAATCAATTGTCAATCCTCAATCCTCAATAGAATATCTTCAATTAACAGTTTTCAATACTCAATCCCCATTCTTCAATCTTCAAATCTCAATCCACAAACATCAATTATCATCACTCAACCATCAACACTCAGTCCTCAATCTTCAATCGTCAATACTAAATCCTCAATTTTCAATCCTCAATACTCAATCTTCAATCCTCAATCCTCAATTCTCTATCCTCAATCCTCAATCCTCAATCCTCAATCCTCAATCAACAATCCTCAATACTCAATCTTCAACTCTCAATCTTCAATCCTCAATCCTCTATCCTCATTCTTCAATCCTCAACACCCAACCCTTAATCTTCAATCCTCAATCCTCAATCCTCAATTCTCAATCCTCAATCCTCAATCCTCAGACCTCAAACATCAATACTCAACCCTCAGTCCTCGTCCGCAATCCACAACACTCAATCCTCAATCCTCAATCTTCAATCATCAATATTCAATCTTCAATCCTCAATCCTCAATCCTCAATTCTCAATCCGCAATACTCAATCCTCAATCGTCAATCCTCAATCCTGAATCCTCAACATTCAATCCTCAATACTCAATCTTCAACACTCTATCCTCAATCCTCAATCCTCAATCCTCAATCCTCAATCCTCAATCCCAAATCCTTAATCCTCAATCCTCAATCCTCAACCCACAATCCTCAGTCCTGATACCTCAATACCGAATCCTCAATCCTGAATCCTCAATCCTCAATCATCAATCCTCAATTTTCAATCCTCAACACTCAATCCTCAATCCTCAATCCTCAATACTCAATCCACAATCCGCAATCCTCAATCCTCAATCATCAATCCTCAATTTTCAATCCTCAATACTCAATCCTCAATCCTCAATCCTCAATCTTCAATCATCAATATTCAACCTTCAATCCTCAATCCTCAATCCTCAATCCTCAATCCTCAATCCTCAATCCTCAAACCTCAATACCGGAGCCTCAATCTTCAATCCTCAATTCTCAATCCTCAATTCTCTATCCTCAATCCTCAGTCCTTAGTCCTCAAACCTCAATCCTCAACCCTCAACCCTCATCCTCAATCCTCAATCCTCAATCCTCAATCATCAATCCTCAATTTTCAATCCTCAATACTCAATCCTCAATCCTCAATCCTCAATACTCAATCCACAATCCTCAATCCTCAATCCTCAACCCTCAATCCTCAGTCCTGAAAAATCAATTCCAAGTCCTCAATCTTGAATCCTCAACCTTCAGCCCTCAGTACTCAACAATCAGTTGTCAATCCTCAAACATCAATATAATATCCTCAATTCACAGCTTTCAATACTCAATCCCCATTCTTCAGTCATCACATCTCAATCCACAAACATCAATTCTCATCACTCAACCCTCAACACTCGGTCCTCAATCTTCAATCCTCAATCCTAAATCCTCAATCTTCAATCCTCAATACTCAATCTTCAATCCTCAATCCTCAATTCTCAATCCTCAATACTCAATCCTCAATCTTCAACCCTCAATTCCCAATCCTCAATCTTCAATCCTCAATCCTCAATCTTCAATCCTTAATCCTCAATCCTCCATCCCCAATCCCCAATCTTCAATCCTCAATACTCAATCTTCAATCCTCAATCCTCAATCCTCAATCCTCAATCCTCAATCCTCAATCCTCAATCCTCAATCCTCAATCTTCAATCCTCAATCCTAATTCGTCACTCCATGAAGCCCAGTCCTCAATCTTCAATCCTCAATCCTCAGTCATCAATTCTCAATCCTCAATCCTCAATCCTCAATCCTCAACCTTCAATCCTCAATACTCAACCTTCAATACTCAATCCTCAATCCTCAATCCTCAATCCTCAATCCCCAATCCTCAATCCCAAATCCTCAATCCTCAATCCTCAATCCTCAGCCCTCAATCCTCAGTCCTGAAACATCAATTCCGAATCCTCAATCCTGAATCCTCAACCTTCAGCCCTCAGTCCTCAACAATCAGTTGTCAATCCTCAATCCTCAATAGAATATCCTCAATTCACAGCTTTCAATACTCAATCCCCATTCTTCAATCATCAAATCTCCATCCACAAACATCAATTCTCATCACTCAACCCTCAACACTCGGTCCTCAATCTTCAATCCTCAATCCTAAATCCTCAATCTTCAATGCTCAATACTCAATCTTCAATCCTCAATCCTCAATTCTCAATCCTCAATACTCAATCCTCAATCTTCAACCCTCAATTCCCAATCCTCAATCTTCAATCCTCAATCCTCGATCCTCAATTCTCAATCCTCAATCCTGAATCCTCAGACCTCAAACATCAATACTCAACCCTCAGTCCTCGTTCGCAATCCACAACCCTCAATCCTCAATCCTCAATCTTCAATCGTCAATATTCAACCTTCAAACGTCAATCCTCAATCCTCTATCCTCAATCCTCAATACTGAATGTTCAATCCTCAATACAGAATCCTCAATCTTCAATCCTCAATACTCAATCCTCAATCCTCAATCCTCAATGCTCAATCCTCAATCGTCAATCCTCAATTCCCAATCCTCAATCTTCAATCCTCAATCCTCAATACTCCATCCTGAATCGTCAATCCTCAATCCTCAATGCTCAATCCTCAATCCTCAATCATCAATCATCAATCTTCAATCCTCAATACTCAATCTTCTACCCTCAATCTTCAATCCTCAATCCTCTATCCTCATTCTTCAATCCTCAACACCCAATCCTCAATCTTCAATCCTCAATCCTCAATCCTCAATTCTCAATCCTCAATCCTCAATCCTCAGACCTCAAACATCAATACTCAAGCCTCAGTCCTCGTCCGCAATCCACAAACCTCAATCCTCAATCCCCAATATTCAATCATCAATATTCAATCTTCAATCCTCAATCCTCAATCCTCTATCCTCATTCCTCGATCCTGAATGTTCAATCCTCAATACCCAATCCTCAATCTTCAATCCTCAATACTCAATCCTCAATTCTCAATCCTCAATCCTCAGTCCTCAATGCTCAATTCTCAATCCTCAATCCTCAATCCTCAGACCTCAAACATCAATACTCAACCCTCAGCCCTCGTCCGCAATCCACAACCCTCAATCCTCAATCCTCAAACTTCAATCATCAATCCTCAATCCTCAATCCTCAATCCTCAATCCTCAATCGTCAATCCTCAATCCTCAATCCTCATTCTTCAATACTCAATACCAAATCCTCAATCCTCAATCCTCAATCCTCAATCCTCAATTCGCAATCCTCTGTCCTCAATCCTCAGACCTCAAGCATCAACACCCAACCCTCTGACCTCGTCCTCAATCCACAACCCTTAATCCTAAATCCGCAATCTTCAATCATGAATATTCAACCTTCAATCCTCAATCCTCAATCCTCAATCCTCAATCCTCAATCCTCAATCCTCAAACCTCAAACCTCAATACCGGAGCCCCAATCTTCAATCCTCAATCCTCAATCCTCAATTCTCTGTCCTCAATCCTCAGTCCTTAGTCCTGAAACCTCAATCCTCAACCCTCAACCCTCATCCTCAATCCTCAATCCTCAATCCTCAATCATCAATCCTCAATTTTCAATCCTCAATACTCAATCCTGAATCCTCAATCCTCAATACTCAATCCACAATCCTCAATCCTCAATCCTCAACCCTCAATCCTCAGTCCTGAAACCTCAATCCCGAATCCTCAATCCTGAATCCGCAAACTTCAGTCCCCAGACCTCAACAATCAATTGTTAATCCTCAATCCTCAATAGAATATCCTCAATTCACAGTTTTCAATACTCAACCCCATTCTTCAATCTTCAAATCTCAATCCACAAACATCAATTCTCATCACTCAACCCTCAACACTCAGTTCACGGTCTTCAATCCTCAATCCTCAATCCTCAATCTTGAATCCTCAATACTCAATCTTCAATCCTGAATCCTCAACTCTCAATCCTCAACACTCAATCCTCAATCGTCAATCCTCAATCCCCAATCCCCAATCCTCAATCTTCAATCCTCAATCCTCAATATTCAATCCTGAATCGTCAATCCTCAATCCTCAATCCTCAATCTTCAATCCTCAGTCCTCAATCCTCAATTGTCAATCCTCAGTCCTCAATCCTCAGACCTCAAGCATCAATACTCAACCCTCAGTCCTCGTCCGCAATCCACAACCCTCAATCCTCAATCCTCAATCTTCAATCATCAATATTCAATCTTCAATCCTCAATCCTCAATCCTCAAATCTCAATCCGCAATACTCAATCCTCAATCGTCAATCCTCAATCCTGAATCCTCAACATTCAATCCTCAATACTCAATCTTCAATACTCAATCCTCAATCCTCAATCCTCAATCCTCAATCCTCAATCCTCAATCCCAAATCCTTAATCCTCAATCCTCAATCCTCAACCCACAATCCTCAGTCCTGATACCTCAATACCGAATCCTCAATCCTGAATCCTCAATCCTCAGCCCTCAGTCCTCAAGAATCAATTGTCAATGCTCAATCCTCAATAGAATATCTTCAATTAACAGTTTTCAATACTCAATCCCCATTCTTCAATCTTCAAATCTCAATCCACAAACATCAATTATCATCACTCAACCCTCAACACTCAGTCCTCAATCTTCAATCGTCAATACTAAATCCTCAATTTTCAATCCACAATACTCAATCTTCAATCCTCAATCCTCAATTCTCTATCCTCAATCCTCAATCCTCAATCCTCAATCCTCAATCAACAATCCTCAATACTCAATCTTCAACTCTCAATCTTCAATCCTCAATCCTCTATCCTCATTCTTCAATCCTCAACACCCAACCCTTAATCTTCAATCCTCAATCCTCAATCCTCAATCCTCAATCCTCAATCCTCAATCCTGAATCCCAAATCCTCAATCCTCAATCCTCAATCCTCAACACCCAATCCTCAGTCCTGAAACATCAATTCCAAATCCACAATCTTGAATCCTCAACCTTCAGCCCTCAGTACTCAACAATCAGTTGTCAATCCTCAATCCTGAATAGAATATCCTCAACTCACAGCTTTCAATACTCAATCCCCATTCTTCAATCATCAAATCTCAATCAACAAACATCAATTCTCATCACTCAACCCTCAACACTCAGTACTCAATCTTCAATCCTCAATCCTCAATCCTCAATCTTGAATCCTCAATACTCAATCTTCAATCCTGAATCCTCAACTCTCAATCCTCAACACTCAATCCTCAATCGTCAATCCTCAATCCCCAATCCTCAATCTTCTATCCTCTATCCTCAATCCTCAATCGTCAATCCTCAATCCTCAATCTTCAATACTCAATACTCAATCTTCAATCCTCAATCCTCAATCCTCAGTCCTCAGTCCTCAATCCTCAATCCTCAATCCTCAATCTTCTATCCTCAATACTCAATCCGCAATCCTCAATCCTCAATCCTCAATCCTCAATCCTAATTCGTCACTCCTTGAAGCCCAGTCCTCAATCTTCAATCCTCAATCCTCAATCCTCAATTCTCAATCCTCAATACTCAATCCTCAATCCTCAACCTTCAATCCTCAATACTCAACCTTCAATACTCAATCCTCAATCCTCAATCCTCAATCCTCAATCCTCAATCCTGAATCCCAAATCCTCAATCCTCAATACTCAATCCTCAACACCCAATCCTCAGTCCTGAAACATCAATTCCAAATCCACAATCTTGAATCCTCAACCTTCAGCCCTCAGTACTCAACAATCAGTTGTCAATCCTCAATCCTCAATAGAATATCCTCAACTCACAGCTTTCAATACTCAATCCCCATTCTTCAATCATCAAATCTCAATCAACAAACATCAATTCTCATCACTCAACCCTCAACACTCAGTCCTCAATCTTCAATCCCCAATCCTAAATCCTCAATCTTCAAACCTCAATACTCAATCTTCAATCCTCAATCCTCAAACCTCAATCCTCAATACTCAATCCTCAATCGTCAATCCTCAATTCCCAATCGTCAATGTTCAATCCTCAATCCTCAATCTTCAATCCTTAATCCTCAATCCTCCATCCCTAATCCTCAACCTTCAATCCTCAATACTCAATCTTCAATCTTCAATCCTCAATCCTCAATCCTCAATCCTCAAACCTCAATCATCAATCTTCAATCCTCAATACTCAATCTTCAACACTCAATCTTCAATCCCCAATCCTCAATCCTCATTCTTCAATCCTCAATACCAAATCCTCAATCCTCAATCCTCAATTCTCAATCCTCAATTCGCAATCCTCAGTCCTAAATCCTCAGACCTCAAGCATCAATACCCAACCCTCTGACCTCGTCCTCAATCCACAACCCTTAATCCTAAATCCGCAATCTTCAATCATCAATATTCAACCTTCAATCCTGAATCCTCAATCCGCAATCCTCAATCCTCAATCCTCAAACCTCAAACCTCAATACCGGAGCCTCAATCTTCAATCCTCAATCCTCAATCCTCAACACTCTATCCTCAATCCTCAGTCCTTAGTCCTCAAACCTCAATCCTCAACCCTCAACCCTCATCCTCAATCCTCAATCCTCAATCCTCAATCATCAATCCTCAATTTTCAATCCTCAATACTCAATCCTCAATCCTCAATCCTCAATACTCAATCCACAATCCTCAATCCTCAATCCTCAACCCTCAATCCTCAGTCCTGAAACCTCAATCCCGAATCCTCAATCCTGAATCCGCAAACTTCAGTCCTCAGACCTCAACAATCAATTGTCAATCCTCAATCCTCAATAGAATATCCTCAATTCACAGTTTTCAATACTCAATCCCCATTCTTCAATCTTCAAATCTCAATCCACAAGCATCAATTCTCATCACTCAACCCTCAACACTCAGTCCACGGTCTTCAATGCTCAATCCTCAATCCTCAATCTTGAATCCTCAATACTCAATCTTCAATCCTGAATCCTCAACTCTCAATCCTCAACACTCAATACTCAATCGTCAAACCTCAATCCCCAATCCTCAATTTTCTATCCTCTATCCTCAATCCTCAATCCTCAATCCTCAATCCTCAATCTTCAATACTCAATACTCAATCTTCAATCCTCAATCCTCAATCCTCAGTCCTCAGTCCTCAATCCTCAATCCTCAATCCTCAATCTTCTATCCTCAATACTCAATCCGCAATCCTCAATCTTCAGTCCTCAATCCTCAATCCTAATTCGTCACTCCTTGAAGCCCAGTCCTCAATCTTCAATCCTCAATCCTCAATCCTCAATTCTCAATCCTCAATACTCAATCCTCAATCCTCAACCTTCAATCCTCAATACTCAACCTTCAATACTCAATCCTCAATCCTCAATCCTCAATCCTCAATCCTCAATCCTCAACCCTCAATCCTCAGTCCTGAAACATCAATTCCAAATCCTCAATCTTGAATCCTCAACCTTCAGCCCTCAGTCCTCAACAATCAGTTGTCAATCCTCAATCCTCAATAGAATATCCTCAACTCACAGCTTTCAATACTCAATCCCCATTCTTCAATCATCAAATCTCAATCAACAAACATCAATTCTCATCACTCAACCCTCAACACACAGTCCTCAATCTTCAATCCCCAATCCTAAATCCTCAATTTTCAAACCTCAATACTCAATCTTCAATCCTCAATCCTCAATTCTCAATCCTCAATACTCAATCCTCAATCGTCAATCCTCAATTCCCAATCGTCAATCTTCAATTCTCAATCCTCAATCTTCAATCCTTAATCCTCAATCCTCCATCCCCAATCCTCAATCTTCAATCCTCAATACTCAATCTTCAATCTTCAACCCTCAATCCTCAATCCTCAATCCTCAAACCTCAATCATCAATCTTCAATCCTCAATACTCAATCTTCAACACTCAATCTTCAATCCCCAATCCTCAATCCTCATTCTTCAATCCTCAATACCAAATCCTCAATCCTCAATCCTCAATTCTCAATCCTCAATTCGCAATCCTCAGTCCTCAATCCTCAGACCTCAAGCATCAATACCCAACCCTCTGACCTCGTCCTCAATCCACAACCCTTAATCCTAAATCCGCAATCTTCAATCATCAATATTCAACCTTCAATCCTCAATCCTCAATCCTCAATCCTCAATCCTCAATCCTCAAACCTCAAACCTCAATACCGGAGCCTCAATCTTCAATCCTCAATCCTCAATCCTCAACTCTCTATCCTCAATCCTCAGTCCTTAGTCCTCAAACCTCAATCCTCAACCCTCAACCCTCATCCTCAATCCTCAATCCTCAATCCTCAATCATCAATCCTCAATTTTCAATCCTCAATACTCAATCCTCAATCCTCAATCCTCAATACTCAATCCACAATCCTCAATCCTCAATCCTCAACCCTCAATCCTCAGTCCTGAAACCTCAATCCCGAATCCTCAATCCTGAATCCGCAAACTTCAGTCCTCAGACCTCAACAATCAATTGTCAATCCTGAATCCTCAATAGAATATCCTCAATTCACAGTTTTCAATACTCAATCCCCATTCTTCAATCTTCAAATCTCAATCCACAAACATCAATTCTCATCACTCAACCCTCAACACTCAGTCGACGGTCTTCAATGCTCAATCCTCAATCCTCAATCTTGAATCCTCAATACTCAATCTTCAATCCTAAATCCTCAACTCTCAATCCTCAACACTCAATACTCAATCGTCAATCCTCAATCCCCAATCCTCAATCTTCTATCCTCTATCCTCAATCCTCAATCCTCAATCCTCAATCCTCAATCTTCAATACTCAATACTCAACCTTCAATCCTCAATCCTCAATCCTCAGTCCTCAGTCCTCAATCCTCAATCCTCAATCCTCAATCTTCTATCCTCAATACTCAATCCGCAATCCTCAATCATCAGTCCTCAATCCTCAATCCTAATTCGTCACTCCTTGAAGCCCAGTCCTCAATCTTCAATCCTCAATCCTCAATCCTCAATTCTCAATCCTCAATACTCAATCCTCAATCCTCAACCTTCAATCCTCAATACTCAACCTTCAATACTCAATCCTCAATCCTCAATCCTCAATCCTCAATCCTCAATCCTCAACCCTCAATCCTCAGTCCTGAAACATCAATTCCAAATCCTCAATCTTGAATCCTCAACCTTCAGCCCTCAGTCCTCAACAATCAGTTGTCAATCCTCAATCCTCAATAGAATATCCTCAATTCACAGCTTTCAATACTCAATCCCCATTCTTCAATCATCAAATCTCAATCCACAAACATCAATTCTCATCACTCAACCCTCAACACTCAGTCCTCAATCTTCAATCCTCAATCCTCAATCCTCATTCTTCAATCCCCAATACCCAATCCTCAATCTTCAATCCTCAATCCTCAATCCTCTATCCTCAATCCTCGATCCTGAATTTTCAATCCTCAATACCCAATCCTCAATCTTCAATCCTCAATACTCAATCCTCAATCCTCAATCCTCAATCCTCAGTCCACAATCATCAATTCTCAATCCTCAATCCTCAATCCTCAGACCTCAAACATCAATACTCAACCCTCAGCCCTCGTCCGCAATCCACAACCCTCAATCCTCAATCCTCAAACTTCAATCATCATTCCTCAATCCTCAATCCTCAATTCTCAATCCTCAATCCTCAATCCTCAATCCTCAATCCTCAATCTTCAATCTTTAATCCTCAATCCTGAATTCTCAATCCTCAATCCTCAATCGTCAATCCTCAATTCCCAATCCTCAATCTTCAATCCTCAATCCTCAATCTTCAATCCTTAATCCTCAATCCTCAATCCCCAATCGTCAATCTTCAATACTCAATCTTCAATCCTCAATCCTCAATCCTCAGTCCTCAATCCTCAATCCTCATTCTTCAATACTCAACACCCAATCCTCAATCTTCAATCCTCAATCCTCAATCCTCAATTCTCAATCCTCTGTCCTCAATCCTCAGACCTCAAGCATCAATACTCAACCCTCAGTCCTCGTCCGCAATCCACAACCCTCAATCCTCAATCCTCAATCTTCAATCATCAATATTCAATCTTCAATCCTCAATCCTCAATCCTCAATTCTCAATCCGCAATACTCAATCCTCAATCGTCAATCCTCAACCCTGAATCCTCAACCTTCAATCCTCAATACTCAATCTTCAATACTCAATCCTCAATCCTCAATCCTCAATCCTCAATCCTCAATCCTCAATTCTCAATCCTCAATCCTCAGACCTCAAACATCAATACTCAACCCTCAGTCCTCGTCCGCAATCCACAACCCTCAATCCTCAATCCTCAATCTTCAATCATCAATATTCAATATTCGATCCTGAATCCTCAATCCTCTATCCTCAATCCTCAATCCTGAGTGTTCACTCCTCAATACCCAATCCTCAATCTTCAATCCTCAATACTCAATCATCAATCCTCAATCCTCAATCCTCAGTCCTCAGTCCTCAAACCTCAATCCTGAATCCTCAATCCTGAATCCTCAATCTTCAGCCCTCAGTCCTCAACAATCAATTGTCAGTCCTCAATCCTCAATAGAATATACCCAATTCACAGTTTTCAATACTCAATCCCCAATCTTCAATCTTCAAATCTCAATCCACAAACATCAACTCTCATCACTCAACGCTCGACACTCAGTCCCCAATCCTCAATCTTCAATCCTCAATCCTTAACACTCAATCCTCAATCCTCAACCTTCAATACTCAATACTCAGTCTTCAATCCTCAATCCTCAATCCTGAACCCTCAATCCTCAATCCTCAATCCTCAATCGGCAATCTCCAATCCTGAATTGTCAATCTTCAATTCTCAATCCTCAATCCTCAATCCTCAATCCTCATTCTTCAATCCCCATACCCAATCCTCAATCTTCCATCCTCAATCCTCAACCCTCAATTCTCAAACCTCAAACATCAATCTTCAATCCTCAATACTCAATCTTCAACACTCAATCTTCAATCCCCAATCCTCAATCCTCAATCATCAATCCTCAATTTTCAATCCTCAATACTCAATCCTCAATCCTCAATCCTCAATCTTCAATCATCAATATTCAGCCTTCAATCCTCAATCCTCAATCCTCAATCCTCAATCCTCAATCCTCTATCCTCAAACCTCAATACCGGAGCCTCAATCTTCAATCCTCAATCCTCAATCCTCAATTCTCTATCCTCAATCCTCAGTCCTTAGTCCTCAAACCTCAATCCTCAACCCTCAACCCTCATCCTCAATCCTCAATCCTCAATCCTCAATCCTCAATCATCAATCCTCAATTTTCAATCCTCAATACTCAATCCTCAATCCTCAATCCTCAATACTCAATCCACAATCCTCAATCCTCAATCCTCAACCCTCAATCCTCAGTCCTGAAAAATCAATTCCAAATCCTCAATCTTGAATCCTCAACCTTCAGCCCTCAGTACTCAACAATCAGTTGTCAATCCTCAATCATCAATATAATATCCTCAATTCACAGCTTTCAATACTCAATCCCCATTCTTCAGTCATCAAATCTCAATCCACAAACATCAATTCTCATCACTCAACCCTCAACACTCAGTCCTCAATCTTCAATCCCCAATCCTAAATCCTCAATCTTCAATCCTCAATACTCAATCTTCAATCCTCAATCCTCAATTCTCAATCCTCAATACTCAATTCTCAATCGTCAATCCTCAATTCCCAATCGTCAATCTTCAATCCTTAATCCTCAATCTTCAATCCTTAATTCTCAATCCTCCATCCCCAATCCTCAATCTTCAATCCTCAATACTCAATCTTCAATCTTCAATCCTCAATCCTCAATCCTCAATCCTCAAACCTCAAACATCAATCTTCAATCCTCAATACTCAATCTTCAACACTCAATCTTCAATCCCCAATCCACAATCCTCATTCTTCAATCCTCAATACCAAATCCTCAATCCTCAATCCTCAATTCTCAATCCTCAATTCGCAATCCTCAGTCCTCAATCCTCAGACCTCAAGCATCAATACCCAACCCTCTGACCTCGTCCTCAATCCACAACCCTTAATCCTAAATCCGCAATCTTCAATCATCAATATTCAACCTTCAATCCTCAATCCTCAATCCTCAATCCTCAATCCTCAATCCTCAAACCTCAAACCTCAATACCGGATCCTCAATCTTCAATCCTCAATCCTCAATCCTCAATTCTCTATCCTCAATCTTCAGTCCTTAGTCCTCAAACCTCAAACCTCAATCCTCAACCCTCAACCCTCATCCTCAATCCTCAATCCTCAATCCTCAATCATCAATCCTCAATTTTCAATCCTCAATACTCAATCCTCAATCCTCAATCCTCAATACTCAATCCACAATCCTCAATCCTCAATCCTCAACCCTCAATCCTCAGTCCTGAAACCTCAATCCCGAATCCTCAATCCTGAATCCGCAAACTTCAGTCCTCAGACCTCAACAATCAATTGTCAATCCTGAATCCTCAATAGAATATCCTCAATTCACAGTTTTCAATACTCAATCCCCATTCTTCAATCTTCAAATCTCAATCCACAAACATCAATTCTCATCACTCAACCCTCAACACTCAGTCGACGGTCTTCAATGCTCAATCCTCAATCCTCAATCTTGAATCCTCAATACTCAATCTTCAATCCTAAATCCTCAACTCTCAATCCTCAACACTCAATACTCAATCGTCAATCCTCAATCCCCAATCCTCAATCTTCTATCCTCTATCCTCAATCCTCAATCCTCAATCCTCAATCCTCAATCTTCAATACTCAATACTCAACCTTCAATCCTCAATCCTCAATCCTCAGTCCTCAGTCCTCAATCCTCAATCCTCAATCCTCAATCTTCTATCCTCAATACTCAATCCGCAATCCTCAATCATCAGTCCTCAATCCTCAATCCTAATTCGTCACTCCTTGAAGCCCAGTCCTCAATCTTCAATCCTCAATCCTCAATCCTCAATTCTCAATCCTCAATACTCAATCCTCAATCCTCAACCTTCAATCCTCAATACTCAACCTTCAATACTCAATCCTCAATCCTCAATCCTCAATCCTCAATCCTCAATCCTCAACCCTCAATCCTCAGTCCTGAAACATCAATTCCAAATCCTCAATCTTGAATCCTCAACCTTCAGCCCTCAGTCCTCAACAATCAGTTGTCAATCCTCAATCCTCAATAGAATATCCTCAATTCACAGCTTTCAATACTCAATCCCCATTCTTCAATCATCAAATCTCAATCCACAAACATCAATTCTCATCACTCAACCCTCAACACTCAGTCCTCAATCTTCAATCCTCAATCCTCAATCCTCATTCTTCAATCCCCAATACCCAATCCTCAATCTTCAATCCTCAATCCTTAATCCTCTATCCTCAATCCTCGATCCTGAATTTTCAATCCTCAATACCCAATCCTCAATCTTCAATCCTCAATACTCAATCCTCAATCCTCAATCCTCAATCCTCAGTCCACAATCCTCAATTCTCAATCCTCAATCCTCAATCCTCAGACCTCAAACATCAATACTCAACCCTCAGCCCTCGTCCGCAATCCACAACCCTCAATCCTCAATCCTCAAACTTCAATCATCATTCCTCAATCCTCAATCCTCAATTCTCAATCCTCAATCCTCAATCCTCAATCCTCAATCCTCAATCTTCAATCTTTAATCCTCAATCCTGAATTCTCAATCCTCAATCCTCAATCGTCAATCCTCAATTCCCAATCCTCAATCTTCAATCCTCAATCCTCAATCTTCAATCCTTAATCCTCAATCCTCAATCCCCAATCGTCAATCTTCAATACTCAATCTTCAATCCTCAATCCTCAATCCTCAGTCCTCAATCCTCAATCCTCATTCTTCAATACTCAACACCCAATCCTCAATCTTCAATCCTCAATCCTCAATCCTCAATTCTCAATCCTCTGTCCTCAATCCTCAGACCTCAAGCATCAATACTCAACCCTCAGTCCTCGTCCGCAATCCACAACCCTCAATCCTCAATCCTCAATCTTCAATCATCAATATTCAATCTTCAATCCTCAATCCTCAATCCTCAATTCTCAATCCGCAATACTCAATCCTCAATCGTCAATCCTCAACCCTGAATCCTGAACCTTCAATCCTCAATACTCAATCTTCAATACTCAATCCTCAATCCTCAATCCTCAATCCTCAATCCTCAATCCTCAATTCTCAATCCTCAATCCTCAGACCTCAAACATCAATACTCAACCCTCAGTCCTCGTCCGCAATCCACAACCCTCAATCCTCAATCCTCAATCTTCAATCATCAATATTCAATATTCGATCCTCAATCCTCAATCCTCTATCCTCAATCCTCAATCCTGAGTGTTCACTCCTCAATACCCAATCCTCAATCTTCAATCCTCAATACTCAATCATCAATCCTCAATCCTCAATCCTCAGTCCTCAAACCTCAATCCTGAATCCTCAATCCTGAATCCTCAATCTTCAGCCCTCAGTCCTCAACAATCAATTGTCAGTCCTCAATCCTCAATAGAATATACCCAATTCACAGTTTTCAATACTCAATCCCCAATCTTCAATCTTCAAATCTCAATCCACAAACATCAACTCTCATCACTCAACGCTCGACACTCAGTCCCCAATCCTCAATCTTCAATCCTCAATCCTCAACACTCAATCCTCAATCCTCAACCTTCAATACTCAATACTCAGTCTTCAATCCTCAATCCTCAATCCTGAACCCTCAATCCTCAATCCTCAATCCTCAATCGGCAATCTCCAATCCTGAATTGTCAATCTTCAATTCTCAATCCTCAATCCTCAATCCTCAATCCTCATTCTTCAATCCCCATACCCAATCCTCAATCTTCCATCCTCAATCCTCAACCCTCAATTCTCAAACCTCAAACATCAATCTTCAATCCTCAATACTCAATCTTCAGCACTCAATCTTCAATCCCCAATCCTCAATCCTCAATCATCAATCCTCAATTTTCAATCCTCAATACTCAATCCTCAATCCTCAATCCTCAATCTTCAATCATCAATATTCAGCCTTCAATCCTCAATCCTCAATCCTCAATCCTCAATCCTCAATCCTCAATCCTCAAACCTCAATACCGGAGCCTCAATCTTCAATCCTCAATCCTCAATCCTCAATTCTCTATCCTCAATCCTCAGTCCTTAGTCCTCAAACCTCAATCCTCAACCCTCAACCCTCATCCTCAATCCTCAATCCTCAATCCTCAATCCTCAATCATCAATCCTCAATTTTCAATCCTCAATACTCAATCCTCAATCCTCAATCCTCAATACTCAATCCACAATCCTCAATCCTCAATCCTCAACCCTCAATCCTCAGTCCTGAAAAATCAATTCCAAATCCTCAATCTTGAATCCTCAACCTTCAGCCCTCAGTACTCAACAATCAGTTGTCAATCCTCAATCATCAATATAATATCCTCAATTCACAGCTTTCAATACTCAATCCCCATTCTTCAGTCAT
The DNA here is from genome assembly GCF_051401765.1 of Calliopsis andreniformis. Classification (NCBI taxonomy): domain Eukaryota; kingdom Metazoa; phylum Arthropoda; class Insecta; order Hymenoptera; family Andrenidae; genus Calliopsis; species Calliopsis andreniformis. Next base: position 217,165 of record NW_027480587.1, on the reverse strand, counting down.
CAAATCTCAATCCACAAACATCAATTCTCATCACTCAACCCTCAACACTCAGTCCTCAATCTTCAATCCCCAATCCTAAATCCTCAATCTTCAATCCTCAATACTCAATCTTCAATCCTCAATCCTCAATTCTCAATCCTCAATACTCAATTCTCAATCGTCAATCCTCAATTCCCAATCGTCAATCTTCAATCCTTAATCCTCAATCTTCAATCCTTAATTCTCAATCCTCCATCCCCAATCCTCAATCTTCAATCCTCAATACTCAATCTTCAATCTTCAATCCTCAATCCTCAATCCTCAATCCTCAAACCTCAAACATCAATCTTCAATCCTCAATACTCAATCTTCAACACTCAATCTTCAATCCCCAATCCTCAATCCTCAGTCTTCAATCCTCAACACCCAATCCTCAGTCTTCAATCCTCAGTCCTCAATCCTCAATTCTCAATCCTCAGTCCTCAATCCTCAGACCTCAAGCATCAATACTCAACCCTCAGTCCTCGTCCGCAATCCACAACCCTCAATCCTCAATCCTGAATCTTCAATCATCAATATTCAATCTTCAATCCTCAATCCTCAATCCTCAATTCTCAATCCGCAATACTCAATCCTCAATCGTCAATCCTCAATCCTGAATCCTCAACATTCAATCCTCAATACTCAATCTTCAACACTCAATCCTCAATCCTCAATCCTCAATCCTCAATCCTCAATCCTCAATCCCAAATCCTTAATACTCAATCCTCAATCCTCAACCCACAATCCTCAGTCCTGATACCTCAATACCGAATCCTCAATCCTGAATCCTCAATCCTCAGCCCTCAGTCCTCAAGAATCAATTGTCAATCCTCAATCCTCAACAGAATATCTTCAATTAACAGTTTTCAATACTCAATCCCCATTCTTCAATCATCACATCTCAATCCACAAACATCAATTCTCATCACTCAACCCTCAACACTCGGTCCTCAATCTTCAATCCTCAATCCTAAATCCTCAATCTTCAATCCTCAATACTCAATCTTCAATCCTCAGTCCTCCATTCTCAATCCTCAATACTCAATCCTCAATCTTCAACCCTCAATTCCCAATCCTCAATCTTCAATCCTCTATCCTCAATCTTCAATCCTTAATCCTCAATCCTCCATCCCCAATCCTCAATCTTCAATCCTCAATACTCAATCTTCAATCCTCAATCCTCAATCCTCAATCCTCAATCCTCAATCCTCAATCCTCAATCCTCAATCCTCAATCTTCAATCCTCAATCCTAATTCGTCACTCCATGAAGCCCAGTCCTCAATCTTCAATCCTCAATCCTCAGTCATCAATTCTCAATCCTCAATCCTCAATCCTCAATCCTCAACCTTCAATCCTCAATACTCAACCTTCAATACTCAATCCTCAATCCTCAATCCTCAATCCTCAATCCCCAATCCTCAATCCCAAATCCTCAATCCTCAATCCTCAATCCTCAACCCTCAATCCTCAGTCCTGAAACATCAATTCCGAATCCTCAATCCTGAATCCTCAACCTTCAGCCCTCAGTCCTCAACAATCAGTTGTCAATCCTCAATCCTCAATAGAATATCCTCAATTCACAACTTTCAATACTCAATCCCCATTCTTCAATCATCAAATCTCAATCCACAAACATCAATTCCCATCACTCAACCCTCAACACTCGGTCCTCAATCTTCAATCCTCAATCCTAAATCCTCAATCTTCAATGCTCAATACTCAATCTTCAATCCTCAATCCTCAATTCTCAATCCTCAATACTCAATCCTCAATCTTCAACCCTCAATTCCCAATCCTCAATCTTCAATCCTCAATCCTCAATCTTCAATCCTTAATCCTCAATCCTCCATCCCCAATCCTCAATCTTCAATCCTCAATACTCAATCTTCAATCCTCAATTCCCAATCGTCAATCTTCAATTCTCAATCCTCAATCTTCAATCCTTAATCCTCAATCCTCCATCCCCAATCCTCAATCTTCAATCCTCAATACTCAATCTTCAATCTTCAATCCTCAATCCTCAATCCTCAATCCTCAAACCTCAATCATCAATCTTCAATCCTCAATACTCAATCTTCAACACTCAATCTTCAATCCCCAATCCTCAATCCTCATTCTTCAATCCTCAATACCAAATCCTCAATCCTCAATCCTCAATTCTCAATCCTCAATTCGCAATCCTCAGTCCTCAATCCTCAGACCTCAAGCATCAATACCCAATCCTCTGACCTCGTCCTCAATCCACAACCCTTAATCCTAAATCCGCAATCTTCAATCATCAATATTCAACCTTCAATCCTCAATCCTCAATCCTCAATCCTCAATCCTCAATCCTCAAACCTCAAACCTCAATACCGGAGCCTCAATCTTCAATCCTCAATCCTCAATCCTCAACTCTCTATCCTCAATCCTCAGTCCTTAGTCCTCAAACCTCAATCCTCAACCCTCAACCCTCATCCTCAATCCTCAATCCTCAATCCTCAATCATCAATCCTCAATTTTCAATCCTCAATACTCAATCCTCAATCCTCAATCCTCAATACTCAATCCACAATCCTCAATCCTCAATCCTCAACCCTCAATCCTCAGTCCTGAAACCTCAATCCCGAATCCTCAATCCTGAATCCGCAAACTTCAGTCCTCAGACCTCAACAATCAATTGTCAATCCTGAATCCTCAATAGAATATCCTCAATTCACAGTTTTCAATACTCAATCCCCATTCCTCAATCTTCAAATCTCAATCCACAAACATCAATTCTCATCACTCAACCCTCAACACTCAGTCGACGGTCTTCAATGCTCAATCCTCAATCCTCAATCTTGAATCCTCAATACTCAATCTTCAATCCTAAATCCTCAACTCTCAATCCTCAACACTCAATACTCAATCGTCAATCCTCAATCCCCAATCCTCAATCTTCTATCCTCTATCCTCAATCCTCAATCCTCAATCCTCAATCCTCAATCTTCAATACTCAATACTCAACCTTCAATCCTCAATCCTCAATCCTCAGTCCTCAGTCCTCAATCCTCAATCCTCAATCCTCAATCTTCTATCCTCAATACTCAATCCGCAATCCTCAATCATCAGTCCTCAATCCTCAATCCTAATTCGTCACTCCTTGAAGCCCAGTCCTCAATCTTCAATCCTCAATCCTCAATCCTCAATTCTCAATCCTCAATACTCAATCCTCAATCCTCAACCTTCAATCCTCAATACTCAACCTTCAATACTCAATCCTCAATCCTCAATCCTCAATCCTCAATCCTCAATCCTCAATCCTCAACCCTCAATCCTCAGTCCTGAAACATCAATTCCAAATCCTCAATCTTGAATCCTCAACCTTCAGCCCTCAGTCCTCAACAATCAGTTGTCAATCCTCAATCCTCAATAGAATATCCTCAATTCACAGCTTTCAATACTCAATCCCCATCCTTCAATCATCAAATCTCAATCCACAAACATCAATTCTCATCACTCAACCCTCAACACTCAGTCCTCAATCTTCAATCCTCAATCCTCAATCCTCATTCTTCAATCCCCAATACCCAATCCTCAATCTTCAATCCTCAATCCTCAATCCACTATCCTCAATCCTCGATCCTGAATTTTCAATCCTCAATACCCAATCCTCAATCTTCAATCCTCAATACTCAATCCTCAATCCTCAATCCTCAATCCTCAGTCCACAATCCTCAATTCTCAATCCTCAATCCTCAATCCTCAGACCTCAAACATCAATACTCAACCCTCAGCCCTCGTCCGCAATCCACAACCCTCAATCCTCAATCCTCTAACTTCAATCATCATTCCTCAATCCTCAATCCTCAATTCTCAATCCCCAATCGTCAATCTTCAATACTCAATCTTCAATCCTCAATCCTCAATCCTCAGTCCTCAATCCTCAATCCTCATTCTTCAATACTCAACACCCAATCCTCAATCTTCAATCCTCAATCCTCAATCCTCAATTCTCAATCCTCTGTCCTCAATCCTCAGACCTCAAGCATCAATACTCAACCCTCAGTCCTCGTCCGCAATCCACAACCCTCAATCCTCAATCCTCAATCTTCAAACATCAATATTCAATCTTCAATCCTCAATCCTCAATCCTCAATTCTCAATCCGCAATACTCAATCCTCAATCGTCAATCCTCAACCCTGAATCCTCAACCTTCAATCCTCAATACTCAATCTTCAATACTCAATCCTCAATCCTCAATCCTCAATCCTCAATCCTCAATCCTCAATTCTCAATCCTCAATCCTCAGACCTCAAACATCAATACTCAACCCTCAGTCCTCGTCCGCAATCCACAACCCTCAATCCTCAATCCTCAATCTTCAATCATCAATATTCAATATTCGATCCTCAATCCTCAATCCTCAATCCTCTATCCTCAATCCTCAATCCTGAGTGTTCACTCCTCAATACCCAATCCTCAATCTTCAATCCTCAATCCTGAACCCTCAATCCTCAATCCTCAATCCTCAATCGGCAATCTCCAATCCTGAATTGTCAATCTTCAATTCTCAATCCTCAATCCTCAATCCTCAATCCTCATTCTTCAATCCCCATACCCAATCCTCAATCTTCCATCCTCAATCCTCAACCCTCAATTCTCAAACCTCAAACATCAATCTTCAATCCTCAATACTCAATCTTCAACACTCAATCTTCAATCCCCAATCCTCAATCCTCAATCATCAATCCTCAATTTTCAATCCTCAATACTCAATCCTCAATCCTCAATCCTCAATCTTCAATCATCAATATTCAGCCTTCAATCCTCAATCCTCAATCCTCAATCCTCAATCCTCAATCCTCAATCCTCAAACCTCAATACCGGAGCCTCAATCTTCAATCCTCAATCCTCAATCCTCAATTCTCTATCCTCAATCCTCAGTCCTTAGTCCTCAAACCTCAATCCTCAACCCTCAACCCTCATCCTCAATCCTCAATCCTCAATCCTCAATCCTCAATCATCAATCCTCAATTTTCAATCCTCAATACTCAATCCTCAATCCTCAATCCTCAATACTCAATCCACAATCCTCAATCCTCAATCCTCAACCCTCAATCCTCAGTCCTGAAAAATCAATTCCAAATCCTCAATCTTGAATCCTCAACCTTCAGCCCTCAGTACTCAACAATCAGTTGTCAATCCTCAATCATCAATATAATATCCTCAATTCACAGCTTTCAATACTCAATCCCCATTCTTCAGTCATCAAATCTCAATCCACAAACATCAATTCTCATCACTCAACCCTCAACACTCAGTCCTCAATCTTCAATCCCCAATCCTAAATCCTCAATCTTCAATCCTCAATACTCAATCTTCAATCCTCAATCCTCAATTCTCAATCCTCAATACTCAATTCTCAATCGTCAATCCTCAATTCCCAATCGTCAATCTTCAATCCTTAATCCTCAATCTTCAATCCTTAATTCTCAATCCTCCATCCCCAATCCTCAATCTTCAATCCTCAATACTCAATCTTCAATCTTCAATCCTCAATCCTCAATCCTCAATCCTCAAACCTCAAACATCAATCTTCAATCCTCAATACTCAATCTTCAACACTCAATCTTCAATCCCCAATCCTCAATCCTCAGTCTTCAATCCTCAACACCCAATCCTCAATCTTCAATCCTCAGTCCTCAATCCTCAATTCTCAATCCTCAGTCCTCAATCCTCAGACCTCAAGCATCAATACTCAACCCTCAGTCCTCGTCCGCAATCCACAACCCTCAATCCTCAATCCTGAATCTTCAATCATCAATATTCAATCCTCAATACTCAATCTTCAACACTCAATCCTCAATCCTCAATCCTCAATCCTCAATCCCAAATCCTTAATACTCAATCCTCAATCCTCAACCCACAATCCTCAGTCCTGATACCTCAATACCGAATCCTCAATCCTGAATCCTCAATCCTCAGCCCTCAGTCCTCAAGAATCAATTGTCAATCCTCAATCCTCAACAGAATATCTTCAATTAACAGTTTTCAATACTCAATCCCCATTCTTCAATCATCACATCTCAATCCACAAACATCAATTCTCATCACTCAACCCTCAACACTCGGTCCTCAATCTTCAATCCTCAATCCTAAATCCTCAATCTTCAATCCTCAATACTCAATCTTCAATCCTCAATCCTCAATTCTCAATCCTCAATACTCAATCCTCAATCTTCAACCCTCAATTCCCAATCCTCAATCTTCAATCCTCAATCCTCAATCTTCAATCCTTAATCCTCAATCCTCCATCCCCAATCCTCAATCTTCAATCCTCAATACTTAATCTTCAATCCTCAATCCTCAATCCTCAATCCTCAATCCTCAATCCTCAATCCTCAATCCTCAATCCTCAATCTTCAATCCTCAATCCTAATTCGTCACTCCATGAAGCCCAGTCCTCAATCTTCAATCCTCAATCCTCAGTCATCAATTCTCAATCCTCAATCCTCAATCCTCAATCCTCAACCATCAATCCTCAATACTCAACCTTCAATACTCAATCCTCAATCCTCAATCCTCAATCCTCAATCCCCAATCCTCAATCCCAAATCCTCAATCCTCAATCCTCAATCCTCAACCCTCAATCCTCAGTCCTGAAACATCAATTCCGAATCCTCAATCCTGAATCCTCAACCTTCAGCCCTCAGTCCTCAACAATCAGTTGTCAATCCTCAATCCTCAATAGAATATCCTCAATTCACAGCTTTCAATACTCAATCCCCATTCTTCAATCATCAAATCTCAATCCACAAACATCAATTCCCATCACTCAACCCTCAACACTCGGTCCTCAATCTTCAATCCTCAATCCTAAATCCTCAATCTTCAATGCTCAATACTCAATCTTCAATCCTCAATCCTCAATTCTCAATCCTCAATACTCAATCCTCAATCTTCAACCCTCAATTCCAAATCCTCAATCTTCAATCCTCAATCCTCAATCTTCAATCCTTAATCCTCAATCCTCCATCCCCAATCCTCAATCTTCAATCCTCAATACTCAATCTTCAATCCTCAATTCCCAATCGTCAATCTTCAATTCTCAATCCTCAATCTTCAATCCTTAATCCTCAATCCTCCATCCCCAATCCTCAATCTTCAATCCTCAATACTCAATCTTCAATCTTCAATCCTCAATCCTCAATCCTCAATCCTCAAACCTCAATCATCAATCTTCAATCCTCAATACTCAATCTTCAACACTCAATCTTCAATCCCCAATCCTCAATCCTCATTCTTCAATCCTCAATACCAAATCCTCAATCCTCAATCCTCAATTCTCAATCCTCAATTCGCAATCCTCAGTCCTCAATCCTCAGACCTCAAGCATCAATACCCAATCCTCTGACCTCGTCCTCAATCCACAACCCTTAATCCTAAATCCGCATACTTCAATCATCAATATTCAACCTTCAATCCTGAATCCTCAATCCTCAATCCTCAATCCTCAATCCTCAAACCTCAAACCTCAATACCGGAGCCTCAATCTTCAATCCTCAATCCTCAATCCTCAACTCTCTATCCTCAATCCTCAGTCCTTAGTCCTCAGACCTCAATCCTCAACCCTCAACCCTCATCCTCAATCCTCAATCCTCAATCCTCAATCATCAATCCTCAATTTTCAATCCTCAATACTCAATCCTCAATCCTCAATCCTCAATACTCAATCCACAATCCTCAATCCTCAATCCTCAACCCTCAATCCTCAGTCCTGAAACCTCAATCCCGAATCCTCAATCCTGAATCCGCAAACTTCAGTCCTCAGACCTCAACAATCAATTGTCAATCCTCAATCCTCAATAGAATATCCTCAATTCACAGTTTTCAATACTCAATCCCCATTCCTCAATCTTCAAATCTCAATCCACAAACATCAATTCTCATCACTCAACCCTCAACACTCAGTCCACGGTCTTCAATGCTCAATCCTCAATCCTCAATCTTGAATCCTCAATACTCAATCTTCAATCCTGAATCCTCAACTCTCAATCCTCAACACTCAATACTCAATCGTCAAACCTCAATACCCAATCCTCAATTATCTATCCTCTGTCCTCAATCCTCAATACTCAATCCTCAATCCTCAATCTTCAATACTCAATACTCAATCTTCAATCCCCAATCCTCAATCCACAGTCCTCAGTCCTCAATCCTCAATCCTCAATCCTCAATCTTCTATCCTCAATACTCAATCCGCAATCCTCAATCTTCAATCCTCAATCCTCAATCCTAATTCGTCACTCCTTGAAGCCCAGTCCTCAATCTTCAATCCTCAATCCTCAATCCTCAATTCTCAATCCTCAATACTCAATCCTCAATAATCAACCTTCAATCCTCAATACTCAACCTTCAATACTCAATCCTCAATCCTCAATCCTCAATCCTCAATCCTCAATCCTCAACCCTCAATCCTCAGTCCTGAAACATCAATTCCAGATCCTCAATCTTGAATCCTCAACCTTCAGCCCTCAGTCCTCAACAATCAGTTGTCAATCCTCAATCCTCAATAGAATATCCTCAATTCACAGCTTTCAATACTCAATCCCCATTCTTCAATCATCAAATCTCAATCCACAAACATCAATTCTCATCACTCAACCCTCAACACTCAGTCCTCAATCTTCAATCCCCAATCCTAAATCCTCAATCTTCAATCCTCAATCCTCAATTCTCAATCCTCAATACTCAATCCTCAATCCTCAACCTTCAATCCTCAATACTCAACCTTCAATACTCAATCCTCAATCCTCAATCCTCAATCCTCAATCCTCAATCCTGAATCCCAAATCCTCAATCCTCAATCCTCAATCCTCAACCCTCAATCCTCAGTCCTGAAACATCAATTCCAAATCCACAATCTTGAATCCTCAACCTTTAGCCCTCAGTACTCAACAATCAGTTGTCAATCCTCAATCCTCAATAGAATATCCTCAACTCACAGCTTTCAATACTCAATCCCCATCCTTCAATCATCAAATCTCAATCAACAAACATCAATTCTCATCACTCAACCCTCAACACTCAGTCCTCAATCTTCAATCCCCAATCCTAAATCCTCAATCTTCAAACCTCAATACTCAATCTTCAATCCTCAATCCTCAATTCTCAATCCTCAATACTCAATCCTCAATCGTCAATCCTCAATTCCCAATCGTCAATCTTCAATTCTCAATCCTCAATCTTCAATCCTTAATCCTCAATCCTCCATCCCCAATCCTCAATCTTCAATCCTCAATACTCAATCTTCAATCTTCAACCCTCAATCCTCAATCCTCAATCCTCAAACCTCAATCATCAATCTTCAATCCTCAATACTCAATCTTCAACACTCAATCTTCAATCCCCAATCCTCAATCCTCATTCTTCAATCCTCAATACCAAATCCTCAATCCTCAATCCTCAATTCTCAATCCTCAATTCGCAATCCTCAGTCCTCAATCCTCAGACCTCAAGCATCAATACCCAACCCTCTGACCTCGTCCTCAATCCACAACCCTTAATCCTAAATCCGCAATCTTCAATCATCAATATTCAACCTTCAATCCTCAATCCTCAATCCTCAATCCTCAATCCTCAATCCTCAAACCTCAAACCTCAATACCGGAGCCTCAATCTTCAATCCTCAACCCTCAATCCTCAATTCTCTATCCTCAATCCTCAGTCCTTAGTCCTCAAACATCAAACCTCAATCCTCAACCCTCAACCCTCATCCTCAATCCTCAATCCTCAATCCTCAATCATCAATCCTCAATTTTCAATCCTCAATACTCAATCCTCAATCCTCAATCCTCAATACTCAATCCACAATCCTCAATCCTCAATCCTCAACCCTCAATCCTCAGTCCTGAAACATCAATTCCAGATCCTCAATCTTGAATCCTCAACCTTCAGCCCTCAGTCCTCAACAATCAGTTGTCAATCCTCAATCCTCAACAGAATATCCTCAATTCACAGTTTTCAATACTCAATCCCCATTCTTCAATCTTCAAATCTCAATCCACAAACATCAATTCTCATCACTCAACCCTCAACACTCAGTCCACGGTCTTCAATGCTCAATCCTCAATCCTCAATCTTGAATCCTCAATACTCAATCTTCAATCCTGAATCCTCAACTCTCAATCCTCAACACTCAATACTCAATCGTCAATCCTCAATCCCCAATCCTCAATCTTCTATCCTCTATCCTCAATCCTCAATCCTCAATCCTCAATCCTCAATCTTCAATACTCAATACTCAACCTTCAATCCTCAATCCTCAATCCTCAGTCCTCAATCCTCAATCCTCAATCCTCAATCTTCTATCCTCAATACTCAATCCGCAATCCTCAATCTTCAATCCTCAATCCTCAATCGTAATTCGTCACTCCTTGAAGCCCAGTCCTCAATGTTCAATCCTCAATCCTCAATCCTCAATTCTCAATCCTCAATACTCAATCCTCAATCCTCAACCTTCAATCCTCAATACTCAACCTTCAATACTCAATCCTCAATCCTCAATCCTCAATCCTCAATCCTCAATCCTCAACCCTCAATCCTCAGTCCTGAAACATCAATTCCAAATCCTCAATCTTGAATCCTCAACCTTCAGCCCTCAGTCCTCAACAATCAGTTGTCAATCCTCAATCCTCAATAGAATATCCTCAATTCACAGCTTTCAATACTCAATCCCCATTCTTCAATCATCAAATCTCAATCCACAAACATCAATTCTCATCACTCAACCCTCAACACTCAGTCCTCAATCTTCAATCCCCAATCCTAAGTCCTCAATCTTCAATCCTCAATACTCAATCTTCAATCCTCAATCCTCAATTCTCAATCCTCAACACTCAATCCTCAATCGTCAATCCTCAATTCCCAATCGTCAATCTTCAATCCTCAATCCTCAATCTTCAATCCTCAATACTCAGTCTTCAATCCTCAATCCTCAATCCTGAACCCTCAATCCTCAATCCTCAATCCTCAATCGTCAATCTCCAATCCTGAATTGTCAATCTTCAATCCTCAATCCTCAATCCTCAATCCTCAATCCTCATTCTTCAATCCCCAATACCCAATCCTCAATCTTCAATCCTCAATCCTCAATCCTCTATCCTCAATCCTCGATCCTGAATTTTCAATCCTCAATACCCAATCCTCAATCTTCAATCCTCAATACTCAATCCTCAATCCTCAATCCTCAATCCTCAGTCCACAATCCTCAATTCTCAATCCTCAATCCTCAATCCTCAGACATCAAACATCAATACTCAACCCTCAGCCCTCGTCCGCAATCCACAACCCTCAATCCTCAATCCTCAAACTTCAATCATCATTCCTCAATCCTCAATCCTCAATTCTCAATCCTCAATCCTCAATCCTCAATCTTCAATCCTTAATCCTCAATCCTGAATTCTCAATCCTCAATCCTCAATCGTCAATCCTCAATTCCCAATCCTCAATCTTCAATCCTCAATCCTCTATCTTCAATCCTTAATCCTCAATCCTCAATCCCCAATCCTCAATCTTCAATACTCAATCTTCAATCCTCAATCCTCAATCCTCAATCCTCAATGCTCAATCCTCAATCGTCAATCCTCAATTCCCAATCCTCAATCTTCAATCCTCAATCCTCAATATTCAATCCTGAATCGTCAATCCTCAATCCTCAATGCTCAATCCTCAATCGTCAATCCTCAATTCCCAATCCTCAATCTTCAATCCTCAATCCTCAATATTCAATCCTGAATCGTCAATCCTCAATCCTCAATGCTCAATCTTCAATCCTCAATACTCAATCTTCAATCGTCAATCCTCAATCCTCAATCCTCAATCCTCAATCCTCAATCCTCAATCATCAATCTTCAATCCTCAATACTTAATCTTCTACCCTCAATCTTCAATCCTCAATCCTCTATCCTCATTCTTCAATCCTCAACACCCAATCCTCAATCTTCAATCCTCAATCCTCAATCCTCAATTCTCAATCCTCAATCCTCAATCCTCAGACCTGAAACATCAATACTCAAGCCTCAGTCCTCGTCCGCAATCCACAAACCTCAATCCTCAATCCTCAATCTTCAATCATCAATATTCAATCTTCAATCCTCAATCCTCAATCCTCTATCCTCAATCCTCGATCCTGAATGTTCAATCCTCAATACCCAATCCTCAATCTTCAATCCTCAATACTCAATCCTCAATCCTCAATCCTCAATCCTCAGTCCTCAATCCTCAATTCTCAATCCTCAATCCTCAATCCTCAGACCTCAAACATCAATACTCAACCCTCAGCCCTCGTCCGCAATCCACAACCCTCAATCCTCAATCCTCAAACTTCAATCATCAATCCTCAATCCTCAATCCTCAATTCTCAATCCTCAATCCTCAATCCTCAATCCTCAATCTTCAATCCTTAATCCTCAATACTCATTTCTCAATCCTCAATCCTCAATCGTCAATGCTCAATTCCCAATCCTCAATCTTCAATCCTCAATCCTCAATCTTCAATCCTTAATCCTCAATCCTCAATCCCCAATCCTCAATCTTCAATACTCAATCTTCAATCCTCAATCCTCAATCCTCAGTCCTCAATCCTCAATCCTCATTCTTCAATACTCAACACCCAATCCTCAATCTTCAATCCTCAATCCTCAATCCTCAATTCTCAATCCTCAGTCCTCAATCCTCAGCCTTCAATCCTCAGCCTTCAATCCTCAATCCTCATTCTTCAATCCTCAATACACAATTCTCAATCTTCAATCCTCAATCCTCAATTCTCAACACTCAATCCTCAATCGTCAGACCTCAAGCATCAATACTCAACCCTCAGTAGTCGTCCGCAATCCACAACCCTCAATCCTCAATCCTCAACCTTCAATCATCAATATTCAATCTTCAATCCTGAATCATCAATCCTCTATACTCAATCCTCAATCCTGAATGTTCAATCCACAATACCCAATCCTCAATCTTCAATCCTCAATCCTCAATCCTCAATCCCCAATCCTCAATCCTCAATCCTCAATCCTCAATCATCAATCCTCAATTTTCAATCCTCAATACTCAATCCTCAATCCCCAATCCTCAATACTCAATCCACAATCCTCAATCCTAAATCCGCAATCTTCAATCATCAATATTCAACCTTCAATCCTCAATCCTCAATCCTCAATCCTCAATCCTCAATCCTCAATCCTCAAACCTCAAACCTGAATACCGGAGCCTCAATCTTCAACCCTCAATCCTCAATCCTCAATTCTCTATCCTCAATCCTCAGTCCTTAGTCCTCAAACCTCAATCCTCAACCCTCAACCCTCATCCTCAATCCTCAATCCTCAATCCTCAATCATCAATCCTCAATTTTCAATCCTCAATACTCAATCCTCAATCCTCAATCCTCAATACTCAATCCACAATCCTCAATCCTCAATCCTCAACACTCAATCCTCAGTCCTGAAACCTCAATCCCGAATCCTCAATCCTGAATCCGCAAACTTCAGTCCTCAGACCTCAACAATCAATTGTCAATCCTCAATCCTCAATAGAATATCCTCAATTCACAGTTTTCAATACTCAATCCCCATTCTTCAATCTTCAAATCTCAATCCACAAACATCAATTCTCACCACTCAACCCTCAACACTCAGTCCACGGTCTTCAATGCTCAATCGTCAATCCTCAACCTTGAATCCTCAATACTCAATCTTCAATCCTGAATCCTCAACTCTCAATCCTCAACACTCAATACTCAATCGTCAATCCTCAATCCCCAATCCTCAATCTTCTATCCTCTATCCTCAATCCTCAATCCTCAATCCTCAATCCTCAATCTTCAATACCCAATACTCAATCTTCAATCCTCAATCCTCAATCCTCAGTCCTCAGTCCTCAATCCTCAATCCTCAATCCGCAATCCTCAATCTTCAATCCTCAATCCTCAATCCTAATTCGTCACTCCTTGAAGCCCAGTCCTCAATCTTCAATCCTCAATCCTCAATCCTCAATTCTCAATCCTCAATACTCAATCCTCAATCCTCAACCTTCAATCCTCAATACTCAACCTTCAATACTCAATCCTCAATCCTCAATCCTCAATCCTCAATCCTCAATCCTCAACCCTCAATCCTCAGTCCTGAAACATCAATTCCAAATCCTCAACCCTGAATCCTCAACCTTCAATCCTCAATACTCAATCTTCAATACTCAATCCTCAATCCTCAATCCTCAATCCTCAATCCTCAATCCTCAATCCCAAATCCTTAATCCTCAATCCTCAATCCTCAACCCGCACTCCTTAGTCCTGATACCTCAATACCGAATCCTCAATCCTGAATCCTCAATCCTCAGCCCTCAGTCCTCAACAATCAATTGTCAATCCTCAATCCTCAATAGAATATCTTCAATTCACAGTTTTCAATACTCGATCCCCATTCTTCAATCTTCAAATCTCAATCCACAAACATCAATTATCATCACTCAACCCTCAACACTCAGTCCTCAATCTTCAATCGTCAATCCTAAATCCGCAATCTTCAATCCTCAATACTCAACATTCAATCCTCAACCCTCAATCCTCAATCCTCAATGCTCAATCCTCAATCGTCAATCCTCAATTCCCAATCCTCAATCTTCAATCCTCAATCCTCAATATTCAATCCTGAATCGTCAATCCTCAATCCTCAATGCTCAATCTTCAATCCTCAATACTCAATCTTCAATCGTCAATCCTCAATCCTCAATCCTCAATCCTCAATCCTCAATCCTCAATCATCAATCTTCAATCCTCAATACTTAATCTTCTACCCTCAATCTTCAATCCTCAATCCTCTATCCTCATTCTTCAATCCTCAACACCCAATCCTCAATCTTCAATCCTCAATCCTCAATCCTCAATTCTCAATCCTCAATCCTCAATCTTCAGACCTGAAACATCAATACTCAAGCCTCAGTCCTCGTCCGCAATCCACAAACCTCAATCCTCAATCCTCAATCTTCAATCCTCAATCCTCAAACTTCAATCATCAATCCTCAATCCTCAATCCTCAATTCTCAATCCTCAGTCCTCAATCCTCAATCCTCAATCTTCAATCCTTAATCCTCAATACTCATTTCTCAATCCTCAATCCTCAATCGTCAATGCTCAATTCCCAATCCTCAATCTTCAATCCTCAATCCTCAATCTTCAATCCTTAATCCTCAATCCTCAATCCCCAATCCTCAATCTTCAATACTCAATCTTCAATCCTCAATCCTCAATCCTCAGTCCTCAATCCTCAATCCTCATTCTTCAATACTCAACACCCAATCCTCAATCTTCAATCCTCAATCCTCAATCCTCAATTCTCAATCCTCAGTCCTCAATCCTCAGCCTTCAATCCTCAATCCTCATTCTTCAATCCTCAATACACAATTCTCAATCTTCAATCCTCAATCCTCAATTCTCAACACTCAATCCTCAATCGTCAGACCTCAAGCATCAATACTCAACCCTCAGTAGTCGTCCGCAATCCACAACCCTCAATCCTCAATCCTCAACCTTCAATCATCAATATTCAATCTTCAATCCTGAATCATCAATCCTCTATACTCAATCCTCAATCCTGAATGTTCAGTCCACAATACCCAATCCTCAATCTTCAATCCTCAATCCTCAATCCTCAATCCCCAATCCTCAATCCTCAATCCTCAATCCTCAATCATCAATCCTCAATTTTCAATCCTCAATACTCAATCCTCAATCCCCAATCCTCAATACTCAATCCACAATCCTCAATCCTAAATCCGCAATCTTCAATCATCAATATTCAACCTTCAATCCTCAATCCTCAATCCTCAATCCTCAATCCTCAATCCTCAATCCTCAAACCTCAAACCTGAATACCGGAGCCTCAATCTTCAATCCTCAATCCTCAATCCTCAATTCTCTATCCTCAATCCTCAGTCCTTAGTCCTCAAACCTCAATCCTCAACCCTCAACCCTCATCCTCAATCCTCAATCCTCAATCCTCAATCATCAATCCTCAATTTTCAATCCTCAATACTCAATCCTCAATCCTCAATCCTCAATACTCAATCCACAATCCTCAATCCTCAATCCTCAACACTCAATCCTCAGTCCTGAAACCTCAATCCCGAATCCTCAATCCTGAATCCGCAAACTTCAGTCCTCAGACCTCAACAATCAATTGTCAATCCTCAATCCTCAATAGAATATCCTCAATTCACAGTTTTCAATACTCAATCCCCATTCTTCAATCTTCAAATCTCAATCCACAAACATCAATTCTCATCACTCAACCCTCAACACTCAGTCCACGGTCTTCAATGCTCAATCCTCAATCCTCAACCTTGAATCCTCAATACTCAATCTTCAATCCTGAATCCTCAACTCTCAATCCTCAACACTCAATACTCAATCGTCAATCCTCAATCCCCAATCCTCAATCTTCTATCCTCTATCCTCAATCCTCAATCCTCAATCCTCAATCCTCAATCTTCAATACCCAATACTCAATCTTCAATCCTCAATCCTCAATCCTCAGTCCTCAGTCCTCAATCCTCAATCCTCAATCCGCAATCCTCAATCTTCAATCCTCAATCCTCAATCCTAATTCGTCACTCCTTGAAGCCCAGTCCTCAATCTTCAATCCTCAATCCTCAATCCTCAATTCTCAATCCTCAATACTCAATCCTCAATCCTCAACCTTCAATCCTCAATACTCAACCTTCAATACTCAATCCTCAATCCTCAATCCTCAATCCTCAATCCTCAATCCTCAACCCTCAATCCTCAGTCCTGAAACATCAATTCCAAATCCTCAATCTTGAATCCTCAACCTTCAGCCCTCAGTCCTCAACAATCAGTTGTCAATCCTCAATCCTCAATAGAATATCCTCAATTCACAGCTTTCAATACTCAATCCCCATTCTTCAATCATCAAATCTCAATCCACAAACATCAATTCTCATCACTCAACCCTCAACACTCAGTCCTCAATCTTCAATCCCCAATCCTAAATCCTCAATCTTCAATCCTCAATACTCAATCTTCAATCCTCAATCCTCAATTCTCAATCCTCAACACTCAATCCTCAATCGTCAATCCTCAATTCCCAATCGTCAATCTTCAATTCTCAATCCTCAATCCTGAACCCTCAATCCTCAATCCTCAATCCTCAATCGTCAATCTCCAATCCTGAATTGTCAATCTTCAATCCTCAATCCTCAATCCTCAATCCTCAATCCTCATTCTTCAATCCCCAATACCCAATCCTCAATCTTCAATCCTCAATCCTCAATCCTCTATCCTCAATCCTCGATCCTGAATGTTCAATCCTCAATACCCAATCCTCAATCTTCAATCCTCAATACTCAATCCTCAATCCTCAATCCTCAATCCTCAATCCTCAGTCCACAATCCTCAATTCTCAATCCTCAATCCTCAATCCTCAGACCTCAAACATCACTACTCAACCCTCAGCCCTCGTCCGCAATCCACAACCCTCAATCCTCAATCCTCAAACTTCAATCATCATTCCTCAATCCTCAATCCTCAATTCTCAATCCTCAATCCTCAATCCTCAATCCTCAATCCTCAATCTTCAATCCTTAATCCTCAATCCTGAATTCTCAATCCTCAATCCTCAATCGTCAATCCTCAATTCCCAATCCTCAATCTTCAATCCTCAATCCTCAACCTTCAATCCTTAATCCTCAATCCTCAATCCCCAATCCTCAATCTTCAATACTCAATCTTCAATCCTCAATCCTCAATCCTCAGTCCTCAATCCTCAATCCTCATTCTTCAATACTCAACACCCAATCCTCAATCTTCAATCCTCAATCCTCAATCCTCAATTCTCAATCCTCTGTCCTCAATCCTCAGACCTCAAGCATCAATACTCAACCCTCAGTCCTCGTCCGCAATCCACAACACTCAATCCTCAATCCTCAATCTTCAATCATCAATATTCAATCTTCAATCCTCAATCCTCAATCGTCAATTCTCAATCCGCAATACTCAATCCTCAATCGTCAATCCTCAACCCTGAATCCTCAACCTTCAATCCTCAATACTCAATCTTCAATACTCAATCCTCAATCCTCAATCCTCAATCCTCAATCCTCAATCCTCAATCCCAAATCCTTAATCCTCAATCCTCAATCCTCAACCCACAATCCTCAGTCCTGATACCTCAATACCGAATCCTCATTCCTGAATCCTCAATCCTCAGCCCTCAGTCCTCAAGAATCAATTGTCAATCCTCAATCCTCAATAGAATATCTTCAATTAACAGTTTTCAATACTCAATTCCCATTCTTCAATCTTCAAACCTCAATCCACAAACATCAATTATCATCACTCAACCCTCAACACTCAGTCCTCAATCTTCAATCGTCAATACTAAATCCGCAATCTTCAATCCTCAACCCTCAATCCTCAATCCTCAATACTCAATCCTCAATCGTCAATCCTCAATTCCCAATCCTCAATCTTCAATCCTCAATCCTCAATATTCAATCCTGAATCGTCAATCCTCAATCCTCAATCCTCAATCTTCAATCCTCAATACTCAATCCTCAATCCTCAATCATCAATCCTCAATTTTCAATCCTCAATACTCAATCCTCAATCCTCAATCCTCAATACTCAATCCACAATCCTCAATCCTCAATACTCAACCCTCAATCCTCAGTCCTGAAACCTCAATCCCGAATCCTCAATCCTGAATCCGCAAACTTCAGTCCTCAGTCCTCAACAATCAATTGTAAATCCTCAATCCTCAATAGAATATCCTCATTTCACAGTTTTCAATACTCAATCCCCATTCTTCAATCTTCAAATCTCAATCCACAAACATCAATTCTCATCACTCAACCCTCAACACTCAGTCCACGGTCTTCAAGCCTCAATCCTCAATCCTCAATCTTGAATCCTCAATACTCAATCTTCAATCCTGAATCCTCAACTCTCAATCCTCAACACTCAATCCTCAATCGTCAATCCTCAATCCCCAATCCTCAATCTTCTATCCTCTATCCTCAATCCTCAATCGTCAATCCTCAATCCTCAATCTTCAATACTCAATACTCAATCTTCAATCCTCAATCCTCAATCCTCAGTCCTCAGTCCTCAATCCTCAATCCTCAATCCTCAATCTTCTATCCTCAATACTCAATCCGCAATCCTCAATCCTCAATCCTCAATCCTCAATCCTAATTCGTCACTCCTTGCAGCCCAGTCCTCAATCTTCAATCCTCAATCCTCAATCCTCAATTCTCAATCCTCAATACTCAATCCTCAATCCTCAACCTTCAGTCCTCAATACTCAACCTTCAATACTCAATCCTCAATCCTCAATCCTCAATCCTCAATCCTCAATCCTGAATCCCAAATCCTCAATCCTCAATCCTCAATCCTCAACACTCAATCCTCAGTCCTGAAACATCAATTCCAAATCCACAATCTTGAATCCTCAACCTTCAGCCCTCAGTACTCAACAATCAGTTGTCAATCCTCAATCCTCAATAGAATATCCTCAACTCACAGCTTTCAATACTCAATCCCCATTCTTCAATCATCAAATCTCAATCAACAAACATCAATTCTCATCACTCAACCCTCAACACTCAGTCCTCAATCTTCAATCCCCAATCCTAAATCCTCAATCTTCAAACCTCAATACTCAATCTTCAATCCTCAATCCTCAATTCTCAATCCCCAATACTCAATCCTCAATCGTCAATCCTCAATTCCCAATCGTCAATCTTCAATCCTCAATCCTCAATCTTCAATCCTTAATCCTCAATCCTCAATCCCCAATCCTCAATCTTCAATCCTCAATACTCAATCTTCAATCTTCAATCCTCAATCCTCAATCCTCAATCCTCAAACCTCAATCATCAATCTTCAATCCTCAATACTCAATCTTCATCACTCAATCATCAATCCCCAATCCTCAATCCTCATTCTTCAATCCTCAAGACCAAATCCTCAATCCTCAATCCTCAATTCTCAATCCTCAATTCGCAATCCTCAGTCCTCAATCCTCAGACCTCAAGCATCAATACCCAACCCTCTGACCTCGTCCTCAATCCACAACCCTTAATCCTAAATCCGCAATCTTCAATCACCAATATTCAACCTTCAATCCTCAATCCTCAATCCTCAATCCTCAATCCTCAATCCTCAAACCTCAAACCTCAATACCGGAGCCTCAATCTTCAATCCTCAATCCTCAATCCTCAACTCTCTATCCTCAATCCTCAGTCCTTAGTCCTCAAACCTCAATCCTCAACCCTCAACCCTCATCCTCAATCCTCAATCCTCAATCCTCAATCATCAATCCTCAATTTTCAATCCTCAATACTCAATCCTCAATCCTCAATCCTCAATACTCAATCCACAATCCTCAATCCTCAATCCTCAACCCTCAATCCTCAGTCCTGAAACCTCAATCCCGAATCCTCAATCCTGAATCCGCAAACCTCAGTCCTCAGTCCTCAACAATCAATTGTCAATCCTCAATCGTCAATAGAATATCCTCAATTCACAGTTTTCAATACTCAATCCCCATTCTTCAATCTTCAAACCTCAATCCACAAACATCAATTCTCATCACTCAACTCTCAACACTCAGTCCTCAATCTTCAATCCTCAATCCTCAATCCTCATTCTTGAATCCTCAATACTCAATCTTCAATCCTCAATCCTCAATTGTCAATCCTCAACACTCAATCCTCAATCGTCAATCCTGAATCCCCAATCCTCAATCTTCAATCCTCTATCCTCAATCCGCAATCCTCAATCCTGAATCCTCAATCATCAATCTTCAATACTCAATACTCAATCTTCAATCCTCAATCCTCAATCCTCAGTCCTCAATCCTCAATCCTCAATCCTCAGTCCTCAATCCTCAATCCTCATTCTTCAATCCTCAACACCCAATCCTCAATCTTCAATCCTCAATCCTCAGACCTCAATTCTCAATCCTCAGTCCTCAATCCTCAGAACTCAAGCATCAATACTCAACCCTCAGTCCTCGTCCGCAATCCACAACCCTCAATCCTCAACCCACAATCCACAGTCCTGGTACCTCAATACCGAATCCTCAATCCTGAATCCTCAATCCTCAGCCCTCAGTCCTCAACAATCAATTGTCAATCCTCAATCCTCAATAGAATATCTTCAATTCACAGTTTTCAATACTCGATCCCCATTCTTCAATCTTCAAATCTCAATCCACAAACATCAATTATCATCACTCAACCCTCAACACTCAGTCCTCAATCTTCAATCGTCAATCCTAAATCCGCAATCT
The DNA here is from genome assembly GCF_051401765.1 of Calliopsis andreniformis. Taxonomy (NCBI): domain Eukaryota; kingdom Metazoa; phylum Arthropoda; class Insecta; order Hymenoptera; family Andrenidae; genus Calliopsis; species Calliopsis andreniformis. The sequence goes on along the minus strand of NW_027480587.1, from coordinate 195,807 downwards.
TCAATCCTCAATACTCAACATTCAATCCTCAACCCTCAATCCTCAATCCTCAATGCTCAATCCTCAATCGTCAATCCTCAATTCCCAATCCTCAATCTTGAATCCTCAATACTCAATCTTCAATCCTGAATCCTCAACTCTCAATCCTCAACACTCAATCCTCAATCGTCAATCCTCAATCCCCAATCCTCAATCTTCTATCCTCTATCCTCAATCCTCAATCGTCAATCCTCAATCCTCAATCTTCAATACTCAATACTCAATCTTCAATCCTCAATCCTCAATCCTCAGTCCTCAGTCCTCAATCCTCAATCCTCAATCCTCAATCTTCTATCCTCAATACTCAATCCGCAATCCTCAATCCTCAATCCTCAATCCTCAATCCTAATTCGTCACTCCTTGAAGCCCAGTCCTCAATCTTCAATCCTCAATCCTCAATCCTCAATTCTCAATCCTCAATACTCAATCCTCAATCCTCAACCTTCAATCCTCAATACTCAACCTTCAATACTCAATCCTCAATCCTCAATCCTCAATCCTCAATCCTCAATCCTGAATCCCAAATCCTCAATCCTCAATCCTCAATCCTCAACACTCAATCCTCAGTCCTGAAACATCAATTCCAAATCCACAATCTTGAATCCTCAACCTTCAGCCCTCAGTACTCAACAATCAGTTGTCAATCCTCAATCCTCAATAGAATATCCTCAACTCACAGTTTCAATACTCAATCCCCATTCTTCAATCATCAAATCTCAATCCACAAACATCAATTCTCATCACTCAACCCTCAACACTCAGTCCTCAATCTTCAATGCCCAATCCTAAATCCTCAATCTTCAATCCTCAATACTCAATCTTCAACCCTCAATCCTCAATTCTCAATCCTCAACACTCAATCCTCAATCGTCAATCCTCAATTCCCAATCGTCAATCTTCAATCCTCAATCCTCAATCTTCAATCCTCAATACTCAGTCTTCAATCCTCAATCCTCAATCCTGAACACTCAATCCTCAATCCTCAATCCTCAATCGTCAATCTCCAATCCTGAATTGTCAATCTTCAATCCTCAATCCTCAATCCTCAATCCTCAATCCTCATTCTTCAATCCCCAATACCCAATCCTCAATCTTCAATCCTCAATCCTCAATACTCAATCCTCAATCCTCAATCATCAATCCTCAGTCCACAATCCTCAATTCTCAATCCTCAATCCTCAATCCTCAGACCTCAAACATCAATACTCAACCCTCAGCCCTCGTCCGCAATCCACAAACCTCAATCCTCAATCCTCAAACTTCAATCATCATTCCTCAATCCTCAATCCTCAATTCTCAATCCTCAATCCTCAATCCTCAATCCTCAATCCTCAATCTTCAATCCTTAATCCTCAATCCTGAATTCTCAATCCTCAATCCTCAATCGTCAATCCTCAACTCCCAATCCTCAATGTTCAATCCTCAATCCTCAATCTTCAATTCTTAATCCTCAATCCTCAATCCCCAATCCTCAATCTTCAATACTCAATTTTCAATCCTCAATCCTCAATCCTCAGTCCTCAATCCTCAATCCTCATTCTTCAATACTCAACACCCAATCCTCAGTCTTCAATCCTCAATCCTCAATCCTCAATTCTCAATCCTCTGTCCTCAATCCTCAGACCTCAAGCATCAATACTCAACCCTCAGTCCTCGTCCGCAATCCACAACCCTCAATCCTCAATCCTCAATCTTCAATCATCAATATTCAAATTTCAATCCTCAATCCTCAATCCTCAATTCTCAATCCGCAATACTCAATCCTCAATCGTCAATCCTCAACCCTGAATCCTCAACCTTCAATCCTCAATACTCAATCTTCAATACTCAATCCTCAATCCTCAAACCTCAAACCTCAATACCGGAGCCTCAATCTTCAATCCTCAATCCTCAATCCTCAATTCTCTATCCTCAATCCTCAGTCCTTAGTCCTCAAACCTCAATCCTCAACCCTCAACCCTCATCCTCAATCCGCAATCCTCAATACTCAATCCTCAATCTTCAATCCTCAATCCTCAATCCCAATTCGTCACTCCTTGAAGCCCAGTCCTCAATCTTCAATCCTCAATCCTCAATCCTCAATTCTCAATCCTCAATACTCAATCCTCAATCCTCAACCTTCAATCCTCAATACTCAACCTTCAATACTCAATCCTCAATCCTCAATCCTCAATCCTCAATCCTCAATCCTCAACCCTCAATCCTCTGTCCTGAAACATCAATTCCAAATCCTCAATCTTGAATCGTCAACCTTCAGCCCTCAGTCCTCAACAATCAGTTGTCAATCCTCAATCCTCAATAGAATATCCTCAATTCACAGCTTTCAATACTCAATCCCCATTCTTCAATCATCAAATCTCAATCAACAAACATCAATTCTCATCACTCAACCCTCAACACTCAGTCCTCAATCTTCAATCCCCAATCCTAAATCCTCAATCTTCAATCCTCAATACTCAATCTTCAATCCTCAATCCTCAATTCTCAATCCTCAATACTCAATCCTCAATCGTCAATCCTCAATTCCCAATCGTCAATCTTCAATCCTCAATCCTCAATCTTCAATCCTTAATCCTCAATCCTCCATCCCCAATCCTCAATCTTCAATCCTCAATACTCAATCTTCAATCTTCAATCCTCAATCCTCAATCCTCAATCCTCAAACCTCAATCATCAATCTTCAATCCTCAATACTCAATCTTCAACACTCAATCTTCAATCCCCAATCCTCAATCCTCATTCTTCAATCCTCAATACCAAATCCTCAATCCTCAATCCTCAATTCTCAATCCTCAATTCGCAATCCTCAGTCCTCAATCCTCAGACCTCAAGCATCAATACCCAACTCTCTGACCTCGTCCTCAATCCACAACCCTTAATCCTAAATCCGCAATCTTCAATCATCAATATTCAACCTTCAATCCTCAATCCTCAATCCTCAATCCTCAATCCTCAATCCTCAAACCTCAAACCTCAATACCGGAGCCTCAATCTTCAATCCTCAATCCTCAATCCTCAATTCTCTATCCTCAATCCTCAGTCCTTAGTCCTCAAACCTCAATCCTCAACCCTCAACCCTCATCCTCAATCCTCAATCCTCAATCCTCAATCATCAATCCTCAATTTTCAATCCTCAATACTCAATCCTCAATCCTCAATCCTCAATACTCAATCCACAATCCTCAATCCTCAATCCTCAACCCTCAATCCTCAGTCCTGAAACCTCAATCCCGAATCCTCAATCCTGAGTCCGCAAACTTCAGTCCTCAGACCTCAACAATCAATTGTCAATCCTCAATCCTCAATAGAATATCCTCAATTCACAGTTTTCAATACTCAATCCCCATTCTTCAATCTTCAAATCTCAATCCACAAACATTAATTCTCATCACTCAACCCTCAACACTCAGTCCACGGTCTTCAATGCTCAATCCTCAATCCTCAATCTTGAATCCTCAATACTCAATCTTCAATCCTGAATCCTCAACTCTCAATCCTCAACACTCAATACTCAATCGTCAATCCTCAATCCCCAATCCTCAATCTTCTATCCTCTATCCTCAATCCTCAATCCTCAATCCTCAATCCTCAATCTTCAATACTCAATACTCAATCTTCAATCCTCAATCATCAATCCTCAGTCCTCAGTCCTCAATCCTCAATCCTCAATCCTCAATCTTCTATCCTCAATACTCAATCCGCAATCCTCAATCTTCAATCCTCAATCCTCAATCCCAATTCGTCACTCCTTGAAGCCCAGTCCTCAATCTTCAATCCTCAATCCTCAATCCTCAATTCTCAATCCTCAATACTCAATCCTCAATCCTCAACTTTCAATCCTCAATACTCAACCTTCAATACTCAATCCTCAATCCTCAATCCTCAATCCTCAATCCTCAATCCTCAACCCTCAATCCTCAGTCCTGAAACATCAATTCCAAATCCTCAACCTTGAATCCTCAACCTTCAGCCCTCAGTCCTCAACAATCAGTTGTCAATCCTCAATCCTCAATAGAATATCCTCAATTCACAGCTTTCAATACTCAATCCCTATTCTTCAATCATCAAATCTCAATCCACAAACATCAATTCTCATCACTCAACCCTCAACACTCAGTCCTCAATCTTCAATCCCCAATCCTAAATCCTCAATCTTCAATCCTCAATACTCAATCTTCAATCCTCAATCCTCAATTCTCAATCCTCAACACTCAATCCTCAATCGTCAATCCTCAATTCCCAATCGTCAATCTTCAATCCTCAATCCTCAATCTTCAATCCTCAATACTCAGTCTTCAATCCTCAATCCTCAATCCTGAACACTCAATCCTCAATCCTCAATCCTCAATCGTCAATCTCCAATCCTGAATTGTCAATCTTCAATCCTCAATCCTCAATCCTCAATCCTCAATCCTCATTCTTCAATCCCCAATACCCAATCCTCAATCTTCAATCCTCAATCCTCAATCCTCTATCCTCAATCCTCGATCCTGAATTTTCAATCCTCAATACCCAATCCTCAATCTTCAATCCTCAATACTCAATCCTCAATCCTCAATCATCAATCCTCAGTCCACAATCCTCAATTCTCAATCCTCAATCCTCAATCCTCAGACCTCAAACATCAATACTCAACCCTCAGCCCTCGTCCGCAATCCACAAACCTCAATCCTCAATCCTCAAACTTCAATCATCATTCCTCAATCCTCAATCCTCAATTCTCAATCCTCAATCCTCAATCCTCAATCCTCAATCCTCAATCTTCAATCCTTAATCCTCAATCCTGAATTCTCAATCCTCAATCCTCAATCGTCAATCCTCAACTCCCAATCCTCAATCTTCAATCCTCAATCCTCAATCTTCAATTCTTAATCCTCAATCCTCAATCCCCAATCCTCAATCTTCAATACTCAATCTTCAATCCTCAATCCTCAATCCTCAGTCCTCAATCCTCAATCCTCATTCTTCAATACTCAACACCCAATCCTCAATCTTCAATCCTCAATCCTCAATCCTCAATTCTCAATCCTCTGTCCTCAATCCTCAGACCTCAAGCATCAATACTCAACCCTCAGTCCTCGTCCGCAATCCACAACCCTCAATCCTCAATCCTCAATCTTCAATCATCAATATTCAAACTTCAATCCTCAATCCTCAATCCTCAATTCTCAATCCGCAATACTCAATCCTCAATCGTCAATCCTCAACCCTGAATCCTCAACCTTCAATCCTCAATACTCAATCTTCAATACTCAATCCTCAATCCTCAATCCTCAATCCTCAATCCTCAATCCTCAATCCCAAATCCTTAATCCTCAATCCTCAATCCTCAACCCACAATCCTCAGTCCTGATACCTCAATACCGAATCCTCAATCCTGAATCCTCAATCCTCAGCCCTCAGTCCTCAAGAATCAATTGTCAATCCTCAATCCTCAATAGAGTATCTTCAATTAACAGTTTTCAATACTCAATCCCCATTCTTCAATCTTCAAATCTCAATCCACAAACATCAATTATCATCACTCAACCCTCAACACTCAGTCCTCAATCTTCAATCGTCAATACTAAATCCGCAACCTTCAATCCTCAATACTCAACCTTCAATCCTCAACCCTCAATCCTCAATCCTCAATACTCAATCCTCAATCGTCAATCCTCAATTCCCAATCCTCAATCTTCAATCCTCAATCCTCAATATTCAATCCTGAATCGTCAATCCTCAATCCTCAATCCTCAATCTTCAATCCTCAATACTCAATCCTCAATCCTCAATCATCAATCCTCAATTTTCAATCCTCAATACTCAATCCTCAATCGTCAATCCTCAATTCCCAATCCTCAGTCTTCAATCCTCAATCCTCAATATTCAATCCTGAATCGTCAATCGTCAATCCTCAATCCTCAATCCTCAATCCTCAATCCTCAATCCTCAAACCTCAAACCTCAATACCGGAGCCTCAATCTTCAATCCTCAATCCTCAATCCTCAATTCTCTATCCTCAATCCTCAGTCCTTAGTCCTCAAACCTCAATCCTCAACCCTCAACCCTCATCCTCAATCCTCAATCCTCAATCCTCAATCATCAATCCTCAATTTTCAATCCTCAAAACTCAATCCTCAATCCTCAATCCTCAATACTCAATCCACAATCCTCAATCCTCAATCCTCAACCCTCAATCCTCAGTCCTGAAACCTCAATCCCGAATCCTCAATCCTGAATCCGCAAACTTCAGTCCTCAGACCTCAACAATCAATTGTCAATCCTCAATCCACAATAGAATATCCTCAATTCACAGTTTTCAATACTCAATCCCCATTCTTCAATCTTCAAATCTCAATCCACAAACATCAATTCTCATCACTCAACCCTCAACACTCAGTCCACGGTCTTCAATGCTCAATCCTCAATCCTCAATCTTGAATCCTCAATACTCAATCTTCAATCCTGAATCCTCAACTCTCAATCCTCAACACTCAATACTCAATCGTCAATCCTCAATCCCCAATCCTCAATCTTCTATCCTCTATCCTCAATCCTCAATCCTCAATCCTCAATCCTCAATCTTCAATACTCAATACTCAATCTTCAATCCTCAATCCTCAATCCTGAGTCCTCAGTCCTCAATCCTCAATCCTCAATCCTCAATCTTCTATCCTCAATACTCAATCCGCAATCCTCAATCCTCAATCCTCAATCCTCAATCCTCAATCCTCAATCATCAATCTTCAATCCTCAATACTTAATCTTCTACCCTCAATCTTCAATCCTCAATCCTCTATCCTCATTCTTCAATCCTCAACACCCAATCCTCAATCTTCAATCCTCAATCCTCAATCCTCAATTCTCAATCCTCAATCCTCAGACCTGAATCATCAATACTCAAGCCTCAGTCCTCGTCCGCAATCCACAAACCTCAATCCTCAATCCTCAATCTTCAATCATCAATATTCAATCTTCAATCCTCAATCCTCAATCCTCTATCCTCAATCCTCGATCCTGAATGTTCAATCCTCAATACCCAATCCTCAATCTTCAATCCTCAATACTCAATCCTCAATACTCAATCCTCAATCCTCAGTCCTCAATCCTCAATTCTCAATCCTCAATCCTCAATCCTCAGACCTCAAACATCAATACTCAACCCTCAGCCCTCGTCCGCAATACACAACCCTCAATCCTCAATCCTCAAACTTCAATCATCAATCCTCAATCCTCAATCCTCAATTCTCAATCCTCAATCCTCAATCCTCAATCCTCAATCTTCAATCCTTAATCCTCAATACTCATTTCTCAATCCTCAATCCTCAATCGTCAATGCTCAATTCCCAATCCTCAATCTTCAATCCTCAATCCTCAATCTTCAATCCTTAATCCTCAATCCTCAATCCCCAATCCTCAATCTTCAATACTCAATCTTCAATCCTCAATCCTCAATCCTCAGTCCTCAATCCTCAATCCTCATTCTTCAATACTCAACACCCAATCCTCAATCTTCAATCCTCAATCCTCAATCCTCAATTCTCAATCCTCAGTCCTCAATCCTCAGCCTTCAATCCTCAATCCTCATTCTTCAATCCTCAATACACAATTCTCAATCTTCAATCCTCAATCCTCAATTCTCAACACTCAATCCTCAATCGTCAGACCTCAAGCATCAATACTCAACCCTCAGTAGTCGTCCGCAATCCACAACCCTCAATCCTCAATCCTCAACCTTCAATCATCAATATTCAATCTTCAATCCTGAATCATCAATCCTCTATACTCAATCCTCAATCCTGAATGTTCAATCCACAATACCCAATCCTCAATCTTCAATCCTCAATCCTCAATCCTCAATCCCCAATCCTCAATCCTCAATCCTCAATCCTCAATCATCAATCCTCAATTTTCAATCCTCAATACTCAATCCTCAATCCTCAATCCTCAATACTCAATCCACAATCCTCAATCCTAAATCCGCAACCTTCAATCATCAATATTCAACCTTCAATCCTCAATCCTCAATCCTCAATCCTCAATCCTCAATCCTCAAACCTCAAGCCTCAATACCGGAGCCTCAATCTTCAATCCTCAATCCTCAATCCTCAATTCTCTATCCTCAATCCTCAGTCCTTAGTCCTCAAACCTCAATCCTCAACCCTCAACCCTCATCCATAATCCTCAATCCTCAATCCTCAATCATCAATCCTCAATTTTCAATCCTCAATACTCAATCCTCAATCCTCAATCCTCAATACTCAATCCACAATCCTCAATCCTCAATCCTCAACCCTCAATCCTCAGTCCTGAAACCTCAATCCCGAATCCTCAATCCTGAATCCGCAAACTTCAGTCCTCAGACCTCAACAATCAATTGTCAATCCTCAATCCTCAATAGAATATCCTCAATTCACAGTTTTCAATACTCAATCCCCATTCTTCAATCTTCAAATCTCAATCCACAAACATCAATTCTCATCACTCAACCCTCAACACTCAGTCCACGGTCTTCAATGCTCAATCCTCAATCCTCAACCTTGAATCCTCAATACTCAATCTTCAATCCTGAATCCTCAATCCTCAATCCTCAATCTTCAATACTCAATACTCAATCTTCAATCCTCAATCCTCAATCCTCAGTCCTCAGTCCTCAATCCTCAATCCTCAGTCCTCAATCTTCTATCCTCAATACTCAATCCGCAATCCTCAATCTTCAATCCTCAATCCTCAATCCTAATTCGTCACTCCTTGAAGCCCAGTCCTCAATCTTCAATCCTCAATCCTCAATCCTCAATTCTCAATCCTCAATACTCAATCCTCAATCCTCAACCTTCAATCCTCAATACTCAACCTTCAATACTCAATCCTCAATCCTCAATCCTCAATCCTCAATCCTCAATCCTCAACCCTCAATCCTCAGTCCTGAAACATCAATTCCAAATCCTCAATCTTGAATCCTCAACCTTCAGCCCTCAGTCCTCAACAATCAGTTGTCAATCCTCAATCCTCAATAGAATATCCTCAATTCACAGCTTTCAATACTCAATCCCCATTCTTCAATCATCAAATCTCAATCCACAAACATCAATTCTCATCACTCAACCCTCAACACTCAGTCCTCAATCTTCAATCCCCAATCCTAAATCCTCAATCTTCAATCCTCAATACTCAATCGTCAATCCTCAATCCTCAATTCTCAATCCTCAACACTCAATCCTCAATCGTCAATCCTCAATTCCCAATCGTCAATCTTCAATTCTCAATCCTCAATCCTGAACCCTCAATCCTCAATCCTCAATCCTCAATCGTCAATCTCCAATCCTGAATTGTCAATCTTCAATCCTCAATCCTCAATCCTCATTCTTCAATCCCCAATACCCAATCCTCAATCTTCAATCCTCAATCCTCAATCCTCTATCCTCAATCCTCGATCCTGAATGTTCAATCCTCAATACCCAATCCTCAATCTTCAATCGTCAATACTCAATCCTCAATCCTCAATCCTCAATCCTCAGTCCACAATCCTCAATTCTCAATCCTCAATCCTCAATCCTCAGACCTCAAACATCACTACTCAACCCTCAGCCCTCGTCCGCAATCCACAACCCTCAATCCTCAATCCTCAAACTTCAATCATCATTCCTCAATCCTCAATCCTCAATTCTCAATCCTCAATCCTCAATCCTCAATCCTCAATCCTCAATCCTCAATCTTCAATCCTTAATCCTCAATCCTGAATTCTCAATCCTCAATCCTCAATCGTCAAGCCTCAATTCCCAATCCTCAATCTTCAATCCTCAATCCTCAACCTTCAATCCTTAATCCTCAATCCTCAATCCCCAATCCTCAATCTTCAATACTCAATCTTCAATCCTCAATCCTCAATCCTCAGTCCTCAATCCTCAATCCTCATTCTTCAATACTCAACACCCAATCCTCAATCTTCAATCCTCAATCCTCAATCCTCAATTCTCAATCCTCTGTCCTCAATCCTCAGACCTCAAGCATCAATACTCAACCCTCAGTCCTCGTCCGCAATCCACAACACTCAATCCTCAATCCTCAATCTTCAATCATCAATATTCAATCTTCAATCCTCAATCCTCAATCGTCAATTCTCAATCCGCAATACTCAATCCTCAATCTTGAAACCTCAATACTCAATCTTCAATCCTGAATCCTCAACTCTCAATCCTCAACACTCAATCCTCAATCGTCAATCCTCAATCCCCAATCCTCAATCTTCTATCCTCTATCCTCAATCCTCAATCGTCAATCCTCAATCCTCAATCTTCAATACACAATACTCAATCTTCAATCCTCAATCCTCAATCCTCAGTCCTCAGTCCTCAATCCTCAATCCTCAATCCTCAATCTTCTATCCTCAATACTCAATCCGCAATCCTCAATCTTCAATCCTCAATCCTCAATCCTAATTCGTCACTCCTTGAAGCCCAGTCCTCAATCTTCAATCCTCAATCCTCAATCCTCAATTCTCAATCATCAATACTCAATCCTCAATCCTCAACATTCAATCCTCAATACTCAACATTCAATACTCAATCCTCAATCCTCAATCCTCAATCCTCAATCCTCAATCCTCAACCCTCAATCCTCAGTCCTGAAACATCAATTCCAAATCCTCAATCTTGAATCCTCAACCTTCAGCCCTCAGTCCTCAACAATCAGTTGTCAATCCTCAATCCTCAATAGAATATCCTCAATTCACAGCTTTCAATACTCAATCCCCATTCTTCAATCATCAAATCTCAATCCACAAACATCAATTCTCATCACTCAACCCTCAACACTCAGTCCTCAATCTTCAATTCCCAATCCTAAATCCTCAATCTTCAATCCTCAATCCTCAATTCTCAATCCTCAATACTTAATCCTCAATCCTCAACCTTCAATCCTCAATACTCAACCTTCAATACTCAATCCTCAATCCTCAATCCTCAGTCCTCAATCCTCAATCCTGAATCCCAAATCCTCAATCCTCAATCCTCAATCCTCAACCCTCAATCCTCAGTCCTGAAACATCAATTCCAAATCCACAATCTTGAATCCTCAACCTTTAGCCCTCAGTACTCAACAATCAGTTGTCAATCCTCAATCCTCAATAGAATATCCTCAACTCACAGCTTTCAATACTCAATCCCCATTCTTCAATCATCAAATCTCAATCAACAAACATCAATTCTCATCACTCAACCCTCAACACTCAGTCCTCAATCTTCAATCCCCAATCCTAAATCCTCAATCTTCAATCCTCAATACTCAATCTTCAATCCTCAATCCTCAATTCTCAATCCTCAATACTCAATCCTCAATCGTCAATCCTCAATTCCCAATCGTCAATCTTCAATCCTCAATCCTCAATCTTCAATCCTTAATCCTCAATCCTCCATCCCCAATCCTCAATCTTCAATCCTCAATACTCAATCTTCAATCTTCAATCCTCAATCCTCAATCCTCAATCCCCAAACCTCAATCATCAATCTTCAATCCTCAATACTCAATCTTCAACACTCAATCTTCAATCCCCAATCCTCAATCCTCATTCTTCAATCCTCAATACCAAATCCTCAATCCTCAATCCTCAATTCTCAATCCTCAATTCGCAATCCTCAGTCCTCAATCCTCAGACCTCAAGCATCAATACCCAACTCTCTGACCTCGTCCTCAATCCACAACCCTTAATCCTAAATCCGCAATCTTCAATCATCAATATTCAACCTTCAATCCTCAATCCTCAATCCTCAATCCTCAATCCTCAATCCTCAAACCTCAAACCTCAATACCGGAGCCTCAATCTTCAATCCTCAATCCTCAATCCTCAATTCTCTATCCTCAATCCTCAGTCCTTAGTCCTCAAACCTCAATCCTCAACCCTCAACCCTCATCCTCAATCCTCAATCCTCAATCCTCAATCATCAATCCTCAATTTTCAATCCTCAATACTCAATCCTCAATCCTCAATCCTCAATACTCAATCCACAATTCTCAATCCTCAATCCTCAACCCTCAATCCTCAGTCCTGAAACCTCAATCCCGAATCCTCAATCCTGAGTCCGCAAACTTCAGTCCTCAGACCTCAACAATCAATTGTCAATCCTCAATCCTCAATAGAATATCCTCAATTCACAGTTTTCAATACTCAATCCCCATTCTTCAATCTTCAAATCTCAATCCACAAACATTAATTCTCATCACTCAACCCTCAACACTCAGTCCACGGTCTTCAATGCTCAATCCTCAATCCTCAATCTTGAATCCTCAATACTCAATCTTCAATCCTGAATCCTCAACTCTCAATCCTCAACACTCAATACTCAATCGTCAATCCTCAATCCCCAATCCTCAATCTTCTATCCTCTATCCTCAATCCTCAATCCTCAATCCTCAATCCTCAATCTTCAATACTCAATACTCAATCTCCAATCCTCAATCCTCAATCCTCAGTCCTCAGTCCTCAATCCTCAATCCTCAATCCTCAATCTTCTATCCTCAATACTCAATCCGCAATCCTCAATCTTCAATCCTCAATCCTCAATCCCAATTCGTCACTCCTTGAAGCCCAGTCCTCAATCTTCAATCCTCAATCATCAATCCTCAATTCTCAATCCTCAATACTCAATCCTCAATCCTCAACCTTCAATCCTCAATACTCAACCTTCAATACTCAATCCTCAATCCTCAATCCTCAATCCTCAATCCTCAGTCCTCAACCCTCAATCCTCAGTCCTGAAACATCAATTCCAAATCCTCAATCTTGAATCCTCAACCTTCAGCCCTCAGTCCTCAACAATCAGTTGTCAATCCTCAATCCTCAATAGAATATCCTCAATTCACAGCTTTCAATACTCAATCCCCATTCTTCAATCATCAAATCTCAATCAACAAACATCAATTCTCACCACTCAACCCTCAACACTCAGTCCTCATTCTTCAATCCCCAATCCTAAATCCTCAATCTTCAATCCTCAATACTCAATCTTCAATCCTCAATCCTCAATTCTCACTCCTCAATACTCAATCCTCAATCGTCAATCCTCAATTCCCAATCGTCAATCTTCAGTCCTCAATCCTCAATCTTCAATCCTTAATCCTCAATCCTCCATCCCCAATCCTCAATCTTCAATCCTCAATACTCAATCTTCAATCTTCAATCCTCAATCCTCAATCCTCAATCCTCAAACCTCAATCATCAATCTTCAATCCTCAATACTCAATCTTCAACACTCAATCTTCAATCCCCAATCCTCAATCCTCATTCTTCAATCCTCAATACCAAATCCTCAATCCTCAATCCTCAATTCTCAATCCTCAATTCGCAATCCTCAGTCCTCAATCCTCAGACCTCAAGCATCAATACCCAACTCTCTGACCTCGTCCTCAATCCACAACCCTTAATCCTAAATCCGCAATCTTCAATCATCAATATTCAACCTTCAATCCTCAATCCTCAATCCTCAATCCTCAATCCTCAATCCTCAAACCTCAAACCTCAATACCGGAGCCTCAATCTTCAATCCTCAATCCTCAATCCTCAATTCTCTATCCTCAATCCTCAGTCCTTAGTCCTCAAACCTCAATCCTCAACCCTCAACCCTCATCCTCAATCCTCAATCCTCAATCCTCAATCATCAATCCTCAATTTTCAATCCTCAATACTCAATCCTCAATCCTCAATCCTCAATACTCAATCCACAATCCTCAATCCTCAATCCTCAACCCTCAATCCTCAGTCCTGAAACCTCAATCCCGAATCCTCAATCCTGAATCCGCAAACTTCAGTCCTCAGACCTCAACAATCAATTGTCAATCCTCAATCCTCAATAGAATATCCTCAATTCACAGTTTTCAATACTCAATCCCCATTCTTCAATCTTCAAATCTCAATCCACAAACATTAATTCTCATCACTCAACCCTCAACACTCAGTCCACGGTCTTCAATGCTCAATCCTCAATCCTCAATCTTGAATCCTCAATACTCAATCTTCAATCCTGAATCCTCAACTGTCAATCCTCAACACTCAATACTCAATCGTCAATCCTCAATCCCCAATCCTCAATCTTCTATCCTCTATCCTCAATCCTCAATCCTCAATCCTCAATCCTCAATCCTCAATCTTCAATACTCAATACTCAATCTTCAATCCTCAATCATCAATCCTCAGTCCTCAGTCCTCAATCCTCAATCCTCAATCCTCAATCTTCTATCCTCAATACTCAATCCGCAATCCTCAATCTTCAATCCTCAATCCTCAATCCCAATTCGTCACTCCTTGAAGCCCAGTCCTCAATCTTCAATCCTCAATCCTCAATCCTCAATTCTCAATCCTCAATACTCAATCCTCAATCCTCAACCTTCAATCCTCAATACTCAACCTTCAATACTCAATCCTCAATCCTCAATCCTCAATCCTCAATCCTCAATCCTCAACCCTCAATCCTCAGTCCTGAATCATCAATTCCAAATCCTCAATCTTGAATCCTCAACCTTCAGCCCTCAGTCCTCAACAATCAGTTGTCAATCCTCAATCCTCAATAGAATATCCTCAATTCACAGCTTTCAATACTCAATCCCTATTCTTCAATCATCAAATCTCAATCCACAAACATCAATTCTCATCACTCAACCCTCAACACTCAGTCCTCAATCTTCAATCCCCAATCCTAAATCCTCAATCTTCAATCCTCAATACTCAATCTTCAATCCTCAATCCTCAATTCTCAATCCTCAACACTCAATCCTCAATCGCCAATCCTCAATTCCCAATCGTCAATCTTCAATCCTCAATCCTCAATCTTCAATCCTCAATACTCAGTCTTCAATCCTCAATCCTCAATCCTGAACACTCAATCCTCAATCCTCAATCCTCAATCGTCAATCTCCAATCCTGAATTGTCAATCTTCAATCCTCAATCCTCAATCCTCAATCCTCAATCCTCATTCTTCAATCCCCAATACCCAATCCTCAATCTTCAATCCTCAATCCTCAATCCTCTATCCTCAATCCTCGATCCTGAATTTTCAATCCTCAATACCCAATCCTCAATCTTCAATCCTCAATACTCAATCCTCAATCCTCAATCATCAATCCTCAGTCCACAATCCTCAATTCTCAATCCTCAATCCTCAATCCTCAGACCTCAAACATCAATACTCAACCCTCAGCCCTCGTCCGCAATCCACAAACCTCAATCCTCAATCCTCAAACTTCAATCATCATTCCTCAATCCTCAATCCTCAATTCTCAATCCTCAATCCTCAATCCTCAATCCTCAATCCTCAATCTTCAATCCTTAATCCTCAATCCTGAATTCTCAATCCTCAATACTCAATCGTCAATCCTCAACTCCCAATCCTCAATCTTCAATCCTCAATCCTCAATCTTCAATTCTTAATCCTGAATCCTCAATCCCCAATCCTCAATCTTCAATACTCAATCTTCAATCCTCAATCCTCAATCCTCTGTCCTCAATCCTCAATCCTCATTCTTCAATACTCAACACCCAATCCTCAATCTTCAATCCTCAATCCTCAATCCTCAATTCTCAATCCTCTGTCCTCAATCCTCAGACCTCAAGCATCAATACTCAACCCTCAGCCCTCGTCCGCAATCCACAACCCTCAATCCTCAATCTTCAATCATCAATATTCAAACTTCAATCCTCAATCCTCAATCCTCAATTCTCAATCCGCAATACTCAATCCTCAATCGTCAATCCTCAACCCTGAATCCTCAACCTTCAATCCTCAATACTCAATCTTCAATACTCAATACTCAATCCTCAATCGTCAATCCTCAATTCCCAATCCTCAATCTTCAATCCTCAATCCTCAATATTCAATCCTGAATCGTCAATCCTCAATCCTCAATCCTCAATCTTCAATCCTCAATACTCAATCCTCAATCCTCAATCATCAATCCTCAATTTTCAATCCTCAATACTCAATCCTCAATCGTCAATCCTCAATTCCCAATCCTCAGTCTTCAATCCTCAATATTCAATCCTGAATCGTCAATCGTCAATCCTCAATCCTCAATCCTCAATCCTCAATCCTCAATCCTCAAACCTCAAACCTCAATACCGGAGCCTCAATCTTCAATCCTCAATCCTCAATCCTCAATTCTCTATCCTCAATCCTCAGTCCTTAGTCCTCAAACCTCAATCCTCAACCCTCAACCCTCATCCTCAATCCTCAATCCTCAATCCTCAATCATCAATCCTCAATTTTCAATCCTCAATACTCAATCCTCAATCCTCAATCCTCAATACTCAATCCACAACCCTCAATCCTCAATCCTCAATTCTCAATCCTCATTACTCAATCCTCAATCGTCAATCCTCAATTCCCAATCGTCAATCTTCAATCCTCAATCCTCAATATTCAATCCTCAATACTCAGTCTTCAATCCTCAATCCTCAATCCTGAACCCTCAATCCTCAATCCTCAATCCTCAATCGTCAATCTCCAATCCTGAATTGTGAATCTTCAATCCTCAATCCTCAATCCTCAATCCTCAATCCTCATTCTTCAATCCCCAATACCCAATCCTCAATCTTCAATCCTCAATCCTCAATCCTCTATCCTCAATCCTCGATCCTGAATTTTCAATCCTCAATACCCAATCCTCAATCTTCAATCCTCAATACTCAATCCTCAATCCTCAATCCTCAATCCTCAGTCCACAATCCTCAATCCTCAATCCTCAATTCCCAATCCTCAACACTCAATCCTCAATCGTCAATCCTCAATTCCCAATCGTCAATATTCAATCCTCAATCCTCAATCTTCAATCCTCAATACTCAGTCTTCAATCCTCAATCCTCAATCCTGAACCCTCAATCCTCAATCCTCAATCCTCAATCGTCAATCTCCAATCCTGAATTGCCAATCTTCAATCCTCAATCCTCAATCCTCAATCCTCAATCCTCAATCCTCACTCTTCAATCCCCAATACCCAATCCTCAATCTTCAATCCTCAATCCTCAATCCTCTATCCTCAATCCTCGATCCTGAATTATCAATCCTCAATACCCAATCCTCAATCTTCAATCCTCAATACTCAATCCTCAATCCTCAATCCTCAATCCTCAGTCCACAATCCTCAATTCTCAATCCTCAATCCTCAATCCTCAGACCTCAAACATCAATACTCAACCCTCAGCCCTCGTCCGCAATCCACAACCCTCAATCCTCAATCCTCAAACTTCAATCATCATTCCTCAATCCTCAATCCTCAATTCTCAATCCTCAATCCTCAATCCTCAATCCTCAATCCTCAATCCTCAGTCCTGAAACCTCAATCCCGAATCCTCAATCCTGAATCCGCAAACTTCAGTCCTCAGACCTCAACAATCAATTGTCAATCCTGAATCCTCAATAGAATATCCTCAATTCACAGTTTTCAATACTCAATCCCCATTCTTCAATCTTCAAATCTCAATCCACAAACATCAATTCTCATCACTCAACCATCAACACTCAGTCCACGGTCTTCAATGCTCAATCCTCAATCCTCAATCTTGAATCCTCAATACTCAATCTTCAATCCTGAATCCTCAACTCTCAATCCTCAACACTCAATACTCAATCGTCAATCCTCAATCCCCAATCCTCAATCTTCTATCCTCTATCCTCAATCCTCAATCCTGAATCCTCAATCCTCAATCTTCAATACTCAATACTCAATCTTCAATCCTCAATCCTCAATCCTCAGTCCTCAGTCCTCAATCCTCAATCCTCAATCCTCAGTCTTCTATCCTCAATACTCAATACGCAATCCTCAATCTTCAATCCTCAATCCTCAATCCTAATTCGTCGCTCCTTGAAGCCCAGTCCTCAATCTTCAATCCTCAATCCTCAATCCTCAATTCTCAATCCTCAATACTCAATCCTCAATCCTCAACCTTCAATCCTCAATACTCAACCTTCAATACTCAATCCTCAATCCTCAATCCTCAATCCTCAATCCTCAATCCTCAATCCTCAGCCCTCAATCCTCAGTCCTGAAACATCAATTCCAAATCCTCAATCTTGAATCCTCAACCTTCAGCCCTCAGTCCTCAACAATCAGTTGTCAATCCTCAATCCTCAATAGAATATCCTCAATTCACAGCTTTCAATACTCAATCCCCATTCTTCAATCATCAAATCTCAATCCACAAACATCAATTCTCATCACTCAACCCTCAACACTCAGTCCTCAATCTTCAATCCCCAATCCTAAATCCTCAATCTTCAATCCTCAATCCTCAATTCTCAATCCTCAATACTCAATCCTCAATCCTCAACCTTCAATCCTCAATACTCAACCTTCAATACTCAATCCTCAATCCTCAATCCTCAATCCTCAATCCTCAATCCTGAATCCCAAATCCTCAATCCTCAATCCTCAATCCTCAACCCTCAATCCTCAGTCCTGAAACATCAATTCCAAATCCACAATCTTGAATCCTCAACCTTTAGCCCTCAGTACTCAACAATCAGTTGTCAATCCTCAATCCTCAATAGAATATCCTCAACTCACAGCTTTCAATACTCAATCCCCATTCTTCAATCATCAAATCTCAATCAACAAACATCAATTCTCATCACTCAACCCTCAACACTCAGTCCTCAATCTTCAATCCCCAATCTTAAATCCTCAACCTTCAAACCTCAATACTCAATCTTCAATCCTCAATCCTCAATTCTCAATCCTCAATACTCAATCCTCAATCGTCAATCCTCAATTCCCAATCGTCAATCTTCAATCCTCAATCCTCAATCTTCAATCCTCAATACTCAGTCTTCAATCCTCAATCCTCAATCCTGAACCCTCAATCCTCAATCCTCAATCCTCAATCGTCAATCTCCAATCCTGAATTGTCAATCTTCAATCCTCAATCCTCAATCCTCAATCCTCAATCCTCATTCTTCAATCCCCAATACCCAATCCTCAATCTTCAATCCTCAATCCTCAATCCTCTATCCTCAATCCTCGATCCTGAATTTTCAATCCTCAATACCCAATCCTCAATCTTCAATCCTCAATACTCAATCCTCAATCCTCAATCCTCAATCCTCAGTCCACAATCCTCAATTCTCAATCCTCAATCCTCAATCCTCAGACCTCAAACATCAATACTCAACCCTCAGCCCTCGTCCGCAATCCACAACACTCAATCCTCAATCCTCAAACTTCAATCATCATTCCTCAATCCTCAATCCTCAATTCTCAATCCTCAATCCTCAATCCTCAATCCTCAATCCTCAATCTTCAATCCTTAATCCTCAATCCTGAATTCTCAATCCTCAATCCTCAATCGTCAATCCTCAATTCCCAATCCTCAATCTTCAATCCTCAATCCTCAATCTTCAATCCTTAATCCTCAATCCTCAATCCCCAATCCTCAATCTTCAATACTCAATCTTCAATCCTCAATCCTCAATCCTCAGTCCTCAATCCTCAATCCTCATTCTTCAATACTCAACACCCAATCCTCAATCTTCAATCCTCAATCCTCAATCCTCAATTCTCAATCCTCTGTCCTCAATCCTCAGACCTCAAGCATCAATACTCAACCCTCAGTCCTCGTCCGCAATCCACAACACTCAATCCTCAATCCTCAATCTTCAATCATCAATATTCAATCTTCAATCCTCAATCCTCAATCCTCAATTCTCAATCCGCAATACTCAATCCTCAATCGTCAATCCTCAACCCTGAATCTTCAACCTTCAATCCTCAATACTCAATCTTCAATACTCAATCCTCAATCCTCAATCCTCAATCCTCAATCCTCAATCCTCAATCCCAAATCCTTAATCCTCAATCCTCAATCCTCAACCCACAATCCTCAGTCCTGATACCTCAATACCGAATCCTCAATCCTGAATCCTCAATCCTCAGCCCTCAGTCCTCAAGAATCAATTGTCAATCCTCAATCCTCAATAGAATATCTTCAATTAACAGTTTTCAATACTCAATCCCCATTCTTCAATCTTCAAATCTCAATCCACAAACATCAATTATCATCACTCAACCCTCAACACTCAGTCCTCAATCTTCAATCGTCAATACTAAATCCGCAATCTTCAATCCTCAATACTCAACCTTCAATCCTCAACCCTCAATCCTCAATCCTCAATACTCAATCCTCAATCGTCAATCCTCAATTCCCAATCCTCAATCTTCAATCCTCAATCCTCAATATTCAATCCTGAATCGTCAATCCTCAATCCTCAATCCTCAATCTTCAATCCTCAATAATCAATCCTCAATCCTCAATCATCAATCCTCAATTTTCAATCCTCAATACTCAATCCTCAATCCTCAATCCTCAATACTCAATCCACAATCCTCAATCCTCAATACTCAACCCTCAATCCTCAGTCCTGAAACCTCAATCCCGAATCCTCAATCCTGAATCCGCAAACTTCAGTCCTCAGTCCTCAACAATCAATTGTAAATCCTCAATCCTCAATAGAATATCCTCAATTCACAGTTTTCAATACTCAATCCCCATTCTTCAATCTTCAAATCTTAATCCACAAACATCAATTCTCATCACTCAACCCTCAACACTCAGTCCACGGTCTTCAATCCTCAATCCTCAATCCTCAATCTTGAATCCTCAATACTCAATCTTCAATCCTGAATCCTCAACTCTCAATCCTCAACACTCAATCCTCAATCGTCAATCCTCAATCCCCAATCCTCAATCTTCTATCCTCTATCCTCAATACTCTATCGTCAATCCTCAATCCTCAATCTTCAATACTCAATACTCAATCTTCAATCCTCAATCCTCAATCCTGAGTCCTCAGTCCTCAATCCTCAATCCTCAATCCACAATCTTCTATCCTCAATACTCAATCCGCAATCCTCAATCCTCAATCCTCAATCCTCAATCCTAATTCGTCACTCCTTGAAGCCCAGTCCTCAATTTTCAATCCTCAATCCTCAATCCTCAATTCTCAATCCTCAATACTCAATCCTCAATCCTCAACCTTCAATCCTCTATACTCAACCTTCAATACTCAATCCTCAATCCTCAATCCTCAATCCTCAATCCTCAATCCTGAATCCCAAATCCTCAATCCTCAATCCTCAATCCTCAACCGTCAATCCTCAGTCCTGAAACATCAATTCCAAATCCACAATCTTGAATCCTCAACCTTCAGCCCTCAGTACTCAACAATCAGTTGTCAATCCTCAATCCTCAATAGAATATCCTCAACTCACAGCTTTCAATACTCAATCCCCATTCTTCAATCATCAAATCTCAATCAACAAACATCAATTCTCATCACTCAACCCTCAACACTCAGTCCTCAATCTTCAATCCCGAATCCTAAATCCTCAATCTTCAAACCTCAATACTCAATCTTCAATCCTCAATCCTCAATTCTCTATCCTCAATACTCAATCCTCAATCGTCAATCCTCAATTCCCAATCGTCAATCTTCAATCCTCAATCCTCAATCTTCAATCCTTAATCCTCAATCCTCCATCCCCAATCCTCAATCTTCAATCCTCAATACTCAATCTTCAATCTTCAATCCTCAATCCTCAATCCTCAATCCTCAAACCTCAAACATCAATCTTCAATCCTCAATACTCAATGTTCAACACTCAATCTTCAATCCCCAATCCTCAATCCTCATTCTTCAATCCTCAACACCCAATCCTCAATCTTCAATCCTCAGTCCTCAATCCTCAATTCTCAATCCTCAGTCCTCAATCCTCAGACCTCAAGCATCAATACTCAACCCTCAGTCCTCGTCCGCAATCCACAACCCTCAATCCTCAATCCTCAATCTTCAATCATCAATATTCAATCTTCAATCCTCAATCCTCAATCCTCAATTCTCAATTCGCAATACTCAATCCTCAATCGTCAATCCTCAATCCTGAATCCTCAACATTCAATCCTCAATACCCAATCTTCAACACTCAATCCTCAATCCTCAATCCTCAATCCTCAATCCTCAATCCTCAATCCCAAATACTTAATCCTCAATCCTCAATCCTCCACCCACAATCCTCAGTCCTGATACCTCAATACCGAATCCTCAATCCTGAATCCTCAATCCTCAGCCCTCAGTCCTCAAGAATCAATTGTCAATCCTCAATCCTCAATAGAATATCTTCAATTAACAGTTTTCAATACTCAATCCCCATTCTTCAATCTTCAAATCTCAATCCACAAACATCAATTATCATCACACAACCCTCAACACTCAGTCCTCATTCTTCAATCGTCAATCCTAAATCCGCAATCTTCAATCCTCAATACTCAACCTTCAATCCTCAACCCTCAATCCTCTATCCTCAATACTCAGTCCTCAATCGTCAATCCTCAATTCCCAATCTCTCAATCTTCAATCCTCAATCCTCAATCTTCAATCCTGAATCGTCAATCCTCAATCCTCAATCCTCAATCTTCAATCCTCAATACTCAATCTTCAATCCTCAATCCTCAATCCTCAATCCTCTATCCTCAATCCTCAATCCTGAATGTTCAATACTCAATACACAATCCTCAATATTTAATCCTCAGCCCTCAACCGTCAACCCTCAATTCCCAATCTCAATATTCAATCCTCAATCCTCAATCTCAATCCTGAATCCTCAATCCTGAACCTTCAATCCACTATACTCAATCTTCAACACTCAATCTTCAATCCTCATCCTCTATCCTCATTCTTCAATCCTCACACCAATTCCTCAATCTTCAATCCTCAATCCTCAATCCTCAATTCTCATCCTCAATCCTCATCCTCAGACCTCAAAACATCAATACTCAACCCTCAGTCCTCGTCCGCAATCACAACCCTCAATCCTCAATCCTCAATCTTCAATCATCATATTCAATATTCGATCCTCAATCCTCAATCCTCTATCCTCAATCCTCAATCCTGAGTGTCAGTCCTCAATACCCAATCCTCATCTTCAATCCTCAATACTCAATCCTCAATCCTCAATCCTGAATCCCCAGTCCCTCAAACCTCAATCCTGAATCCTCAATCCTGAATCCTCAATCTTCAGCCCCTCAGTCCTCAACAATCAATTGTCAGTCCTCAATCCTCAATAGAATATACCCAATTCACAGTTTCCAATACTCAATCCCCAATCTTCAATCTTCAAATCTCAATCCACAAACATCAATTCTCATAACTCAACGCTCGACACTCAGTCCCCAATCCTCAATCTTCAATCCTCAATCCTCAACCCTCAATCCTCAATCCTCAACCTTCAATCCTCAATACTCAGTCTTCAATCCTCAATCCTCAATCCTGAACCCTCAATCCTCAATCCTCAATCCTCAATCGTCAATCTCCAATTCTGAATTGTCAATCTTCAATTCCTAATCCTCAATCCTCAATCCTCAATCCTCATTCTTCAATCCCAATACCCAATCCTCAATCTTCAATCTCAATCCTCAACCCTCAATTCTCAACACTCAATCCTCAATCCTCAATCTTCAATCATCAATATTCAATCTTCAATCCTCAAGCCTCAATCCTCTATCCTCAATCCTCAATCCTGAATGTTCAATCCTCAGTACCCAATCCTCAATCTTCAATCCTCAATCCTCAATCCTCAATCCTCAATCCTCAATCCTCAATCCCCAAACCTCATTCTTCAAACCTCAATACCAAATCCTCAATCTTCAATCCTCAACACTCAATCCTCAATACGCAATCCTCAATCTCAATCCTCAATCCTCAATCATCAGTCCTCATTCTTCAATCCCCAATACCAATCCTCAATCTTCAATCCTCAATCCTCAATCCTCTATCCTCAATCCTCGATCCTGAATTTTCAATCCTCAATACCCAATCCTCAATCTTCAATCCTCAATACTCAATCCTCAATCTCAATCCTCAATCCTCAGTCCACAATCCTCAATTCTCAATCCTCAATCCTCAATCCTCAGACCTCAAACATCAATACTCAACCCTCAGCCCTCGTCCGCAATCCACAACCCTCAATCCTCAATCCTCAAACTTCAATCATCATTCCTCAATCCTCAATCCTCAATTCTCAATCCTCAATCCTCAATCCTCAATCCTCAATCCTCAATCTTCAATCCTTAATCCTCAATCCTGAATTCTCAATCCTCAATCCTCAATCGTCAATCCTCAATTCCCAATCCTCAATCTTCAATCCTCAATCCTCATCTTCAATCCTTAATCCTCAATCCTCAATCCCAATCCTCAATCTTCAATACTCAATCTTCAATCCTCAATCCTCAATCCTCAGTCCTCAATCCTCAATCCTCATTCTTCAATACTCAACACCCAATCCTCAATCTTCAATCCTCAATCCTCAATCCTCAATTCTCAATCCTCTGTCCTCAATCCTCAGACCTCAAGCATCAATACTCACCCTCAGTCCTCGTCCGCAATCCACAACCCTCAATCCTCAATCCTCAATCTTCAATCATCAATATTCAATCTTCAATCCTCAATCCTCAATCCTCAATTCTCAATCCGCAATACTCAATCCTCAATCGTCAATCCTCAACCCTGAATCTTCAACCTTCAATCCTCATACTCAATCTTCAATACTCAATCCTCAATCCTCAATCCTCAATCCTCAATCCTCAATCCTCAATCCAAATCCTTAATCCTCAATCCTCAATCCTCAACCCACAATCCTCAGTCCTGATACCTCAATACCGATTCCTCAATCCTGAATCCTCAATCCTCAGCCCTCAGTCCTCAAGAATCAATTGTCAATCCTCAATCCTCAATAGAATATCTTCAATTAACAGTTTTCATACTCAATCCCCATTCTTCAATCTTCAAATCTCAATCCACAAACATCAATATCATCACTCAACCCTCAACACTCAGTCCTCAATCTTCAATCGTCAATACTAATCCGCAATCTTCAATCCTCAATACTCAACCTTCAATCCTCAACCCTCAATCCTCAATCCTCAATACTCAATCCTCAATCGTCAATCCTCAATTCCAATCCTCAATCTTCAATCCTCAATCCTCAATATTCAATCCTGAATCGTCAATCCTCAATCCTCAATCCTCAATCTTCAATCCTCAATAATCAATCCTCAATCCTCAATCATCAATCCTCAATTTTCAATCCTCAATACTCAATCCTCAATCCTCAATCCTCAATACTCAATCCACAATCCTCAATCCTCAATACTCAACCCTCAATCCTCAGTCCTGAAACCTCAATCCCGAATCCTCAATCCTGAATCCGCAAACTTCAGTCCTCAGTCCTCAACAATCAATTGTAAATCCTCAATCCTCAATAGAATATCCTCAATTCACAGTTTTCAATACTCAATCCCCATTCTTCAATCTTCAAATCTTAATCCACAAACATCAATTCTCATCACTCAACCTCAACACTCAGTCCACGGTCTTCAATCCTCAATCCTCAATCCTCAATCTTGAATCCTCAATACTCAATCTTCAATCCTGATCCTCAACTCTCAATCCTCAACACTCAATCCTCAATCGTCAATCCTCAATCCCCAATCCTCAATCTTCTATCCTCTATCCTCAATCCTCTATCGTCAATCCTCAATCCTCAATCTTCAATACTCAATACTCAATCTTCAATCCTCAATCCTCAATCCTCAGTCCTCAGTCCTCAATCCTCAATCCTCAATCCACAATCTTCTATCCTCAATACTCAATCCGCAATCCTCAATCCTCAATCCTCAATCCTCAATCCTAATTCGTCACTCCTTGAAGCCCAGTCCTCAATTTTCAATCCTCAATCCTCAATCCTCAATTCTCAATCCTCAATACTCAATCCTCAATCCTCAACCTTCAATCCTCTATACTCAACCTTCAATACTCAATCCTCAATCCTCAATCCTCAATCCTCAATCCTCAATCCTGAATCCCAAATCCTCAATCCTCAATCCTCAATCCTCAATCCTCAACCGTCAATCCTCAGTCCTGAAACATCAATTCCAAATCCACAATCTTGAATCCTCAACCTTCAGCCCTCAGTACTCAACAATCAGTTGTCAATCCTCAATCCTCAATAGAATATCCTCAACTCACAGCTTTCAATACTCAATCCCCATTCTTCAATCATCAAATCTCAATCAACAAACATCAATTCTCATCACTCAACCCTCAACACTCAGTCCTCAATCTTCAATCCGAATCCTAAATCCTCAATCTTCAAACCTCAATACTCAATCTTCAATCCTCAATCCTCAATTCTCTATCCTCAATACTCAATCCTCAATCGTCAATCCTCAATTCCCAATCGTCAATCTTCAATCCTCAATCCTCAATCTTCAATCCTTAATCCTCAATCCTCCATCCCCAATCCTCAATCTTCAATCCTCAATACTCAATCTTCAATCTTCAATCCTCAATCCTCAATCCTCAATCCTCAAACCTCAAACATCAATCTTCAATCCTCAATACTCAATGTTCAACACTCAATCTTCAATCCCCAATCCTCAATCCTCATTCTTCAATCCTCAACACCCAATCCTCAATCTTCAATCCTCAGTCCTCAATCCTCAATTCTCAATCCTCAGTCTCAATCCTCAGACCTCAAGCATCAATACTCAACCCTCAGTCCTCGTCCGCAATCCACAACCCTCAATCCTCAATCCTCAATCTTCAATCATCAATATTCAATCTTCAATCCTCAATCCTCAATCCTCAATTCTCAATTCGCAATACTCAATCCTCAATCGTCAATCCTCAATCCTGAATCCTCAACATTCAATCCTCAATACCCAATCTTCAACACTCAATCCTCAATCCTCAATCCTCAATCCCAAATACTTAATCCTCAATCCTCAATTCTCCACCCACAATCCTCAGTCCTGATACCTCAATACCGAATCCTCAATCCTGAATCCTCAATCCTCAGCCCTCAGTCCTCAAGAATCAATTGTCAATCCTCAATCCTCAATAGAATATCTTCAATTAACAGTTTTCAATACTCAATCCCCATTCTTCAATCTTCAAATCTCAATCCACAAACATCAATTATCATCACACAACCCTCAACACTCAGTCCTCATTCTTCAATCGTCAATCCTAAATCCGCAATCTTCAATCCTCAATACTCAACCTTCAATCCTCAACCCTCAATCCTCAATCCTCAATACTCAGTCCTCAATCGTCAATCCTCAATTCCCAATCCTCAATCTTCAATCCTCAATCCTCAATCTTCAATCCTGAATCGTCAATCCTCAATCCTCAATCCTCAATCTTCAATCCTCAATACTCAATCTTCAATCCTCAATCCTCAATCCTCAATCCTCTATCCTCAATCCTCAATCCTGAATGTTCAATACTCAATACACAATCCTCAATATTTAATCCTCAGCCCTCAACCGTCAACCCTCAATTCCCAATCCTCAATATTCAATCCTCAATCCTCAATCCTCAATCCTGAATCCTCAATCCTGAACCTTCAATCCACAATACTCAATCTTCAACACTCAATCTTCAATCCTCAATCCTCTATCCTCATTCTTCAATCCTCAACACCCAATCCTCAATCTTCAATCCTCAATCCTCAATCCTCAATTCTCAATCCTCAATCCTCAATCCTCAGACCTCAAACATCAATACTCAACCCTCAGTCCTCGTCCGCAATCCACAACCCTCAATCCTCAATCCTCAATCTTCAATCATCAATATTCAATATTCGATCCTCAATCCTCAATCCTCTATCCTCAATCCTCAATCCTGAGTGTTCAGTCCTCAATACCCAATCCTCCATCTTCAATCCTCAATACTCAATCCTCAATCCTCAATCCTCAATCCCCAGTCCTCAAACCTCAATCCTGAATCCTCAATCCTGAATCCTCAATCTTCAGCCCTCAGTCCTCAACAATCAATTGTCAGTCCTCAATCCTCAATAGAATATACCCAATTCACAGTTTCCAATACTCAATCCCCAATCTTCAATCTTCAAATCTCAATCCTCTTCAATCTTCAAATCTCAATCCACAAACATCAATTCTCATAACTCAACGCTCGACACTCAGTCCCCAATCCTCAATCTTCAATCCCCAATCCTCAACCCTCAATCCTCAATCCTCAACCTTCAATCCTCAATACTCAGTCTTCAATCCTCAATCCTCAATCCTGAACCCTCAATCCTCAATCCTCATTCCTCAATCGTCAATCTCCAATCCTGAATTGTCAATCTTCAATTCCTAATCCTCAATCCTCAATCCTCAATCCTCATTCTTCAATCCCCAATACCCAATCCTCAATCTTCAATCCTCAATCCTCAACCCTCAATTCTCAACACTCAATCCTCAATCCTCAATCTTCAATCATCAATATTCAATCTTCAATCCTCAAGCCTCAATCCTCTATCCTCAATCCTCAATCCTGAATGTTCAATCCTCAGTACCCAATCCTCAATCTTCAATCCTCAATCCTCAATCCTCAATCCTCAATCCTCAATCCTCAATCCTCAATCCCCAAACCTCATTCTTCAATCCTCAATACCAAATCATCAATCTTCAATCCTCAACACTCAATCCTCAATACGCAATCCTCAATCCTCAATCCTCAATCCTCAATCATCAGCCCTCAGTCCTCAAACCTAAATCCTCAACCCTCAACCCTCATCCTCAATCCTCAATCCTCGATCCTCAATCCTCAATCCTCAATCTTCAATCCTCAGTCCGCAATCCTCAATCTTCAATCCTCAATCCTCAATCCTGAATCCTCAATCTTCAGCCCTCAGTCCTCAACAATCAGTTGTCAATCCTCAATCCTCAATACAACATCATCAATTCACAGTTTTCAATACTCAATACTCAATCTGCAATCTTCAAATCTCTATCCACAAACATCAATGCTCATCACTCAACCCTCAGCACACCGTCCCCAATCCTCAATCTTCAATCCTCAATACCCAAGCCTCAATCTTCAATCCTCAATCTTCAATCCACAATCCTCAATCCTCAATTCGCAATCCGCAATCCTCAATCCTCAGACCTCAAGCATCAATACCCAACCCTCAGTCCTCGTCCTGAATCCACAACCCTCAATCCTCAATCCTCAATCTTCAATCATCAATATTCAACCTTCAATCCTCAATCCACAATCCTCAATCCTCAACCGTCAATCCTCAGTCCTGAAACCTCAATCCCGAATCCTCATTCCTGAATCCGCAAAATTCAGTCCTCAGTCCTCAACAATCAATAGTCAATGCTCAATCCTCAATAGAATATCCTCAATTCACAGTTTTCAATACTCAATCCCCATTCTTCAATCTTCAAATCTCAATCCACAAACATCAATACTCATCACTCAGCCCTCAACACTCAGGCCTCAATCTTCAATCCTCAATCCTCAATCCTCAACCTTGAATACTCAATACTCAATCTTCAATCCTCAATCTTCAATCCTCTATCCTCAATCCTCAATCCTCAATCCTCAATCCTCAATCTTCAATACTCAATCCTCAATCTTCAATCCTCAATCCTCAATCCTCAGTCCTCAATCCTCAATCCTCAATCCTCAATCCTCAATCCTCAATCTTCTATCCTCAATATTCAATCTGCAATCCTCAATCCTCAATCCTCAATCCTCAATCCTAATTCGTCACTCCTCGAAACCCAGTCCTCAATCTTCAATCCTCAATCCTCAATCCTCAAGCCTCAATACTCAGTCCTGAAACCTCAATAGCGAATCCTCAATCCTGAATCCTTAATCTTCAGCCCTCAGTCCTCAACAATCAATTGTCAATCCTCAATCCTCAATAGAATATCCTCAATTCACAGCTTTCAATACTCAATCCCCATTCTTCAAACTTCAAATCTCAATCCACAAACATCAATTCTCTTCACTCAACCCTCAACACTCAGTCCTCAATCTTCAATCCTCAATCCTAAATCCTCAATCTTCAATCATCAATACTCAATCTTCAATCCTCAATCCTCAATCTTCAATCCTCAATCCTCAACCCTCAATCCTCTATCCTCAACCTTCAATCCTCAATACTCAGTCTTCAATCCTCAATCCTCAATCCTGAACCCTCAATCCTCAATCCTCAATCCTCAGTCCTCAATCCTCAATCCTCAATCCTCAATCGTCAATCTCCAATCCTCTATACTCAATCTTCAATCCTCAATCCTCAATCCTCAATCCTCAATCCTCATTCTTCAATCCTCAATACACAGTTCTCAATCTTCAATCCTCAATCCTCAATTCTCAACACTCAATCCTCAATCGTCAGACCTCAAGCATCAATACTCAACCCTCAGTAGTCGTCCGCAATCCACAACCCTCAATCCTCAATCCTCAACCTTCAATCATCAATATTCAATCTTCAATCCTCAATCATCAATCCTCTATACTCAATCCTCAATCCTGAATGTTCAATCCACAATACCCAATCTTCAATCTTCAATCCTCAATCCTCAATCCTCAATCCTCAATACTCAATCCTCAATCCTCAATCCTCAATCCTCAATCCTCATTCTTCAATCCTCAATACCAAATCCTCAATCCTCAATCCTCAATCCTCAATCCTCAATTCGCAATCCTCTGTCCTCAATCCTCAGACCTCAAGCATCAATACCCAAGCCTCTGACCTCGTCCTCAATCCACAACCCTTAATCCTAAATCCGCAATCTTCAATCATCAATATTCAACCTTCAATCCTCAATCCTCAATCCTCAATCCTCAATCCTCAATTATCAATCCTCAAACCTCAATACTGGAGCCCCAATCTTCAATCCTCAATCCCCAATCCTCAATATTCAATCCTCAATCCTCAATCCTCAATCCTCAATCCTCCACCTTCAATCCCCAATGCTCAATCTTCAATCCTCAATCCTCAATCCTCAGTACTCAATCCTCAATCCCCAATCCTCATTCTTCAATCCTCAATACCCGATTCTCAATCTTCAATCCTCAATCCTCAATCCTCAATTCTCAATCCTCAATCCACAGTCCTGAGTCCTCAGACCACAATCCTCAACCCTCAGCCCTCATCCTCTATCCTCAATCCTCAATCCTCAATCCTCAATCCTCAATCCTCAACCTTCAATACCCAATACTCAATCTTCAATCCTCAATCCTCAATCCTCAGTCCACAATCCTCAATCCTCAATCCTCAATCCTCAATCTTCAATCCTCAATACTCAATCTGCAATCCTCAGACCTCAAACATCAATACTCAGCCCTCAGTCCTCGTCCGCAATCCACAAACCTCAATCCTCAATCCACAATCTTCAATCATCAATATTCAATCTTCAATCCTCAATCCTCAATCCTCTATCCTCAATACTCAATCCTGAATGTTCAATCCTCAATACCCAATCCTCAATCATCAATCTTCAATACTCAATCCTCAATCCTCAATCCTCAATACACAGTCCTCAATCCTCAATTCTCAATCCTCAATCCTCAATCCTCAGACCTCAAACGTCAATACTCAACCCTCAGCCCTCGTCCGCAATCCACAACCCTCAATCCTCAATCCTCAATCTTCAATCATCAATCCTCAATCCTCAATCCTCAATTCTCAATCCTCAATCCTCAATCCTCAATCCTCAATCTTCAATCGTCAATCCTCAATCCTCAATCCTCAATCCTCAATCCTCAATCGTCAATCCTCAATTCCCAATTCTCAGCCTTCAATCCTCAATCCTCAATCTTCAATCCTTAATCCTCAATCCTCAATCCCCAATCCTCAATCTTCAATACTCAATCTTCAATCCTCAATCCTCAATCCTCAGTCCTCAATCCTCAATCCTCATTCTTCAATCCTCAACACCCAATCCTCAATCTTCAATCCTCAATCCTCAAACATCAATTCTCAATCCTCAGTCCTCAATCCTCAGAACTCAAGCATCAATTCTCAACCCTCAGTCCTCGTCCGCAATCCACAATCCTCAATCCTCAATCCTCAATCTTCAATCATCAATATTCAATCTTCAATCCTCAATCCTCAATGCTCAATTCTCAATCCGCAATACTCAATCCTCAATCGTCAATCCTCAATCCTGAATTCTCAACATTCAATCCTCAATACTCAGTCGTCAATACTCAATCCTCAATCCTCAATCCTCAACCCTCAATCCTCAATCCTCAATCCCAAATCCTTAATACTCAATCCTGAATCCTCAACCCACAATCCACAGTCCTGATACCTCAATACCGAATCCTCAATCCTGAATCCTCAATCCTCAGCCCTCAGTCCTCAACAATCAATTGTCAATCCTCAATCCTCAATAGAATATCTTCAATTCACAGTTTTCAATAGTCAATCCCCATTCTTCAATCTTCAAATCTCAATCCACAAACATCAATTATCATCACTAAACCCTCAACACTCAGTCCTCAATCTTCAATCGTCAATCCTAAATCCGCAATCTTCAATCCTCAATACTCAACATTCAATCCTCAACCCTCAATCCTCAATCCTCAATACTCAGTCCTCAATCGTCAATCCTCAATTCCCAATCCTCAATCTTCAATCCTCAATCCTCAATCTTCAATCCTGAATCGTCAATCCTCAATCCTCAATCCTCAATCTTCAATCCTCAATACTCAATCTTCAATCCTCAATCCTCAATCCTCAATCCTCTATCCTCAATCCTCAATCCTGAATGTTCAATACTCAATACACAATCCTCAATATTTAATCCTCAGCCCTCAACCGTCAACCCTCAATTCCCAATCCTCAATATTCAATCCTCAATCCTCAATCCTCAATCCTGAATCCTCAATCCTGAACCTTCAATCCACAATACTCAATCTTCAACACTCAATCTTCAATCCTCAATCCTCTATCCTCATTCTTCAATCCTCAACACCCAATCCTCAATCTTCAATCCTCAATCCTCAATCCTCAATTCTCAATCCTCAATCCTCAATCCTCAGACCTCAAACATCAATACTCAACCCTCAGTCCTCGTCCGCAATCCACAACCCTCAATCCTCAATCCTCAATCTTCAATCATCAATATTCAATATTCGATCCTCAATCCTCAATCCTCTATCCTCAATCCTCAATCCTGAGTGTTCAGTCCTCAATACCCAATCCTCCATCTTCAATCCTCAATACTCAATCCTCAATCCTCAATCCTCAATCCCCAGTCCTCAAACCTCAATCCTGAATCCTCAATCCTGAATCCTCAATCTTCAGCCCTCAGTCCTCAACAATCAATTGTCAGTCCTCAATCCTCAATAGAATATACCCAATTCACAGTTTCCAATACTCAATCCCCAATCTTCAATCTTCAAATCTCAATCCACAAACATCAATTCTCATAACTCAACGCTCGACACTCAGTCCCCAATCCTCAATCTTCAATCCCCAATCCTCAACCCTCAATCCTCAATCCTCAACCTTCAATCCTCAATACTCAGTCTTCAATCCTCAATCCTCAATCCTGAACCCTCAATCCTCAATCCTCATTCCTCAATCGTCAATCTCCAATCCTGAATTGTCAATCTTCAATTCCTAATCCTCAATCCTCAATCCTCAATCCTCATTCTTCAATCCCCAATACCCAATCCTCAATCTTCAATCCTCAATCCTCAACCCTCAATTCTCAACACTCAATCCTCAATCCTCAATCTTCAATCATCAATATTCAATCTTCAATCCTCAAGCCTCAATCCTCTATCCTCAATCCTCAATCCTGAATGTTCAATCCTCAGTACCCAATCCTCAATCTTCAATCCTCAATCCTCAATCCTCAATCCTCAATCCTCAATCCTCAATCCTCAATCCCCAAACCTCATTCTTCAATCCTCAATACCAAATCATCAATCTTCAATCCTCAACACTCAATCCTCAATACGCAATCCTCAATCCTCAATCCTCAATCCTCAATCATCAGTCCTCAGTCCTCAAACCTAAATCCTCAACCCTCAACCCTCATCCTCAATCCTCAATCCTCGATCCTCAATCCTCAATCCTCAATCTTCAATCCTCAGTCCGCAATCCTCAATCTTCAATCCTCAATCCTCAATCCTGAATCCTCAATCTTCAGCCCTCAGTCCTCAACAATCAGTTGTCAATCCTCAATCCTCAATACAACATCATCAATTCACAGTTTTCAATACTCAATACTCAATCTGCAATCTTCAAATCTCTATCCACAAACATCAATGCTCATCACTCAACCCTCAGCACACCGTCCCCAATCCTCAATCTTCAATCCTCAATACCCAAGCCTCAATCTTCAATCCTCAATCTTCAATCCACAATCCTCAATCCTCAATTCGCAATCCGCAATCCTCAATCCTCAGACCTCAAGCATCAATACCCAACCCTCAGTCCTCGTCCTGAATCCACAACCCTCAATCCTCAATCCTCAATCTTCAATCATCAATATTCAACCTTCAATCCTCAATCCACAATCCTCAATCCTCAACCGTCAATCCTCAGTCCTGAAACCTCAATCCCGAATCCTCATTCCTGAATCCGCAAAATTCAGTCCTCAGTCCTCAACAATCAATAGTCAATGCTCAATCCTCAATAGAATATCCTCAATTCACAGTTTTCAATACTCAATCCCCATTCTTCAATCTTCAAATCTCAATCCACAAACATCAATACTCATCACTCAGCCCTCAACACTCAGGCCTCAATCTTCAATCCTCAATCCTCAATCCTCAACCTTGAATACTCAATACTCAATCTTCAATCCTCAATCTTCAATCCTCTATCCTCAATCCTCAATCCTCAATCCTCAATCCTCAATCTTCAATACTCAATCCTCAATCTTCAATCCTCAATCCTCAATCCTCAGTCCTCAATCCTCAATCCTCAATCCTCAATCCTCAATCCTCAATCTTCTATCCTCAATATTCAATCTGCAATCCTCAATCCTCAATCCTCAATCCTCAATCCTAATTCGTCACTCCTCGAAACCCAGTCCTCAATCTTCAATCCTCAATCCTCAATCCTCAAGCCTCAATACTCAGTCCTGAAACCTCAATAGCGAATCCTCAATCCTGAATCCTTAATCTTCAGCCCTCAGTCCTCAACAATCAATTGTCAATCCTCAATCCTCAATAGAATATCCTCAATTCACAGCTTTCAATACTCAATCCCCATTCTTCAAACTTCAAATCTCAATCCACAAACATCAATTCTCTTCACTCAACCCTCAACACTCAGTCCTCAATCTTCAATCCTCAATCCTAAATCCTCAATCTTCAATCATCAATACTCAATCTTCAATCCTCAATCCTCAATCTTCAATCCTCAATCCTCAACCCTCAATCCTCTATCCTCAACCTTCAATCCTCAATACTCAGTCTTCAATCCTCAATCCTCAATCCTGAACCCTCAATCCTCAATCCTCAATCCTCAGTCCTCAATCCTCAATCCTCAATCCTCAATCGTCAATCTCCAATCCTCTATACTCAATCTTCAATCCTCAATCCTCAATCCTCAATCCTCAATCCT
Organism: Calliopsis andreniformis; assembly: GCF_051401765.1. NCBI lineage: Eukaryota > Metazoa > Arthropoda > Insecta > Hymenoptera > Andrenidae > Calliopsis > Calliopsis andreniformis. The sequence goes on along the minus strand of NW_027480587.1, from coordinate 160,358 downwards.
CATTCTTCAATCCTCAATACACAGTTCTCAATCTTCAATCCTCAATCCTCAATTCTCAACACTCAATCCTCAATCGTCAGACCTCAAGCATCAATACTCAACCCTCAGTAGTCGTCCGCAATCCACAACCCTCAATCCTCAATCCTCAACCTTCAATCATCAATATTCAATCTTCAATCCTCAATCATCAATCCTCTATACTCAATCCTCAATCCTGAATGTTCAATCCACAATACCCAATCTTCAATCTTCAATCCTCAATCCTCAATCCTCAATCCTCAATACTCAATCCTCAATCCTCAATCCTCAATCCTCAATCCTCATTCTTCAATCCTCAATACCAAATCCTCAATCCTCAATCCTCAATCCTCAATCCTCAATTCGCAATCCTCTGTCCTCAATCCTCAGACCTCAAGCATCAATACCCAAGCCTCTGACCTCGTCCTCAATCCACAACCCTTAATCCTAAATCCGCAATCTTCAATCATCAATATTCAACCTTCAATCCTCAATCCTCAATCCTCAATCCTCAATCCTCAATTATCAATCCTCAAACCTCAATACTGGAGCCCCAATCTTCAATCCTCAATCCCCAATCCTCAATATTCAATCCTCAATCCTCAATCCTCAATCCTCAATCCTCCACCTTCAATCCCCAATGCTCAATCTTCAATCCTCAATCCTCAATCCTCAGTACTCAATCCTCAATCCCCAATCCTCATTCTTCAATCCTCAATACCCGATTCTCAATCTTCAATCCTCAATCCTCAATCCTCAATTCTCAATCCTCAATCCACAGTCCTGAGTCCTCAGACCACAATCCTCAACCCTCAGCCCTCATCCTCTATCCTCAATCCTCAATCCTCAATCCTCAATCCTCAATCCTCAACCTTCAATACCCAATACTCAATCTTCAATCCTCAATCCTCAATCCTCAGTCCACAATCCTCAATCCTCAATCCTCAATCCTCAATCTTCAATCCTCAATACTCAATCTGCAATCCTCAGACCTCAAACATCAATACTCAGCCCTCAGTCCTCGTCCGCAATCCACAAACCTCAATCCTCAATCCACAATCTTCAATCATCAATATTCAATCTTCAATCCTCAATCCTCAATCCTCTATCCTCAATACTCAATCCTGAATGTTCAATCCTCAATACCCAATCCTCAATCATCAATCTTCAATACTCAATCCTCAATCCTCAATCCTCAATACACAGTCCTCAATCCTCAATTCTCAATCCTCAATCCTCAATCCTCAGACCTCAAACGTCAATACTCAACCCTCAGCCCTCGTCCGCAATCCACAACCCTCAATCCTCAATCCTCAATCTTCAATCATCAATCCTCAATCCTCAATCCTCAATTCTCAATCCTCAATCCTCAATCCTCAATCCTCAATCTTCAATCGTCAATCCTCAATCCTCAATCCTCAATCCTCAATCCTCAATCGTCAATCCTCAATTCCCAATTCTCAGCCTTCAATCCTCAATCCTCAATCTTCAATCCTTAATCCTCAATCCTCAATCCCCAATCCTCAATCTTCAATACTCAATCTTCAATCCTCAATCCTCAATCCTCAGTCCTCAATCCTCAATCCTCATTCTTCAATCCTCAACACCCAATCCTCAATCTTCAATCCTCAATCCTCAAACATCAATTCTCAATCCTCAGTCCTCAATCCTCAGAACTCAAGCATCAATTCTCAACCCTCAGTCCTCGTCCGCAATCCACAATCCTCAATCCTCAATCCTCAATCTTCAATCATCAATATTCAATCTTCAATCCTCAATCCTCAATGCTCAATTCTCAATCCGCAATACTCAATCCTCAATCGTCAATCCTCAATCCTGAATTCTCAACATTCAATCCTCAATACTCAGTCGTCAATACTCAATCCTCAATCCTCAATCCTCAACCCTCAATCCTCAATCCTCAATCCCAAATCCTTAATACTCAATCCTGAATCCTCAACCCACAATCCACAGTCCTGATACCTCAATACCGAATCCTCAATCCTGAATCCTCAATCCTCAGCCCTCAGTCCTCAACAATCAATTGTCAATCCTCAATCCTCAATAGAATATCTTCAATTCACAGTTTTCAATAGTCAATCCCCATTCTTCAATCTTCAAATCTCAATCCACAAACATCAATTATCATCACTAAACCCTCAACACTCAGTCCTCAATCTTCAATCGTCAATCCTAAATCCGCAATCTTCAATCCTCAATACTCAACATTCAATCCTCAACCCTCAATCCTCAATCCTCAATGCTCAATCCTCAATCGTCAATCCTCAATTCCCACCCCTCAATCTTCAATCCTCAATCCTCAATATTCAATCCTGAAACATCAATTCCAAATCCTCAATCTTGAATCCTCAACCTTCAGCCCTCAGTACTCAACAATCAGTTGTCAATCCTCAATCCTCAATAGAATATCCTCAACTCACAGCTTTCAATACTCAATCCCCATTCTTCAATCATCAAATCTCAATCCACAAACATCAATTCTCATCACTCAACCCTCAACACTCAGTCCTCAATCTTCAATCCACAATTCTAAATCCTCAACCTTCAAACCTCAATACTCAAGCTTCAATCCTCAATCCTCAATTCTCAATCCTCAATACTCAATCCTCAATCGTCAATCCTCAATTCCCAATCGTCAATCTTCAATACACAATCCTCAATCTTCAATCCTTAATCCTCAATCCTCCATCCCCAATCCTCAATCTTCAATCCTCAATACTCAATCTTCAATCTTCAATCCTCAATCCTCAATCCTCAATCCTCAAACCTCAATCATCAATCTTCAATCCTCAATACTCAATCTTCAACACTCAATCTTCAATCCCCAATCCTCAATCCTCATTCTTCAATCCTCAACACCCAATCCTCAATCTTCAATCCTCAGTCCTCAATCCTCAATTCTCAATACTCAGTCCTCAATCCTCAGACCTCAAGCATCAATACTCAACCCTCAGTCCTCGTCCGCAATCCACAACCCTCAGTCCTCAATCCTCAATCTTCAATCATCAATATTCAATCTTCAATCCTCAATCCTCAATCCTCAATCCTCAATCCTCAATTCTCAATCCGCAATACTCAATCCTCAATCGTCAATCCTCAATCCTGAATCCTCAACATACAATCCTCAATACCCAATCTTCAACACTCAATCCTCAATCCTCAATCCTCAATCCTCAATCCTCAATCCTCAATCCCAAATCCTTAATCCTCAATCCTCAATCCTCAACCCACAATCCTCAGTCCTGATACCTCAATACCGAATCCTCAATCCTGAATCCTCAATCCTCAGCCCTCAGTCCTCAAGAATCAATTGTCAATCCTCAATCCTCAATAGAATATCTTCAATTAACAGTTTTCAATACTCAATCCCCATTCTTCAATCTTCAAATCTCAATACACAAACATCAATTATCATCACACAACCCTCAACACTCAGTCCTCATTCTTCAATCGTCAATCCTAAATCCGCAATCTTCAATCCTCAATCCTCAACCTTCAATCCTCAATACTCAACCTTCAATACTCAATCCTCAATCCTCAATCCTCAATCCGAAATCCTCAATCCTCAACCCTCAATCCTCAGTCCTGAAACATCAATTCCAAATCCTCAATCTTGAATCCTCAACCTTCAGCCCTCAGTCCTCAACAATCAGTTGTCAATCCTCAATCCTCAATAGAATATCCTCAATTCACAGCTTTCAATACTCAATCCCCATTCTTCAATCATCAAATCTCAATCCACAAACATCAATTCTCATCACTCAACCCTCAACACTCAGTCCTCAATCTTCAATCCCCAATCCTAAATCCTCAATCTTCAATCCTCAATACTCAATCTTCAATCCTCAATCCTCAATTCTCAATCCTCAACACTCAATCCTCAATCGTCAATCCTCAATTCCCAATCGTCAATCTTCAATCCTCAATCCTCAATTTTCAATCCTCAATACTCAGCCTTCAATCCTCAATCCTCAACCCTGAACCCTCAATCCTCAATCCTCAATCCTCAATCGTCAATCTCCAATCCCGAATTGTCAATCTTCAATCCTCAATCCTCAATCCTCAATCCTCAATCCTCATTCTTCAATCCCCAATACCCAATCCTCAACCTTCAATCCTCAATCCTCAATCCTCTATCATCAATCCTCGATCCTAAATGTTCAATCCTCAATACCCAATCCTCAATCTCAATCCTCAGTACTCAATCGTCAATCCTCAATCCCCAATCCTCAGTCCTCAATCCTCAATTCCCAATCCTCAATCCTCAATCCTCAGACCTCAAACATCAATACTCATCCCTCAGCCCTCGTCCGCAATCCACAACCCTCAATCCTCAATCCTCAATCTTCAATCATGAATATTCAATCTTCAATCCTCAATCCTCAATCCTCTATTCTCATTCCTCAATCCTGAATGTTCAACCCTCAATACGCAATCCTCAACCTTCAATCCTCAATCCTCAATCCTCAATCCTCAAACCCAATCCTCAGTCCTGAAACCTCAATACCGAATCCTCAATCCTGATTCCTCAATCTTCAGCCCTCTGACCTCAACAATCAATTGTCAATCCTCAATCCTCAATAGAATTACCTCAATTCACAGTTTTCAATACTCAATCCCCATTCTTCAATCTTCAAATCTCAATCCACAAACATTAATTCTCATCACTCAACCCTCAACACTCAGTCCACAATCTTCAATCCTCAATCCTCAGTCCTCAATCTTGAATCCTCAATACTCAATCTTCAATCCTCAATCCTCAATTCTCAATCCTCAACACTCAATCCTCAATCGTCAATCCTCAATCCCCAATCCTCAATCTTCAATCCTCAATCCTCAATCCTCAATCCTCAATCCTCTGTCCTCAATCTTCAATACTCAATACTCAATCTTCAATCCTCAATCCTCAGTCCTCAGTCCTCAATCCTCAATCCTCAATCCTCAATCCTCAATCTTCTATCCTCAATACTCAATCTGCAATCCTCAATCCTCAATCCTCAATCCTCAATCCTCAATTTTCAATCCTCAATACTCAGTCTTCAATACTCAATCCTCAATCCTCAATCCTCGATCCTCAATCCTCAATCCTCAATCCTCAATTTTCAATCCTCAATACTCAATCCTCAATACAGAATCCTCAATACTCAATCCTCAATCCTCAATCCCCAGTCCTCAATCCTCAATCCTCAATTCTCAATCCTCAATCTCCAGTCCTCAGTCCTCAAACCTCAATCCTCAACCCTCAGCACTCATCCTCAATCCCCAATCCTCGATCCTCAATCCTCAATCCTCAATCCTCAATTCTCAATCCTCAATCCTCAATCCTCAATCGTCAATTTTCAATCCTCAATACTGAATCTTCAATACTCAATCCTCAATCCTCAATCCTCGATCCTCAATCCTCAATCCTCAATCCTCAATTTTCAATCCTCAATACTCAATCCTCAATACAGAATCCTCAATACTCAATCCTCAATCCTCAATCCCCAATCCTCAATCCTCAATCCTCAATTCTCAATCCTCAATCCCCAGTCCTCAGTCCTCAAACCTCAATCCTCAACCCTCAGCACTCATCCTCAATCCCCAATCCTCGATCCTCAATCCTCAATCCTCAATCTTCAATCCTCAATACTCAATCCACAATCTTCAATCCTCAATACTCAATCTTCAATACTAAATCCACAATCCTCAATCCTCCATCCTCAATCCTCAATCCTCAATCCCAAATCCTCAATCCTCAATCCTCAATCCTCAACCCTCAATCCTCAATACTCAATCCTCAATCTTCAATACCCAATTCTCAATCTTCAATCCTCAACCCTCAATCCTCAATTCTCAATCCTCAATCCTCAGTCCTCAGTCCTCATACCTCAATCCTCAACCCTCAGCCCTCATCCTCAATCCTCAATCCTCAATCCTCAATCCTCAATCCTCAATCCTCAATCCTCAATCTTCAATCCTCAATACTCAATCTTTAATCCTCAATCCTCAGTCCTTAAACTTCAATTGTGAGTCCTCAGCCCTGAATCCTCAGTCGTCAAACACCAATCCTTAATCCTCAATCCTGAATCCTCAATCTTCAGCCCTCAGTCCTCAACAATCAGTTTTCAATCCTCAATCATCAATAGAATATCACCAATTCAGAGCTTTCAATACTCAATACTCAATCTGCCATCTTCAAATCTCTATCCACAAACATCAATTCTCATCACTCAACCCTCAACACTCAGTCCTCAATGTTCAATCCTCAATCCTCAACTCTCAATCCTCAATCCTCAATCCTCAGACCACAAACATCAATACTCAACCCTCAGTCCTCGTCCGCAATCCACAACCCTCAATCCTCAATACTCAATCTTCAATCCTGAATCCTCAATCCTCAATCCTCAATCCTCATCCTTCAATCCTCAATCCTCAATCCTCAATCCTCAATCATCAATCCCGAATCCTCAATCCTGAATCCTCAATCTTCAGCCCTCAGTCCTCAACAGTCAGTTGTCAATCCTCAATCCTCAACAGAATATCAGCAATTCACAGTTTTCAATACAGAATACTCAATCTGCAATCTTGAAATCTCTATACACAAACATCACTTCTCATCACTCAACCCTCAACACTCAGTCCCCAATCCTCAATATTCAATCCTCAATCCTCAATCCTCAGACCTCAATCGTCAACCTTGAATCCTCAATGCTCAATCTTCAATCCTCAATCCTCAATCCTCAATCTTCGACCCACAATACTCAGTCTTCAATCCTCAATCCTCAATCCTCAATCCTCAATCCTCGATCCTCAATCCCAAATTCTCAATCCTCAATCCTCAATCCTCAATCCTCAACCGTCAATCCTCAGTCCTGAAACCTCAATCCCGAATCCTCAATCCTGAATCCTCAACCTTCAGACCTCAGTCCTCAACAATCAATTGTCAATCCTCAATCCTCGACAGAATATCCTCAATTCACAGTTTTCAATACTCAATCCCCATTCTTCAATCTTCAAATCTCAATCCACAAACATCAATTCTCATCACTCAACACTCAACACTCAGTCCACAATCTTCAATCCTCAATCCTCAATCCTCAATCTTGAATCCTCAATACTCAATCTTCAATCCTCAATCCTCAATTCTCAATCCTCAACACTCAATCCTCAATCGTCAATCCTCAATCCCCAATCCTCAATCTTCAATCCTCTGTCCTCAATCCTCAATCCTCAATCCTCAATCCTCAATCTTCAATACTCAATACTCAATCTTCAATCCTCAATCCTCAGTCCTCAGTCCTCAATCCTCAATCCTCAATCCTCAATCTTCTATCCTCAATACTCAATCTGCAATCCTCAATCCTCAATCCTCAATCCTCAATCCTAATTCGTCACTCCTCGAAACCCAGTCCTCAATCTTCAATCCTCAATCCTCAATCCTCAATTTTCAATCCTCAATCCTCAATCCTCAATCCTCAATTTTCAATCCTCAATACTCAATCTTCAATACTCAATCCTCAATCCTCAATCTTCAATCCTCAATCCTCAGTCCTCAGTCCTCAATACTCAATCTTCAATCCTCAATCCTCAATTCTCAATCCTCAACACTCAATCCTCAATCGTCAATCCTCAATTCCCAATCCTCAATCTTCAATCCTCAATCCTCAATATTCAATCCTTAATCCTCAATCCTCAATCCCCAATTCTCAATCTTCAATCCTCAATACTCAGTCTTCAATCCTCAATCCTCAGTCCTCAATCCTCAATCCTCAATCCTCAATCCTCAATCTTCAATCCTCAATACTCAATCTTCAACCCTCAATCTTCAATCCTCAATCCTCAATCCTCATTCTTCAATCCTCAACACCCAATCCTCAATCTTCGATCCTCAATCCTCAATCCTCAATTCTCAATCCTCAATCCTCAATCCTCAGACCTCAAACATCAATACTCAACCCTCAGCCCTCGTCCGCAATCCACAACCCTCAATCCTCACTCCTCAATCCTCAACCCTCAAACCTCAATCCTCAGTCCTGAAACCTCAATACCGAATCCTCAATCCTGATTCCTCAATCTTCAGCCCTCAGTCCTCAACAATCAATTGTCAATCCTCTATCCTCAATAGAATATCCTCAATTCACAGTTTTCAATACTCAATCCCCATTCTTCAAACTTCAAATCTCAATCCACAAACATCAATTCTCTTCACTCAACCCTCAACACTCAGTCCTCAATCTTCAATCTTCAATCCTCAATCCTCAATCCTCAATCCTCAATCCTCAATCTTCAATACTCATTACTCAATCTTCAATCCTCAATCCTCAGTCCTCAGCCTTCAATCCTCAATCCTCAATCCTCAATCCTCAATCTTCTATCCTCAATACTCAATCTGCAATCCTCAATCCTCAATCCTCAATCCTCAATCCTAATTCGTCACTCCTCGAAACCCAGTCCTCAATCTTCAATCCTCAATCCTCAATCCGCAATTCTCAATCCTCAATCCTCAATCCTCAATCCTCAATTTTCAATCCTCAACACTCAATCCTCAATCGTCAATCCTCAATTCCCAATCCTCAATCTTCAATCCTCAATCCTCAATCTTCAATCCTGAATCCTCAATCCTCAATCCCCAATCCTCAATCTTCAATCCTCAATACTCAATCTTCAATCCTCAATACTCAACCCTCAATCCTCAATCCTCAATCTTGAATCCTCAATACTCAATCTTCAATCCTCAATCCTCAATTCTCAGTCCTCAACACTCAATCCTCAATCGTCAATCCTCAATCCCCAATCCTCAATCTTCAATCTTCTATCCTCAATCCTCAATCCTCGATCTCCAATCCTCAATCTTCAATACTCAATACTCAATCTTCAATCCTCAATCCTCAATCCTCAGTCCTCAATCCTCAATCCTCAATCCTCAGTCCTCAATCTTCTATCCTCAATACTCAATCTGCAATCCTCAATCATCATTCCTCAATCCTCAATCCTAATTCGTCACTCCTCGAAACCGAGTCCTCAATCTTCAATCCTCAATCCTCAATCCTCAATTCTCAATCCTCAATCCTGAATCCTCAATCCTCAATTTTCAATCCTCAATACTCAATCTTCAATACTCAATCCTCAATCCTCAATCCTCAATCTTCAATCCTCAATCCTCAATCCCAAATCCTCAATCCTCAATCCTCAACACTCAACTCTTATTCCTCAGACCTGAAACATCAATACCGAATCTTCAATACTGAATCCTCAATCTTCAGCTCTCAGTCCTCAACAATCAATTTTCAATCCTCAATCCTCAATAGAATATCCTCAATTCACAGTTTTCAATACTCAATCCCCATTCTTCAAACTTCAAATCTCAATCCACAAACATCAATTCTCTTCACTCAACCCTCAACACTCAGTCCTCAATCTTCAATCCTCAATCCTAAATCCTCAATCTTCAATCCTCAATACTCAATCTTCAATCCTCAATCCTCTATTCTCAATCCTCAATAGTCAATCCTCAATCGTCAATCCTCAATTCCCAATCCTCAATCTTCAATCCTCAATCCTAAATCCTCTATCCTCATTCTTCAATCCTCAATACCAAATCCTCAATCTTCAATCGTCAATCCTCAATCCTCAATTCTCAATCCTGAATCCTCAATCCTCAGACCTCAAACATCAATACTCAACCCTCAGTCCTCGTCCGCAATCCACAACCCTCAATCCTCAATCCTCAATCTTCAATCATCAATATTCTATCTTCAATCCTCAATCCTCAATCCTCTATCCTCAATCCTCAATCCTGAATGTTCAATCCTCAATACCCAATCCTCAATCTCAATCCTCAATACTCAATCCTCAATCCTCAATCCCCAATCCTCAGTCCTCAATCCTCAATTCTCAATCCTCAATCCTCAATCCTCAGACCTCAAACATCAATACTCAACCCTCAGCCCTCGTCCGCAATCCACAACCCTCAATCCTCAATACTCAATCTTCAATCATCAATATTCAACCTTCAATCCTCAATCCACAATCCTCTATCCTCATTCCTCAATCCTGAATTTTCAATCCTCAATACCCAATCCTCAACCTTCAATACTCAAACCTCAATCATCAATACTCAAACATCAATCCTCAGTCCTGAAACCTCAATACCGAATCCTCAATCCTGAATCCTCAATCTTCAGCCCTCAGTCCTCAACAATCAATTGTCAATCCTCAATCCTCAATAGAATTACCTCAATTCACAGTTTTCAATACTCAATCCCCATTCTTCAATCTTCAAATCTCAATCCACAAACATCAATTCTCATCACTCAACCCTCAACACTCAGTCGACAATCTTCAATCCTCAATCCTCAACCCTCAATCTTGAATCCTCAATACTCAATCTTCAATCCTCAATCCTCAGTCCTCAGTCCTCAATCCTCAATCATCAATCCCCAATCCTCAATCTTCTATTCTCAATCCTCAATCCTCAATCCTCAGTCCTCAATCTTCAATACTCAATACTCAATCTTCAATCCTCAATCCACAGTCCTCAGTCCTCAATCCTCAATCCTCAATCTTCTATCCTCAATACTCAATCTGCAATCCTCAATCCTCAATCCTCAATCCTCAATCCTAATTCGTCACTCCTCGAAACCGAGTCCTCAATCTTCAATCCTCAATCCTCAATCCTCAATCCTCAATCCTCAATCCTCAATCCTCAATCTTCAATACTCAATACTCAATCTTCAATCCTCAATCCTCAGTCCTCAGTCCTCAATCCTCAATCCTCAATCCTCAATCCTCAATCTTCTATCCTCAATACTCAATCTGCAATCCTCAATCCTCAATCCTCAATCCTCAATCCTAATTCGTCACTCCTCGAAACCCAGTCCTCAATCTTCAATCCTCAATCCTCAATCCTCAATTCTCAATCCTCAATCCTCAATCCTCAATCGTCAATTTTCAATCCTCAATACTCAATCTTCAATACTCAATCCTCAATCCTCAATCCTCGATCCTCAATCCTCAATCCTCGATCCTCAATCCTCAATCCTCAATCCCAAATCCTCAATCCTCAATCCTCAACCCTCAATCGTCAAAACTGAATCCTCAATCCTCAATCCCCAATCATCAATCTTCAATCCTCAATACTCAATCCTAATTCGTCACTCCTCGAAACCCAGTCCTCAATCTTCAATCCTCAATCCTCAATCCGAAATTCTCAATCCTCAATCCTCAATCCTCAATCCTCAATTTTCAATCCTCAACACTCAATCCTCAATCGTCAATCCTCAATTCCCAATCCTCAACCTTCAATCCTCAATCCTCAATCTTCAAAACTGAATCCTCAATCCTCAATCCCCAATCCTCAATCTTCAATCCTCAATACTCAATCTTCAATCCTCAATACTCAACCCTGAATCCTCAATCCTCAATCCTGAGTCCTCAATCCTCAATTCTCAATCCTCAATCCTCAAACCTCAGACCTCAAACATCAATACTCAACCCTCAGCCCTCGTCCGCAATCCACAACCCTCAATCCTCAATACTCAATCTTCAATCATCAATATTCAACCTTCAATCCTCAATCCACAATCCTCTATCCTCATTCCTCAATCCTGAATTTTCAATCCTCAATACCCAATCCTCAACCTTCAATACTCAAACCTCAATCATCAATACTCAAACATCAATCCTCAGTCCTGAAACCTCAATACCGAATCCTCAATCCTGAATCCTCAATCTTCAGCCCTCAGTCCTCAACAATCAATTGTCAATCCTCAATCCTCAATAGAATTACCTCAATTCACAGTTTTCAATACTCAATCCCCATTCTTCAATCTTCAAATCTCAATCCACAAACATCAATTCTCATCACTCAACCCTCAACACTCAGTCGACAATCTTCAATCCTCAATCCTCAACCCTCAATCTTGAATCCTCAATACTCAATCTTCAATCCTCAATCCTCAGTCCTCAGTCCTCAATCCTCAATCATCAATCCCCAATCCTCAATCTTCTATTCTCAATCCTCAATCCTCAATCCTCAGTCCTCAATCTTCAATACTCAATACTCAATCTTCAATCCTCAATCCACAGTCCTCAGTCCTCAATCCTCAATCCTCAATCTTCTATCCTCAATACTCAATCTGCAATCCTCAATCCTCAATCCTCAATCCTCAATCCTAATTCGTCACTCCTCGAAACCGAGTCCTCAATCTTCAATCCTCAATCCTCAATCCTCAATCCTCAATCCTCAATCCTCAATCCTCAATCTTCAATACTCAATACTCAATCTTCAATCCTCAATCCTCAGTCCTCAGTCCTCAATCCTCAATCCTCAATCCTCAATCCTCAATCTTCTATCCTCAATACTCAATCTGCAATCCTCAATCCTCAATCCTCAATCCTCCATCCTAATTCGTCACTCCTCGAAACCCAGTCCTCAATCTTCAATCCTCAATCCTCAATCCTCAATTCTCAATCCTCAATCCTCAATCCTCAATCGTCAATTTTCAATCCTCAATACTCAATCTTCAATACTCAATCCTCAATCCTCAATCCTCGATCCTCAATCCTCAATCCTCGATCCTCAATCCTCAATCCTCAATCCCAAATCCTCAATCCTCAATCCTCAACCCTCAATCGTCAAAACTGAATCCTCAATCCTCAATCCCCAATCATCAATCTTCAATCCTCAATACTCAATCCTAATTCGTCACTCCTCGAAACCCAGTCCTCAATCTTCAATCCTCAATCCTCAATCCGAAATTCTCAATCCTCAATCCTCAATCCTCAATCCTCAATTTTCAATCCTCAACACTCAATCCTCAATCGTCAATCCTCAATTCCCAATCCTCAACCTTCAATCCTCAATCCTCAATCTTCAAAACTGAATCCTCAATCCTCAATCCCCAATCCTCAATCTTCAATCCTCAATACTCAATCTTCAATCCTCAATACTCAACCCTGAATCCTCAATCCTCAATCCTGAGTCCTCAATCCTCAATTCTCAATCCTCAATCCTCAAACCTCAGACCTCAAACATCAATACTCAACCCTCAGCCCTCGTCCGCAATCCACAACCCTCAATAGTCAATCCTCAATCTTCAATCATCAATATACAATCTTCAACCCTCAATCCTCAATCCTCTATCCTCAATCCTCAATCCTGAATGTTCAATCCTCAATACCCAATCCTCAACCTTCAATCCTCAATCCTCAATCCTCAATCCTCAAACCTCAATCCTCAGTCCTGAAACCTCAATACCGAATCCTCAATCCCGATTCCTCAATCTTCAGCCCTCAGTCCTCAACAATCAATTTTCAATCCTCTATCCTCAATAGAATATCCTCAATTTACTGTTTTCAATACTCAATCCCCATTCTTCAATCTTCAAATCTCAATCCACAAACATCAATTCTCATCACTCAACCCTCAACACTCAGTCCACAATCTTCAACCCTCAATCCTCAATCCTCAATCTTGAATCCTCAATACTCAATCTTCAATCCTCAATCCTCAATTCTCAGTCCTCAACACTCAATCCTCAATCGTCAATCCTCAATCCCCAATCCTCAATCTTCAATCCTCTATCCTCAATCCTCAATCCTCAATCTCCAATCCTCAATCTTCAATACTCAATACTCAATCTTCAATCCTCAATCCTCAATCCTCAGTCCTCAATCCTCAATCCTCAATCCTCAGTCCTCAATCTTCTATCCTCAATACTCAATCCTCAATCCTCAATTCTCAATCCTCAACACTCAATTCTCAATCGTCAATCCTCAATTCCCAATCGTCAATCTTCAATCCTCAATCCTCAATCTTCAATCCTCAATACTCAGTCTTCAATCCTCAATCCTCAATCCTGAACCCCCAATCCTCAATCCTCAATCCTCAATCGTCAATCTCCAATCCTTAATTGTCAATCTTCAATCCTCAATCCTCAATCCTCAATCCTCAATCCTCATTCTTCAATCCCCAATACCCAATCCTCAATCTTCAATCCTCAATCCTCAATTCTCTATCCTCAATCCTCGATCCTGAATGTTCAACCCTCAATACCCAATCCTCAACCTTCAATCCTCAATACTCAATCCTCAATCCTCAATCCTCAATCCTCAGTCCACAATCCTCAATTCTCAATCCTCAATCCTCAATCCTCAGACCTCAAACATCAATACTCAACCCTCAGCCCTCGTCCGCAATGCACAACCCTCAATCCTCAATCCTCAAACTTCAATCATCAATCCTCAATCCTCAATCCTAAATCCTCAATTCTCAATCCTCAATCCTCAATCCTCAATCCTCAATCGTCAGACCTCAAGCATCAATACTCAACCCTCAGTAGTCGTCCGCAATCCACAACCCTCAATCCTCAATCCTCAACCTTCAATCATCAATATTCAATCTTCAATCCTCAATCATCAATCGTCTATACTCAATCCTCAATCCTGAATGTTCAATCCACAATACCCAATCCTCAATCTTCAATCCTCAATCCTCAATCCTCAATCCTCAATCCTCAATCCTCAATCCTCAATCCTCAATCCTCATTCTTCAATCCTCAATACCAAATCCTGAATCCTCAATCCTCAATCCTCAATCCTCAATTCGCAATCCTCTTTCCTTAATCCTCAGACCTCAAGCATCAATACCCAACCCTCTGACCACGTCCTCAATCCACAAACCTTAATCCTAAATCCGCAATCTTCAATCATCAATATTCAACCTTCAATCCTCAACCCTCTATCCTCAATCCTCAATCCTCAATCCACAATCCTCAAACATCAATACCGGAGCCCCAATCTTCAATCCTCAATCCTCAATCCTCAATTCTCTATCCTCAATCCTCAGTCCTTAGTCCTGAAACCTCAATCCTCAACCCTCAACCCTCATCCTCAATCCTCAATTCTCAATCCTCAATCATCAATCCTCAATTTTCAATCCTCAATACTCAATCCTCAATCCTCAATCCTCAATACTCAATCCACAATCCTCAATCCTCAATCCTCAACCCTCAATCCTCAGTCCTGAAACCTCAATCCCGAATCCTCAATCCTGAATCCGCAAACTTCAGTCCTCAGACCTCAACAATCAATTGTCAATCCTCAATCCTCAATAGAATATCCTCAATTCACAGTTTTCAATACTCAATCCCCATTCTTCAATCTTCAAATCTCAATCCACAAACATCAATTCTCATCACTCAACCCTCAACACTCAGTCCACGGTCTTCAATCCTCAATCCTCAATCCTCAATCTTGAATCCTCAATACTCAATCTTCAATCCTGAACCCTCAACTCTCAATCCTCAACACTCAATCCTCAATCGTCAATCCTCAATCCCCAATCCTCAATCTTCTATCCTCTATCCTCAATCCTCAATCGTCAATCCTCAATCCTCAACCTTCAATACTCAATACTCAATCTTCAATCCTCAATCCTCAATCCTCAGTCCTCAGTCCTCAATCCTCAATCCTCAATCCTCAATCTTCTGTCCTCAATACTCAATCCGCAATCCTCAATCCTCAATCCTCAATCCTCAATCCTAATTCTTCACTCCTTGAATCCCAGTCCTCAATCTTCAATCCTCAATCCTCAATCCTCAATTCTCAATCCTCAATACTCAATCCTCAATCCTCAACCCTCAATCGTCAATACTCAACCTTCAATACTCAATCCTCAATCCTCAATCCTCAATCCTCAATCCTCAATCCTCAATCCCAAATCCTCAATCCTCAATCCTCAATCCTCAACCCTCAATCCTCAGTCCTGAAACATCAATTCCAAATCCTCAATCTTGAATCCTCAACCTTCAGCCCTCAGTCCTCAACAATCAGTTGTCAATCCTCAATCCTCAATAGAATATCCTCAATTCACAGCTTTCAATACTCAATCCCCATTCTTTAATCATCAAATCTCAATCCACAAACATCAATTCTCATCACTCAACCCTCAACACTCAGTCCTCAATCTTCAATCCCCAATCCTAAATCCTCAATCTTCAGTCCTCAATACTCAATCTTCAATCCTCAATCCTCAATTCTCAATCCTCAATACTCAATCGTCAATCGTCAATCCTCAATTCCCAATCGTCAATCTTCAATCCTCAATCCTCAATCGTCAATCCTTAATCCTCAATCCTCCATCCCCAATCCTCAATCTTCAATACTCAATACTCAATCTTCAATCTTCAATCCTCAATCCTCAATCCTCAATCCTCAAACCTCAATCATCAATCTTCAATCCTCAATACTCAATCTTCAACACTCAATCTTCAATCCCCAATCCTCAATCCTCATTCTTCAATCATCAACACCCAATCGTCAATCTTCAATCCTCAGTCCTCAATCCTCAATTCTCAATCCTCTGTCCTCAATCCTCAGACCTCAAGCATCAATACTCAACCCCCAGTCCTCGTCCGCAATCCACAACCCTCAATCCTCAATCCTCAATCTTCAATCATCAATATTCAATCTTCAATCCTCAATCCTCAATCCTCAATTCTCAATCCGCAATACTCAATCCTCAATCGTCAATCCTCAATCCTGAATCCTCAACATTCAATCCTCAATACTCAATCTTCAATACTCAATCCTCAATCTTCAATCCTCAATCCTCAATTCTCTATCCTCAATCCTCAATCCTCAATCTGCAATCCTCAATCCTCAATCCTCAATCCTCAATCCTAATTCGTCACTCCTCGAAACCCAGTCCTCAATCTTCAATCCTCAATCCTCAATCCTCAATTCTCAATCCTCAATCCTCAATCCTCAATCGTCAATTTTCAATCCTCAATACTCAATCTTCAATACTCAATCCTCAATCCTCAATCCTCGATCCTCAATCCTCAATCCTCAATCCTCAATTTTCAATCCTCAATACTCAATCCTCAATACAGAATCCTCAATACTCAATCCTCAATCCTCAATCCCTAGTCCGCAATCCTCAATCATCAATTCTCAATCCTCAATCTCCAGTCCTCAGTCCTCAAACCTCAATCCTCAACCCTCAGCACTCATCCTCAATCCCCAATCCTCGATCCTCAATCCTCAATCCTCAATCCTCAATTCTCAATCCTCAATCCTCAATCCTCAATCGTCAATTTTCAATCCTCAATACTGAATCTTCAATACTCAATCCTCAATCCTCAATCCTCGATCCTCAATCCTCAATCCTCAATCCTCAATTTTCAATCCTCAATACTCAATCCTCAATACAGAATCCTCAATACTCAATCCTCAATCCTCAATCCCCAATCCTCAATCCTCAATCCTCAATCCTCAATCCTCAATCCTAATTCGTCACTCCTCGAAACCGAGTCCTCAATCTTCAATCCTCAATCCTCAATCCTCAATCCTCAATCCTCAATCCTCTGTCCTCAATCTTCAATACTCAATACTCAATCTTCAATCCTCAATCCTCAGTCCTCAGTCCTCAATCCTCAATCCTCAATCCTCAATCCTCAATCTTCTATCCTCAATACTCAATCTGCAATCCTCAATCCTCAATCCTCAATCCTCAATCCTAATTCGTCACTCCTCGAAACCCAGTCCTCAATCTTCAATCCTCAATCCTCAATCCTCAATTCTCAATCCTCAATCCTCAATCCTCAATCGTCAATTTTCAATCCTCAATACTCAGTCTTCAATACTCAATCCTCAATCCTCAATCCTCGATCCTCAATCCTCAATCCTCAATCCTCAATTTTCAATCCTCAATACTCAATCCTCAATACAGAATCCTCAATACTCAATCCTCAATCCTCAATCCCCAGTCCTCAATCCTCAATCCTCAATTCTCAATCCTCAATCTCCA
This sequence comes from Calliopsis andreniformis, assembly GCF_051401765.1. Taxonomy (NCBI): domain Eukaryota; kingdom Metazoa; phylum Arthropoda; class Insecta; order Hymenoptera; family Andrenidae; genus Calliopsis; species Calliopsis andreniformis. Next base: position 142,525 of record NW_027480587.1, on the reverse strand, counting down.
GTCCTCAGTCCTCAAACCTCAATCCTCAGCCCTCAGCACTCATCCTCAATCCCCAATCCTCGATCCTCAATCCTCAATCCTCAATCCTCAATTCTCAATCCTCAATCCTCAATCCTCAATCGTCAATTTTCAATCCTCAATACTGAATCTTCAATACTCAATCCTCAATCCTCAATCCTCGATCCTCAATCCTCAATCCTCAATCCTCAATTTTCAATCCTCAATACTCAATACTCAATCCTCAATACAGAATCCTCAATACTCAATCCTCAATCCTCAATCCCCAATCCTCAATCCTCAATCCTCAATTCTCAATCCTCAATCCCCAGTCCTCAGTCCTCAAACCTCAATCCTCAACCCTCAGCACTCATTCTCAATCCCCAATCCTCGATCCTCAATCCTCAATCCTCAATCTTCAATCCTCAATACTCAATCCACAATCTTCAATCCTCAATACTCAATCTTCAATACTAAATCCACAATCCTCAATCCTCAATCCTCAATCCTCAATCCTCAATCCCAAATCCTCAATCCTCAATCCTCAATCCTCAACCCTCAATCCTCAATACTCAATCCTCAATCTTTAATACCCAATTCTCAATCTTCAATCCTCAATCCTGAATCCTCAATTCTCAATCCTCAATCCTCAGTCCTCAGTCCTCATACCTCAATCCTCAACCCTCAGCCCTCATCCTCAATCCTCAATCCTCAATCCTCAATCCTCAATCCTCAATCCTCAATCCTCAATCTTCAATCCTCAATACTCAATCTTTAATCCTCAATCCTCAGTCCTTAAACTTCAATTGTGAGTCCTCAGCCCTGAATCCTCAGTCGTCAAACACCAATCCTTAATCCTCAATCCTGAATCCTCAATCTTCAGCCCTCAGTCCTCAACAATCAGTTTTCAATCCTCAATCATCAATAGAATATCACCAATTCACAGCTTTCAATACTCAATACTCAATCTGCCATCTTCAAATCTCTATCCACAAACATCAATTCTCATCACTCAACCCTCAACACTCAGTCCTCAATGTTCAATCCTCAATCCTCAACTCTCAATCCTCAATCCTCAATCCTCAGACCACAAACATCAATACTCAACCCTCAGTCCTCGTCCGCAATCCACAACCCTCAATCCTCAATACTCAATCTTCAATCCTGAATCCTCAATCCTCAATCCTCAATCCTCATCCTTCAATCCTCAATCCTCAATCCTCAATCCTCAATCATCAATCCCGAATCCTCAATCCTGAATCCTCAATCTTCAGCCCTCAGTCCTCAACAGTCAGTTGTCAATCCTCAATCCTCAACAGAATATCAGCAATTCACAGTTTTCAATACAGAATACTCAATCTGCAATCTTGAAATCTCTATACACAAACATCACTTCTCATCACTCAACCCTCAACACTCAGTCCCCAATCCTCAATATTCAATCCTCAATCCTCAATCCTCAGACCTCAATCGTCAACCTTGAATCCTCAATGCTCAATCTTCAATCCTCAATCCTCAATCCTCAATCTTCGACCCACAATACTCAGTCTTCAATCCTCAATCCTCAATCCTCAATCCTCAATCCTCGATCCTCAATCCCAAATTCTCAATCCTCAATCCTCAATCCTCAATCCTCAACCGTCAATCCTCAGTCCTGAAACCTCAATCCCGAATCCTCAATCCTGAATCCTCAACCTTCAGACCTCAGTCCTCAACAATCAATTGTCAATCCTCAATCCTCGACAGAATATCCTCAATTCACAGTTTTCAATACTCAATCCCAATTCTTCAATCTTCAAGTCTCAATCCACATACATCAATTCTCATCACTCAACCCTCAACACTCAGTCCTCAATCTTCAATCCTCAATCCAAAATCCTCAACCTTCAATCCTCAATACTCAATCTTCAGTCCTCAATCCTCAATTCTCAATCCTCAATGCTCAATCCTCAATCGTCAATCCTCAATTCCCAATCCTCAATCTTCAATCCTCAATCCTCAATTGTCAATACTCAATCCTCAGTCCTCAGTCCTCAAACCTCAATCCTCAACCCTCAGCCCTCATCCTCATTCCTCAATTCTCAATCCTCAATCCTCTATCCTCAATCTTCAATCCTCGATACTCAATCTTCAATCCTCAATCCTCAATCCTCAATCCTCAATCCTAATTCGTCACTCCTCGAAACCCAGTCCTCAATCTTCAATCCTCAATCCTCAATCCGCAATTCTCAATCCTCAATCCTCAATCCTCAATCCTCAATTTTCAATCCTCAACACTCAATCCTCAATCGTCAATCCTCAATTCCCAATCCTCAATCTTCAATCCTCAATCCTCAATCTTCAATCCTGAATCCTCAATCCTCAATCCCCAATCCTCAATCTTCAATCCTCAATACTCAATCTTCAATCCTCAATACTCAACCCTCAATCCTCAATCCTCAATCTTGAATCCTCAATACTCAATCTTCAATCCTCAATCCTCAATTCTCAGTCCTCAACACTCAATCCTCAATCGTCAATCCTCAATCCCCAATCCTCAATCTTCAATCTTCTATCCTCAATCCTCAATCCTCGATCTCCAATCCTCAATCTTCAATACTCAATACTCAATCTTCAATCCTCAATCCTCAATCCTCAGTCCTCAATCCTCAATCCTCAATCCTCAGTCCTCAATCTTCTATCCTCAATACTCAATCTGCAATCCTCAATCATCATTCCTCAATCCTCAATCCTAATTCGTCACTCCTCGAAACCGAGTCCTCAATCTTCAATCCTCAATCCTCAATCCTCAATTCTCAATCCTCAATCCTGAATCCTCAATCCTCAATTTTCAATCCTCAATACTCAATCTTCAATACTCAATCCTCAATCCTCAATCCTCAATCTTCAATCCTCAATCCTCAATCCCAAATCCTCAATCCTCAATCCTCAACACTCAACTCTCATTCCTCAGACCTGAAACATCAATACCGAATCTTCAATACTGAATCCTCAATCTTCAGCTCTCAGTCCTCAACAATCAATTTTCAATCCTCAATCCTCAATAGAATATCCTCAATTCACAGTTTTCAATACTCAATCCCCATTCTTCAAACTTCAAATCTCAATCCACAAACATCAATTCTCTTCACTCAACCCTCAACACTCAGTCCTCAATCTTCAATCCTCAATCCTAAATCCTCAATCTTCAATCCTCAATACTCAATCTTCAATCCTCAATCCTCTATTCTCAATCCTCAATAGTCAATCCTCAATCGTCAATCCTCAATTCCCAATCCTCAATCTTCAATCCTCAATCCTCAATCCTCTATCCTCATTCTTCAATCCTCAATACCAAATCCTCAATCTTCAATCCTCAATCCTCAATCCTCAATTCTCAATCCTGAATCCTCAATCCTCAGACCTCAAACATCAATACTCAACCCTCAGTCCTCGTCCGCAATCCACAACCCTCAATCCTCAATCCTCAATCTTCAATCATCAATATTCTATCTTCAATCCTCAATACTCAATCTTCAATACTCAATCCTCAATCCTCAATCCTCGATCCTCAATCCTCAATCCTCGATCCTCAATCCTCAATCCTCAATCCCAAATCCTCAATCCTCAATCCTCAACCCTCAATCGTCAAAACTGAATCCTCAATCCTCAATCCCCAATCATCAATCTTCAATCCTCAATACTCAATCCTAATTCGTCACTCCTCGAAACCCAGTCCTCAATCTTCAATCCTCAATCCTCAATCCGCAATTCTCAATCCTCAATCCTCAATCCTCAATCCTCAATTTTCAATCCTCAACACTCAATCCTCAATCGTCAATCCTCAATTCCCAATCCTCAACCTTCAATCCTCAATCCTCAATCTTCAAAACTGAATCCTCAATCCTCAATCCCCAATCCTCAATCTTCAATCCTCAATACTCAATCTTCAATCCTCAATACTCAACCCTGAATCCTCAATCCTCAATCCTGAGTCCTCAATCCTCAATTCTCAATCCTCAATCCTCAAACCTCAGACCTCAAACATCAATACTCAACCCTCAGCCCTCGTCCGCAATCCACAACCCTCAATAGTCAATCCTCAATCTTCAATCATCAATATACAATCTTCAACCCTCAATCCTCAATCCTCAATCCTCAATCCTCAATCCTGAATGTTCAATCCTCAATACCCAATCCTCAACCTTCAATCCTCAATCCTCAATCCTCAATCCTCAAACCTCAATCCTCAGTCCTGAAACCTCAATACCGAATCCTCAATCCCGATTCCTCAATCTTCAGCCCTCAGTCCTCAACAATCAATTTTCAATCCTCTATCCTCAATAGAATATCCTCAATTTACTGTTTTCAATACTCAATCCCCATTCTTCAATCTTCAAATCTCAATCCACAAACATCAATTCTCATCACTCAACCCTCAACACTCAGTCCACAATCTTCAACCCTCAATCCTCAATCCTCAATCTTGAATCCTCAATACTCAATCTTCAATCCTCAATCCTCAATTCTCAGTCCTCAACACTCAATCCTCAATCGTCAATCCTCAATCCCCAATCCTCAATCTTCAATCCTCTATCCTCAATCCTCAATCCTCAATCTCCAATCCTCAATCTTCAATACTCAATACTCAATCTTCAATCCTCAATCCTCAATCCTCAGTCCTCAATCCTCAATCCTCAATCCTCAGTCCTCAATCTTCTATCCTCAATACTCAATCCTCAATCCTCAATTCTCAATCCTCAACACTCAATTCTCAATCGTCAATCCTCAATTCCCAATCGTCAATCTTCAATCCTCAATCCTCAATCTTCAATCCTCAATACTCAGTCTTCAATCCTCAATCCTCAATCCTGAACCCCCAATCCTCAATCCTCAATCCTCAATCGTCAATCTCCAATCCTGAATTGTCAATCTTCAATCAATCCTCAATCCTCAATCCTCAATCCTCATTCTTCAATCCCCAATACCCAATCCTCAATCTTCAATCCTCAATCCTCAATCCTCTATCCTCAATCCTCGATCCTGAATGTTCAACCCTCAATACCCAATCCTCAACCTTCAATCCTCAATACTCAATCCTCAATCCTCAATCCTCAATCCTCAGTCCACAATCCTCAATTCTCAATCCTCAATCCTCAATCCTCAGACCTCAAACATCAATACTCAACCCTCAGCCCTCGTCCGCAATGCACAACCCTCAATCCTCAATCCTCAAACTTCAATCATCAATCCTCAATCCTCAATCCTAAATCCTCAATTCTCAATCCTCAATCCTCAATCCTCAATCCTCAATCGTCAGACCTCAAGCATCAATACTCAACCCTCAGTAGTCGTCCGCAATCCACAACCCTCAATCCTCAATCCTCAACCTTCAATCATCAATATTCAATCTTCAATCCTCAATCATCAATCGTCTATACTCAATCCTCAATCCTGAATGTTCAATCCACAATACCCAATCCTCAATCTTCAATCCTCAATCCTCAATCCTCAATCCTCAATCCTCAATCCTCAATCCTCAATCCTCAATCCTCATTCTTCAATCCTCAATACCAAATCCTGAATCCTCAATCCTCAATCCTCAATCCTCAATTCGCAATCCTCTGTCCTCAATCCTCAGACCTCAAGCATCAATACCCAACCCTCTGACCACGTCCTCAATCCACAAACCTTAATCCTAAATCCGCAATCTTCAATCATCAATATTCAACCTTCAATCCTCAACCCTCTATCCTCAATCCTCAATCCTCAATCCACAATCCTCAAACCTCAATACCGGAGCCCCAATCTTCAATCCTCAATCCTCAATCCTCAATTCTCTATCCTCAATCCTCAGTCCTTAGTCCTGAAACCTCAATCCTCAACCCTCAACCCTCATCCTCAATCCTCAATCCTCAATCCTGAATCATCAATCCTCAATTTTCAATCCTCAATACTCAATCCTCAATCCTCAATCCTCAATACTCAATCCACAATCCTCAATCCTCAATCCTCAACCCTCAATCCTCAGTCCTGAAACCTCAATCCCGAATCCTCAATCCTGAATCCGCAAACTTCAGTCCTCAGACCTCAACAATCAATTGTCAATCCTCAATCCTCAATAGAATATCCTCAATTCACAGTTTTCAATACTCAATCCCCATTCTTCAATCTTCAAATCTCAATCCACAAACATCAATTCTCATCACTCAACCCTCAACACTCAGTCCACGGTCTTCAATCCTCAATCCTCAATCCTCAATCTTGAATCCTCAATACTCAATCTTCAATCCTGAACCCTCAACTCTCAATCCTCAACACTCAATCCTCAATCGTCAATCCTCAATCCCCAATCCTCAATCTTCTATCCTCTATCCTCAATCCTCAATCGTCAATCCTCAATCCTCAACCTTCAATACTCAATACTCAATCTTCAATCCTCAATCCTCAATCCTCAGTCCTCAGTCCTCAATCCTCAATCCTCAATCCTCAATCTTCTGTCCTCAATACTCAATCCGCAATCCTCAATCCTCAATCCTCAATCCTCAATCCTAATTCTTCACTCCTTGAATCCCAGTCCTCAATCTTCAATCCTCAATCCTCAATCCTCAATTCTCAATCCTCAATACTCAATCCTCAATCCTCAACCCTCAATCGTCAATACTCAACCTTCAATACTCAATCCTCAATCCTCAATCCTCAATCCTCAATCCTCAATCCTCAATCCCAAATCCTCAATCCTCAATCCTCAATCCTCAACCCTCAATCCTCAGTCCTGAAACATCAATTCCAAATCCTCAATCTTGAATCCTCAACCTTCAGCCCTCAGTCCTCAACAATCAGTTGTCAATCCTCAATCCTCAATAGAATATCCTCAATTCACAGCTTTCAATACTCAATCCCCATTCTTTAATCATCAAATCTCAATCCACAAACATCAATTCTCATCACTCAACCCTCAACACTCAGTCCTCAATCTTCAATCCCCAATCCTAAATCCTCAATCTTCAGTCCTCAATACTCAATCTTCAATCCTCAATCCTCAATTCTCAATCCTCAATACTCAATCGTCAATCGTCAATCCTCAATTCCCAATCGTCAATCTTCAATCCTCAATCCTCAATCGTCAATCCTTAATCCTCAATCCTCCATCCCCAATCCTCAATCTTCAATACTCAATACTCAATCTTCAATCTTCAATCCTCAATCCTCAATCCTCAATCCTCAAACCTCAATCATCAATCTTCAATCCTCAATACTCAATCTTCAACACTCAATCTTCAATCCCCAATCCTCAATCCTCATTCTTCAATCATCAACACCCAATCCTCAATCTTCAATCCTCAGTCCTCAATCCTCAATTCTCAATCCTCTGTCCTCAATCCTCAGACCTCAAGCATCAATACTCAACCCCCAGTCCTCGTCCGCAATCCACAACCCTCAATCCTCAATCCTCAATCTTCAATCATCAATATTCAATCTTCAATCCTCAATCCTCAATCCTCAATTCTCAATCCGCAATACTCAATCCTCAATCGTCAATCCTCAATCCTGAATCCTCAACATTCAATCCTCAATACTCAATCTTCAATACTCAATCCTCAATCTTCAATCCTCAATCCTCAATTCTCTATCCTCAATCCTCAATCCTCAATCCGCAATCCTCAATCAACAATCCTCAATACACAATCTTCAACTCTCAATCTTCAATCCTCAATCCTCTATCCTCATTCTTCAATCCTCAACACCCAACCCTTAATCTTCAATCCTCAATCCTCAATCCTCAATTCTCAATCCTCAATCCTCAATCCTCAGACCTCAAACATCAATACTCAACCCTCAGTCCTCGTCCGCAATCCACAACACTCAATCCTCAATCCTCAATCTTCAATCATCAATATTCAATCTTCAATCCTCAATCCTCAATCCTCTATCCTCAATCCTCAATCCTGAATGTTCAATACTCAATACCCAATCCTCAATATTTAATCCTCAATCCTCAACCGTCAACCCTCAATTCCCAATCCTCAATCTTCAATCCTCAATCCTCAATCCTGAATCCTGAATCCTGAACCTTCAATCCACAATACTCAATCTTTAACCCTGAATCTTCAATCCTCAATCCTCTATCCTCATTCTTCAATCCTCAACACCCAATCCTCAATCTTCAATCCTCAATCCTCAGACTTCAAACATCAATACTCAACCCTCAGTCCTCGTGCGCAATCCACAACCCTCAATCCTCCATCCTCAATCTTCAATCATCAATATTCAATATTCGATCCTCAATCCTCAATCCTCTATCCTCAATCCTCAATCCTGAGTGTTCAGTCCTCAATACCCAATCCTCAATCTTCAATCCTCAATACTCAATCCTCAATCCTCAATCCTCAATCCTCAGTCCTCAAACCTCAATCCTGAATCCTCAATCCTGAATCCTCAATCTTCAGCCCTCAGTCCTCAACAATCAATTGTCAGTCCACAATCCTCAATAGAATATACCCAATTCACAGTTTTCAATACTCAATCCCCAATCTTGAATCTTCAAATATCAATCCACAAACATCAATTCTCATCACTCAACGCTCGACACTCAGTCCCCAATCCTCAATCTTCAATCCTCAATCCTCAACCCTCAATCCTCAATCCTCAACCTTCAATCCTCAATACTCAGTCTTCAATCCTCAATCCTCAATCCTGAACCCTCAATCCTCAATCCTCAATCCTCAATCGGCAATCTCCAATCCTGAATTGTCAATCTTCAATTCTCAATCCTCAATCCTCAATCCTCAATCCTCATTCTTCTATCCCCAATACCCAATCCTCAATCTTCCATCCTCAATCCTCAACCCTCAATTCTCAACACTCAATCCTCAATCCTCAGACCTCAAGGATCAATACTCAACCCTCAGTCCTCGTCCGCAATCCACAACCCTGAATCCTCAATCCTCAATCCTCAATCCTCAATCCTCAATCCCAAATCCTTAATCCTCAATCCTCAATCCTCAACCCACAATCCTCAGTCCTGATACCTCAATACCGAATCCTCAATCCTGAATCCTCAGCCCTCAGTCCTCAAGAATCAATTGTCAATCCTCAATCCTCAATAGAATATCTTCAATTAACAGTTTTCAATACTCAATCCCCATTCTTCAATCTTCAAATCTCAATCCACAAACATCAATTATCATCACACAACCCTCAACACTCAGTCCTCAATCTTCAATCCTCAATCCTAAATCCTCAATTTTCAATCCTCAATACTCAATCTTCAATCCTCAATCTTCAATTCTCTATCCTCAATCCTCAATCCTCAATCCTCAATCCTCAATCTACAATCCTCAATACTCAATCTTCAACTCTCAATCTTCAATCCTCAATCCTCTATCCTCATTCTTCAATCCTCAACACCCAACCCTCAATCTTCAATCCTCAATCCTCAATCCTCAATTCTCAATCCTCAATCCTCATTCCTCAGACCTCAAACATCAATACTCAACCCTAAGTCCTCGTCCGCAATCCACAACACTCAATCCTCAATCCTCAATCTTCAATCATCAATATTCAATCTTCAATCCTCAATCCTCAATCCTCTATCCTCAATCCTCAATCCTGAATGTTCAATACTCAATACCCAATCCTCAATATTTAATCCTCAATCCTCAACCGTCAACCCTCAATTCCCAATCCTCAATATTCAGTCCTCAATCCTCAATCCTGAATCCTCAATCCTGAACCTTCAATCCACAATACTCAATCTTCAACCCTCAATCTTCAATCCTCAATCCTCTATCCTCATTCTTCAATCCTCAACACCCAATCCTCAATCTTCAATCCTCAATCCTCAACCCTCAATTCTCAACCCTCAATCTTCAATCCTCAATCCTCTATCCTCATTCTTCAATCCTCAACACCCAATCCTCAATCTTCAATCCACAATCCTCAATCCTCAAATCTCAATCCTCAATCCTCAATCCTCAGACCTCAAACATCAATACTCAACCCTCAGTCCTCGTCCGCAATCCACAACCCTCAATCCTCAATCCTCAATCTTCAATCATCAATATTCAATATTCGATCCTCAATCCTCAATCCTATATCCTCAATCCTCAATCCTGAGTGTTCAGTCCTCAATACCCAATCCTCCATCTTCAATCCTCAATACTCAATCCTCAATCCTCAATCCTCAATCCTCAGTGCTCAAACCTCAATCCTGAATCCTCAATCCTGAATCCTCAATCTTCAGCCCTCAGTCCTCAACAATCAATTGTCAGTCCTCAATCCTCAATAGAATATACCCAATTCACAGTTTCCAATACTCAATCCCCAATCTTCAATCTTCAAATCTCAATCCACAAACATCAATTCTCATCACTCAACGCTCGACACTCAGTCCCCAATCCTCAATCTTCAATTCTCAATCCTCAATCCTCAATCCTCAATCCTCATTCTTCAATCCCCAATACCCAATCCTCAATCTTCAATCCTCAATCCTCAACCCTCAATTCTCAACACTCAATCCTCAATCCTCAGACCTCAAGAATCAATACTCAACCCTCAGTCCTCGTCCGCAATCCACAACCCTCAATCCTCAATCCTCAATCTTCAATCATCAATATTCAATCTTCAATCCTCAATACTCAATCCTCTATCCTCAATCCTCAATCCTGAATGTTCAATCCGCAATACCCAATCCTGAATCTTCAATCCTCAATCCTCAATCCTCAATCCTCAATCCTCAATTCTCAATCCGCAATACTCAATCTTCAATCCTCAATCCTCAATTCTCTATCCTCAATCCTCAATCCTCAATCCTCAATCCTCAATCAACAATCCTCAATACACAATCTTCAACTCTCAATCTTCAATCCTCAATCCTCTATCCTCATTCTTCAATCCTCAACACCCAACCCTTAATCTTCAATCCTCAATCCTCAATCCTCAATTCTCAATCCTCAATCCTCAATCCTCAGACCTCAAACATCAATACTCAACCCTCAGTCCTCGACCGCAATCCACAACACTCAATCCTCAATCCTCAATCTTCAATCATCAATATTCAATCTTCAATCCTCAATCCTCAATCCTCTATCCTCAATCCTCAATCCTGAATGTTCAATACTCAATACCCAATCCTCAATATTTAATCCTCAATCCTCAACCGTCAACCCTCAATTCCCAATCCTCAATCTTCAATCCTCAATCCTCAATCCTGAATCCTCAATCCTGAACCTTCAATCCACAATACTCAATCTTTAACCCTGAATCTTCAATCCTCAATCCTCTATCCTCATTCTTCAATCCTCAACACCCAATCCTCAATCTTCAATCCTCAATCCTCAATCCTCAATTCTCAATCCTCAATCCTCAATCCTCAGACCTCAAACATCAATACTCAACCCTCAGTCCTCGTCCGCAATCCACAACCCTCAATCCTCAATCCTCAATCTTCAATCATCAATATTCAATATTCGATCCTCAATCCTCAATCCTCTATCCTCAATCCTCAATCCTGAGTGTTCAATCCTCAATACCCAATCCTCAATCTTCAATCCTCAATACTCAATCCTCAATCCTCAATCCTCAATCCTCAGTCCTCAATCCTCAATTCTCAATCCTGAATCCTCAATCCTGAATCCTCAATCTTCAGCCCTCAGTCCTCAACAATCAATTGTCAGTCCTCAATCCTCAATAGAATATACCCAATTCACAGTTTTCAATACTCAATCCCCAATCTTCAAACTTCAAATCTCAATCCACAAACATGAATTCTCATCACTCAACGCTCGACACTCAGTCCCCAATCCTCAATCTTCAATCCTCAATCCTCAACCCTCAATCCTCAATCCTCAACCTTCAATCCTCAATACTCAGTCTTCAATCCTCAATCCTCAATCCTGAACCCTCAATCCTCAATCCTCAATCCTCAATCGGCAATATCCAATCCTGAATTGTCAATCTTCAATTCTCAATCCTCAATCCTCAATCCTCAATCCTCATTCTTCAATCCCCAATACCCAATCCTCAATCTTCCATCCTCAATCCTCAACCCTCAATTCTCAACACTCAATCCTCAATCCTCAGACCTCAAGCATCAATACTCAACCCTCAGTCCTCGTCCGCAATCCACAACCCTCAATGCTCAATCCTCAATCCTCAATCCTCAATCCCAAATCCTTAATCCTCAATCCTCAATCCTCAACCCACAATCCTCAGTCCTGATACCTCAATACCGAATCCTCAATCCTGAATCCTCAATCCTCAGCCCTCAGTCCTCAAGAATCAATTGTCAATCCTCAATCCTCAATAGAATATCTTCAATTAACAGTTTTCAATACTCAATCCCCATTCTTCAATCTTCAAATATCAATCCACAAACATCAATTATCATCACACAACCCTCAACACTCAGTCCTCAATCTTCAATCGTCAATCCTAAATCCGCAATCTTCAATCCTCAATACTCAACCTTCAATCCTCAACCTTCAATCCTCAATCCTCAATACTCAATCCTCAATCTTCAATCCTCAATACTCAATCTTCAACCCTCAATCTTCAATCCTCAATCCTCTATCCTCATTCTTCAATCCTCAACACCCAATCCTCAATCTTCAATCCTCAATCCTCAATCCTCAATTCTCAATCCTCAATCCTCAATCGTCAGACCTCAAACATCAATACTCAACCCTCAGTCCTCGTCCGCAATCCACAACCCTCAATCCTCAATCCTCAATCTTCAATCATCAATATTCAATCTTCAATCCTCAATCCTCAATCCTCTATCCTCAATCCTCAATCCTGAATGTTCAATCCTCAATACCCAATCCTCAATCTTCAATCCTCAATACTCAATCCTCAATCCTCAATCCTCAATCCTCAGTCCTCAATCCTCAATTCTCAATCCTCAATCCTCAATCCTCAGACCTAAAACATCAATACTCAACCCTCAGCCCTCGTCCGCAATCCACAACACTCAATCCTCAATCCTCAATCTTCAATCATCAATATTCAATCTTCAATCATCAATCCTCAATCCTCTATCCTGAGTCCTCAATCCTGAATGTTCAATCCTCAATACCCTATCCTCAACCTTCAATCCTCAATCCTCAATCCTCAATCCTCAAACCTCAATCCTCAGTCCTGAAACCTCAATACCGAATCCTCAATCCTGAATGCTCAATCCTGAACCTTCAATCCACAATACTCAATCTTCAACCCTCAATCTTCAATCCTCAATCCTCTATCCTCATTCTTCAATCCTCAACACCCAATCCTCAATCTTCAATCCTCAATCCTCAATCCTCAATTCTCAATCCTCAATCCTCAATCCTCAGACCTCAAACATCAATACTCAACCCTCTGTCTTCGTCCGCAATCCACAACCCTCAATCCTCAATCCTCAATCTTCAATCATCAATATTCAATATTCGATCCTCAATCCTCAATCCTCTATCCTCAATCCTCAATCCTGAGGGTTCAGTCCTCAATACCCAATCCTCAATCTTCAATCCTCAATACTCAATCCTCAATCCTCAATCCTCAATCCTCAGTCCTCAAACCTCAATCCTGAATCCTCAATCCTGAATCCTCAATCTTCAGCCCTCAGTCCTCAACAATCAATTGTCAGTCCTCAATCCTCAATAGAATATACCCAATTCACAGTTTTCAATACTCAATCCCCAATCTTCAAACTTCAAATCTCAATCCACAAACATGAATTCTCATCACTCAACGCTCGACACTCAGTCCCCAATCCTCAATCTTCAATCCTCAATCCTCAACCCTCAATCCTCAATCCTCAACCTTCAATCCTCAATACTCAGTCTTCAATCCTCAATCCTCAATCCTGAACCCTCAATCCTCAATCCTCAATCCTCAATCGGCAATATCCAATCCTGAATTGTCAATCTTCAATTCTCAATCCTCAATCCTCAATCCTCAATCCTCATTCTTCAATCCCCAATACCCAATCCTCAATCTTCCATCCTCAATCCTCAACCCTCAATTCTCAACACTCAATCCTCAATCCTCAGACCTCAAGCATCAATACTCAACCCTCAGTCCTCGTCCGCAATCCACAACCCTCAATGCTCAATCCTCAATCCTCAATCCTCAATCCCAAATCCTTAATCCTCAATCCTCAATCCTCAACCCACAATCCTCAGTCCTGATACCTCAATACCGAATCCTCAATCCTGAATCCTCAATCCTCAGCCCTCAGTCCTCAAGAATCAATTGTCAATCCTCAATCCTCAATAGAATATCTTCAATTAACAGTTTTCAATACTCAATCCCCATTCTTCAATCTTCAAATATCAATCCACAAACATCAATTATCATCACACAACCCTCAACACTCAGTCCTCAATCTTCAATCGTCAATCCTAAATCCGCAATCTTCAATCCTCAATACTCAACCTTCAATCCTCAACCTTCAATCCTCAATCCTCAATACTCAATCCTCAATCTTCAATCCTCAATACTCAATCTTCAACCCTCAATCTTCAATCCTCAATCCTCTATCCTCATTCTTCAATCCTCAACACCCAATCCTCAATCTTCAATCCTCAATCCTCAATCCTCAATTCTCAATCCTCAATCCTCAATCGTCAGACCTCAAACATCAATACTCAACCCTCAGTCCTCGTCCGCAATCCACAACCCTCAATCCTCAATCCTCAATCTTCAATCATCAATATTCAATCTTCAATCCTCAATCCTCAATCCTCTATCCTCAATCCTCAATCCTGAATGTTCAATCCTCAATACCCAATCCTCAATCTTCAATCCTCAATACTCAATCCTCAATCCTCAATCCTCAATCCTCAGTCCTCAATCCTCAATTCTCAATCCTCAATCCTCAATCCTCAGACCTAAAACATCAATACTCAACCCTCAGCCCTCGTCCGCAATCCACAACACTCAATCCTCAATCCTCAATCTTCAATCATCAATATTCAATCTTCAATCATCAATCCTCAATCCTCTATCCTGAGTCCTCAATCCTGAATGTTCAATCCTCAATACCCTATCCTCAACCTTCAATCCTCAATCCTCAATCCTCAATCCTCAAACCTCAATCCTCAGTCCTGAAACCTCAATACCGAATCCTCAATCCTGAATGCTCAATCTTCAGCCCTCAGTCCTCAACAATCAATTGTCAATCCTCAATCCTCAATAGAATATCCTCAATTCACAGTTTTCAATACTCAATCCCCATTCTTCAATCTTCAGATCTCAATCCACAAACATCAATTTTCATCACTCAACCCTCAACACTCAGTCCTCAATCTTCAATCCTCAATCCTAAATCCTCAATTTTCAATCCTCAATACTCAATCTTCAATCCTCAATCCTCAATTCTCTATCCTCAATCCTCAATCCTCAATCCTCAATCCTCAATCAACAATCCTCAATACTCAATCTTCAACTCTCAATCTTCAATCCTCAATCCTCTATCCTCATTCTTCAATCCTCAACACCCAACCCTTAATCTTCAATCCTCAATCCTCAATCCTCAATTCTCAATCCTCAATCCTCAATCCTCAGACCTCAAACATCAATACCCAACCCTCAGTCCTCGTCCGCAATCCACAACACTCAATCCTCAATCCTCAATCTTCAATCATCAATATTCAATCTTCAATCCTCAATCCTCAATCCTCTATCCTCAATCCTCAATCCTGAGGGTTCAGTCCTCAATACCCAATCCTCAATCTTCAATCCTCAATACTCAATCCTCAATCCTCAATCCTCAATCCTCAGTCCTCAAACCTCAATCCTGAATCCTCAATCCTGAATCCTCAATCTTCAGCCCTCAGTCCTCAACAATCAATTGTCAGTCCTCAATCCTCAATAGAATATACCCAATTCACAGTTTTCAATACTCAATCCCCAATCTTCAATCTTCAAATCTCAATCCACAAACATCAATTCTCATCACTCAACGCTCGACACTCAGTCCCCAATCCTCAATCTTCAATCCTCAATCCTCAACCCTCAATCCTCAATCCTCAACCTTCAATCCTCAATACTCAGTCTTCAATCCTCAATCCTCAATCCTGAACCCTCAATCCTCAATCCTCAATCCTCAATCGGCAATCTCCAATCCTGAATTGTCAATCTTCAATTCTAAATCCTCAATCCTCAATCATCAATCCTCTATACTCAATCCTCAATCCTGAATGTTCAATCCACAATACCCAATCCTCAATCTTCAATCCTCAATCCTCAATCCTCAATCCTCATTCCTCAATCCTCAATCCTCAATCCTCAATCCTCAATCCTCATTCTTCAATCCTCAATACCAAATCCTCAATCTTCAATCCTCAATCCTCAATTCTCAATTCGCAATCCTCAATCCGCAATCCTCAGACCTCAAGCATCAATACCCAACTCGCTGTCCTCGTCCTCAATCCACAACCCTTAATCCTCAATCCGCAATCTTCAATCATCAATATTCAACATTCAATCCTCATTCCTCAATCCTCAATCCTCAATCCTCAATCCTCAATCCTCAAACCTCAATACCGGAGCCTCAATCCTCAATCCTCAATCCTCAATCCTCAATCCTCTATCCTCAATCCTCAATCCTCAATACTCAATCCGCAATCCTCAATCCTCAATCCTCAACACTCAATCCTCAGTCCTGCAACCTCAATCCCGAATCCTCAATCCCGAATCCGCAAACTTCAGTCCTTAGACCTCAACAATCAATTGTCAATCCTCAATTCTCAATAGTATATCCTCAATTCACAGTTTTCAATACTCAATCCCCATTCGTCAATCTACAAATCTCAATCCACAAACATCAATTCTCATCACTCAACCCTCAACACTCAGTCCACAATCTTCAATCCTCAATACTCAATCTGCAATCCTCAATCCTCAATCCTCAATCCTCAATCCTAATTCGTCACTCCTCGAAACCCAGTCCTCAATCTTCAACCTTCAATCCTCAATCCTCAATTCTCAATCCTCAATCCTCAATCCTCAATCCTCAATTTTCAATCCTCAATACTCAATCTTCAATACACAATCCTCAATACTCAATCCTCAATCCTCAATCCCCAATCCTCAATCCTCAATCCTCAATTCTCAATCCTCAATCCCCAGTCCTCAGTCCTCAAACCTCAATCCTCAACCCTCAGCACTCATCCTCAATCCCCAATCCTCGATCCTCAATCCTCAATCCTCAATCTTCAATCCTCAATACTCAATCCACAATCTTCAATCCTCAATACTCAATCTTCAATACTAAATCCACAATCCTCAATCCTCAATCCTCAATCCTCAATCCTCAATCCTCATTCTTCAATCCTCAATCCTCAATCCTCAATCCTCAATCATCAATCCCGAATCCTCAATCCTGAATCCTCAATCTTCAGCCCTCAGTCCTCAACAGTCAGTTGTCAATCCTCAATCCTCAATAGAATATCAACAATTCACAGTTTTCAATACACAATACTCAATCTGCAATCTTGAAATCTCTATACACAAACATCAATTCTCATCACTCAACCCTCAACACTCAGTCCCCAATCCTCAATATTCAATCCTCAATCCTCAATCCTCAAACCTCAATCGTCAACCTTCAATCCTCAATGCTCAATCTTCAATCCTCAATCCTCAATCCTCAATCTTCGACCCACAATACTCAGTCTTCAATCCTCAATCCTCAATCCTCAATCCTCAAGACTCAATCCTCAATCCCAAATTCTCAATCCTCAATCCTCAATCCTCAATCCTCAACCGTCAATCCTCAGTCCTGAAACCTCAATCCCGTATCCTCAATCCTGAATCCTCAACCTTCAGACCTCAGTCCTCAATAATCAATTGTCAATCCTCAATCCTCGACAGAATATCCTCAATTCACAGTTTTCAATACTCAATCCCAATTCTTCAATCTTCAAGTCTCAATCCACATACATCAATTCTCATCACTCAACCCTCAACACTCAGTCCTCATTCTTCAATCCTCAATCCAAAATCCTCAATCTTCAATCCTCAATTCTCAATCTTCAGTCCTCAATCCTCAATTCTCAATCCTCAATGCTCAATCCTCAATCGTCAATCCTCAATTCCCAATCCTCAATCTTCAATCCTCAATCCTCAATTGTCAATACTCAATCCTCAGTCCTCAGTCCTCAAACCTCAATC
The DNA here is from genome assembly GCF_051401765.1 of Calliopsis andreniformis. NCBI lineage: Eukaryota > Metazoa > Arthropoda > Insecta > Hymenoptera > Andrenidae > Calliopsis > Calliopsis andreniformis. The sequence continues at coordinate 124,390 of NW_027480587.1, read as the reverse complement.
CTCAGCCCTCAGCCCTCATCCTCATTCCTCAATTCTCAATCCTCAATCCTCAATCCTCAATCTTCAATCCTCGATACTCAATCTTCAATCCTCAATCCTCAGTCCTCAAACCTCAATTCTGAATCCTCAATCCTGAATGCTCAACCTTCAATCCTCAATCCTCAATCTTCAATCCTCAATACTCAATCTTTAATCCTCAATCCTCAGTCCTTAAACTTCAATTCTGAGTCCTCAGCCCTGAATCCTCAGTCCTCAAACATCAATCCTGAATCCTCAATCCTGAATCCTCAATCTTCAGCCCTCAGTCCTCAACAATCAGATGTCAATCCTCAATCATCAATAGAATATCACCAATTCACAGCTTTCAATACTCAATACTCAATCTGCCATCTTCAAATCTCTATCCACAAACATCAATTCTCATCACTCAAACCTCAACACTCAGTCCTCAATGTTCAATCCTCAATCCTCAATTCTCAATCCTCAATCCTCAATCCTCAGACCACAAACATCAATACTTAACCCTCAGTCCTCGTCCGCAGTCCACAACCCTCAATCCTCAATCCTCAATCTTCATACATCAATATTCAACCTTCAATCCTCAATCCTCAATACTCAATCCTCAATCCTCAATCCTCAATCCTCAATCCTGAGTAATCAAACATCAATCCTGAATCCTCAATCCTGAAACCTCAATCTTCTGCCCTCAGTCCCCAACAATCAGTTGCCAATCCTCAATCCTCAATAGAATATAACCAATTCACAGTTTGCAATACTCAATACTCAATCTGCCATCTTCACATCTCTATCCACAAACATCAATTCTCATCACTCAACCCTCAGCACTGAGTCCTCAATGTTCATCGCTCAATCCTCAATTCTCAATCTTCATTCATCAATATTCAATCTTCAATCCTCAATACTCAATCCTCAATCCTCAATCCTCAATCCTCAATCCTCAATCCTGAATCCTCAATCCTGAATCCTCAATCTTCAGCCCTCAGTCCTCAACAGCCAGTTGTCAATCCTCAATCCTCAATAGGATATCAACCATCACAGTTTCCAATACACAATACTCAATCTGCAATCTTGAAACCTCTATACACAAACATCAACACTTATCACTCAACCCTCAACACGCAGTACCCAATCCTCAATATTCAATCCTCAATCCTCAATCCTCAATACTCATTCTTCAATCCTGAATACCCAATCCTCAACCTTCAATCCTCTATCCTCAATCCTCAATCCTCAATCCTCAATCTTCAATCCTCAATAATCAATCTTCAATCCTCAATCCGCAATCCTCAGTCCTCAAACCTCAATCCTCAATCCTCAATCCTCAATCAACAATCCTCAATACTCAATCTGCAATCCTCAATCCTCAGTCCTCAAACCTCAATTCTGAATCCTCAATCTTGAATCCTCAAGCTTCTGCCCTCAGTCATCAACAATCAGTTAACAATCCTCAATCCTCAATAGAATATCCTGAATTCACAGTTTTCAATACTCAATACTCAATCTGCAATCTTCAAATCTCTATCCACAAACATTCATTCCCATCACTCAACCCTCAACACTCAGTCCTCAATGTTCAATCCTCAATCCTCAATTCTCAATCTGCAATCCTCAATACTGAACCTTCAATCCTCAATCCTCAGTCCTCAATCCTCAATCCTCATTCTTCAATCCTCAATACCCAATCCTCAATCTTCAATCCTCAATCCTCAATCCTCAATTCGCAATCCTCTATCCTCAATCCTCAGACCTCAAGCATCAATACACAACCCTCAGTCCTCGTCCTCAATCCACAAACCTTAATCCTCAATCCTCAATATTCATTCATCAATATTCAACCTTCAATCCTCAATCCTCAATCTTCAATCCTGAATCCTCAATCCTCAATCCTCAATCCTCAACCATCAATCCTCAATGCTCAATCTTCAATCCTCAATACTGAATCTTCAATCTTAAATCCTCAATCCTCAATCCTCAATCCTCAATCCTCAATCTTCAATCCTCAGTCCCCAATCCCCAATCATCAATCCTCAATCCTCAATTCTGAATTCTCAATCTTCAGCCCGCAGTCCTCAACAATCAGTTGTCAATCCTCAATCCTAAATACAACAACATCAATTCACAGTTTTCAATACTCAATACTCAATCTGCAATCTTCAAATCTCTATCCACAAACATCAATTCTCATCACACAACCCGCAACACTCCGTCCCCAATCCTCAATCTTCAATCCTCAATCTTCAATCCTCAATACTCAATCCTCAATCCTCAATCGACAATACTCAATACTCAATCGTCAATCCTCAATCCCCAATCCTCAACCTTCAATCCTCTATCCTCAATCCTCAATCCTCAATCCTCAATCTTCAATCCTCAATAATCAATCTTCAATCCTCAATCCGCAATCCTCAGTCCTCAAACCTCAATCCTCAATCCTCAATCCTCAATCATCAATCCTCAATACTCAATCTGCAATCCTCAATCCTCAATCCTCAATCCTCAATCCTAATTCGTCACTCGTCAATACCCAATCCTCAATCTTAAATCCTCAATCCTCAATCCTCAATTCTCAATCCTCAATCCTCAATCCTCAATCCTCAATCCTCAATCCTCAATCCTCAATTCGCAATCCTCAATCCTCAATCCTCAGACCTCAAGCATCAATACCCAACCCTCAGTCCTCGTCCTCAATCCACAACCCTCAATCCTCAATCCTCAATCTTCAATCATCAATATTAAACATTCAATCCTCAATCCACAATCCTCAATCCTCAACCCTCAATCCTCAGTCCTGAAACCTCAATCCCGAATCCTCAATCCTGAATCCGCAAACTTCAGTCCTCAGTCCTCAACAATCAATTGTCAATCCTCAATCCTCAATAGAATATCCTCAATTCACAGTTTTCAATACTCAATCCCCATTCTTCAATCTTCAAATCTCAATCCACAAACATCAATTCTCATCACTCAGCCCTCAACACTCAGTCCTCAATCATCAACCCTCAATCCTCAATCCTCAATCTTGAATCCTCAATACTCAATCTTCAATCCTCAATCCTCAATTCTCAATCCTCAACACTCAATCCTCAATCGTCAATCCTCAATCCCCAATCATCAATCTTCAATCCTCTATCCTCAATCCTCAATCCTCAATCCCCAATCCTCAATCCTCAATCTTCAATACTCAATACTCAATCTTCAATCCTCAATCCTCAATCCTCAGTCCTCAATCCTCAATCCTCAATCCTCAATCCTCAATCCTCAATCTTCAATCCTCAATACTCAATCTTCAATCCTCAATCCTCAATTCTCAATCCTCAATACTCAATCCTCAATCGTCAATCCTCAATTCCCAATCCTCAATCTTCAATCCTCAATCCTCAATCTTCAATCCTCAATCCTCAATCCTCAGTCCTCAATCCTCAATCCTCAATCCTCAATCGTCAATCTCCAATCCTGAATACTCAATCTTCAATCGTCAATCCTCAATCCTCAATTCGCAATCCTCAATCCTCAATCCTCAGACCTCAAGCATCAATACCCAACCCGCTGTCCTCGTCCTCAATCAACAACCCTTAATCCTCAATCCGCAATCTTCAATCATCAATATTCAACCTTCAATCCTCAATCCTCAATCCTCAATCCTCAAACCTCAATACCGGAGCCTCAATCTTCAATCCTCAATCCTCAATCCTCAATTCTCTATCCTCAATCCTCAGTCCTTAGTCCTCAAACCTCAATCCTCAGCCCTCAACCCTCATCCTCAATCCTCAATCCTCAATCCTCAATCATCAATCCTCAATTTTCAATCCTCAATACTCAATCCTCAATCCTCAATCCTCAATACTCAATCCGCAATCCTCAATCCTCAATCATCAACACTCAATCCTCAGTCCTGAAACCTCAATCCCGAATCCTCAATCCTGGATCCGCAAACTTCAGTCCTGAGACCTCAACAATCAATTGTCAATCCTCAATTCTCAATAGTATATCCTCAATTCACAGTTTTCAATACTCAATCCCCATTCTTCAATCTTCAAATCTCAGTCCACAAACATCAATTCTCATCACACAAACCTCAACACTCAGTCCACAATCTTCAATCCTCAATCCTCAATCCTCAATCCTCAATCCTCAATTTTCAATCCTCAATACTCAACCTTCAATACTCAATCCTCAATACTCAATCCTCAATCCTCAATCCCCAATCCTCAATCCCAAATCCTCAATCCTCAATCCTCAACCCTCAACCCTCATTCCTCAGTCCTGAAACATCAATACCGAATCTTCAATACTGAATCCTCAATCTTCAGCCCTCAGTCCTCAACAATCAATTGTCAATCCTCAATCCTCAACAGAATATACCCAATTCGCAGTTTTCAATACTCAATCCCCAATCTTCAATCTCCGAATCTCAATCCACAAACATCAATTCTCATCACTCAACGCTCAACACACAGTCCCCAATCCTCAATCTTCAATCCTCAATCCTCAATCCTCAATCCTCAATCCTCAATCTTCAATCCTCAGTACTCAATCTTCAATCCTCAATCCTCAATCCTCAGTCCTCAATCCTCAATCCTTAATCCTCAATCGTCAATCTCCAATCCTGAATACTCAATCTTCGATCCTCAATCCTCAATCCTGAATCCTCAATCCTCATTCTTCAATCCTCAATACCCAATCCTCAATTTTCAATCCTCAATCCTCAATTCTCAACACTCAATCCTCAATCGTCGGACCTCAAGCATCAATACTCAACCCTCAGTACTCGTCCACAATCCACAACCCTCAATCCTCAATGCTCAACCTTCAATCATCAATATTCAATCTTCAATCCTCAATCCTCAATCCTCATTCTTCAATCCTCAATACTAAATCCTCAATCTTCAATCCTCAATCCTCAATCCTCAATTCGCAATCCTCAATCCTCAATCCTCAGATCTCAAGCGTCAATACCCAACCCTCTGTCCTCGTCCTCAATCCACAACCCTTAATTCTCAATCCGCAATCTTCAATCATCAATATTCAACCTTCAATCCTCAATCCTCAATCCTCAATCCTCAATCCTCAATCCTCAATCCTCAAACCTCAATACCGGAGCCTCAATCTACAATCCTCAATCCTCAATCCTCAATTCTCTATCCTCAATCCTCAGTCCTTAGTCCTCAAACCTCAATCCTCAACCCTCAACCCTCATCCTCAATCCTCAATGCTCAATCATCAATACTCAATTTTCAATCCTCAATACTCAATCCTCAATCCTCTATCCTCAATACTCAATCCTCAATCCTCAATCCTCAATACTCAACCCTCAATCCTCAGTCCTGAAACATCAATCCCGAGTCCTTAATCCTGAATCCTCAAACTTCAGTCCTCTGACCTCAACAATCAATTTTCAATCCTCAATCCTCAATAGAATATCCTCAATTCACAGTTTTCAATACTCAATCCCCATTCTTCGATCTTCAAATCTCAATCCACAAACATCAATTGTCATCACTCAACCCTCAACACTCAGTCCACGATCATCAATCCTCAATCCTCAATCCTCAATCTTGAATCCTCAATACTCAACCTTCAATCCTGAATCCTCAATACTCAATCCTCAACACTCAATTCTCAATCGTCAATCCTCAATCCCCAATCCTCAATCTTCAATCCTCTATCCTCAATCCTCAATCCTCAATCCTCAATCTTCAATCATCAATATTCAATATTCAATCCTCAATCCTCAATCCTCAGACCACAAACATCAATACTTAACCCTCAGTCCTCGTCCGCAGTCCACAACCCTCAATCCTCAATCCTCAATCTTCATACATCAATATTCAACCTTCAATCCTCAATCCTCAATACTCAATCCTCAATCCTCAATCCTCAATCCTCAATCCTGAGTAATCAAACATCAATCCTGAATCCTCAATCCTGAAACCTCAATCTTCAGCCCTCAGTCCCCAACAATCAGTTGCCAATCCTCAATCCTCAATAGAATATAACCAATTCACAGTTTGCAATACTCAATACTCAATCTGCCATCTTCACATCTCTATCCATAAACATCAATTCTCATCACTCAACCCTCAGCACTCAGTCCTCAATGTTCATCGCTCAATCCTCAATTCTCAATCTTCATTCATCAATATTCAATCTTCAATCCTCAATACTCAATCCTCAATCCTCAATCCTCAATCCTCAATCCTCAATCCTGAATCCTCAATCCTGAATCCTCAATCTTCAGCCCTCAGTCCTCAACAGCCAGTTGTCAATCCTCAATCCTCAATAGGATATCAACCATCACAGTTTCCAATACACAATACTCAATCTGCAATCTTGAAACCTCTATACACAAACATCAACACTTATCACTCAACCCTCAACACGCAGTACCCAATCCTCAATATTCAATCCTCAATCCTCAATCCTCAATACTCATTCTTCAATCCTGAATACCCAATCCTCAACCTTCAATCCTCTATCCTCAATCCTCAATCCTCAATCCTCAATCTTCAATCCTCAATAATCAATCTTCAATCCTCAATCCGCAATCCTCAGTCCTCAAACCTCAATCCTCAATCCTCAATCCTCAATCAACAATCCTCAATACTCAATCTGCAATCCTCAATCCTCAGTCCTCAAACCTCAATTCTGAATCCTCAATCTTGAATCCTCAAGCTTCTGCCCTCAGTCATCAACAATCAGTTAACAATCCTCAATCCTCAATAGAATATCCTGAATTCACAGTTTTCAATACTCAATACTCAATCTGCAATCTTCAAATCTCTATCCACAAACATTCATTCCCATCACTCAACCCTCAACACTCAGTCCTCAATGTTCAATCCTCAATCCTCAATTCTCAATCTGCAATCCTCAATACTGAACCTTCAATCCTCAATCCTCAGTCCTCAATCCTCAATCCTCATTCTTCAATCCTCAATACCCAATCCTCAATCTTCAATCCTCAATCCTCAATCCTCAATTCGCAATCCTCTATCCTCAATCCTCAGACCTCAAGCATCAATACACAACCCTCAGTCCTCGTCCTCAATCCACAAACCTTAATCCTCAATCCTCAATATTCATTCATCAATATTCAACCTTCAATCCTCAATCCTCAATCTTCAATCCTGAATCCTCAATCCTCAATCCTCAATCCTCAACCATCAATCCTCAATGCTCAATCTTCAATCCTCAATACTGAATCTTCAATCTTAAATCCTCAATCCTCAATCCTCAATCCTCAATCCTCAATCTTCAATCCTCAGTCCCCAATCCCCAATCATCAATCCTCAATCCTCAATTCTGAATTCTCAATCTTCAGCCCGCAGTCCTCAACAATCAGTTGTCAATCCTCAATCCTAAATACAACAACATCAATTCACAGTTTTCAATACTCAATACTCAATCTGCAATCTTCAAATCTCTATCCACAAACATCAATTCTCATCACACAACCCGCAACACTCCGTCCCCAATCCTCAATCTTCAATCCTCAATCTTCAATCCTCAATACTCAATCCTCAATCCTCAATCGACAATACTCAATACTCAATCGTCAATCCTCAATCCCCAATCCTCAACCTTCAATCCTCTATCCTCAATCCTCAATCCTCAATCCTCAATCTTCAATCCTCAATAATCAATCTTCAATCCTCAATCCGCAATCCTCAGTCCTCAAACCTCAATCCTCAATCCTCAATCCTCAATCATCAATCCTCAATACTCAATCTGCAATCCTCAATCCTCAATCCTCAATCCTCAATCCTAATTCGTCACTCGTCAATACCCAATCCTCAATCTTAAATCCTCAATCCTCAATCCTCAATTCTCAATCCTCAATCCTCAATCCTCAATCCCCAATCCTCAATCCTCAATCCTCAATTCGCAATCCTCAATCCTCAATCCTCAGACCTCAAGCATCAATACCCAACCCTCAGTCCTCGTCCTCAATCCACAACCCTCAATCCTCAATCCTCAATCTTCAATCATCAATATTAAACATTCAATCCTCAATCCACAATCCTCAATCCTCAACCCTCAATCCTCAGTCCTGAAACCTCAATCCCGAATCCTCAATCCTGAATCCGCAAACTTCAGTCCTCAGTCCTCAACAATCAATTGTCAATCCTCAATCCTCAATAGAATATCCTCAATTCACAGTTTTCAATACTCAATCCCCATTCTTCAATCTTCAAATCTCAATCCACAAACATCAATTCTCATCACTCAGCCCTCAACACTCAGTCCTCAATCATCAACCCTCAATCCTCAATCCTCAATCTTGAATCCTCAATACTCAATCTTCAATCCTCAATCCTCAATTCTCAATCCTCAACACTCAATCCTCAATCGTCAATCCTCAATCCCCAATCATCAATCTTCAATCCTCTATCCTCAATCCTCAATCCTCAATCCCCAATCCTCAATCCTCAATCTTCAATACTCAATACTCAATCTTCAATCCTCAATCCTCAATCCTCAGTCCTCAATCCTCAATCCTCAATCCTCAATCCTCAATCTTCAGTCCTCAATACTCAATCTTCAATCCTCAATCCTCAATTCTCAATCATCAATACTCAATCCTCAATCGTCAATCCTCAATTCCCAATCCACAATCTTCAATCCTCAATCCTCAATCCTCAATCTTCAATCCTCAATCCTCAATCCTCAGTCCTCAATCCTCAATCCTCAATCCTCAATCGTCAATCTCCAATCCTGAATACTCAATCTTCAATCCTCAATCCTCAATCCTCAATTCGCAATCCTCAATCCTCAATCCTCAGACCTCAAGCATCAATACCCAACCCGCTGTCCTCGTCCTCAATCCACAACCCTTTATTCTCAATCCGCAATCTTCAATCATCAATATTCAACCTTCAATCCTCAATCCTCAATCCTCAATCCTCAATCCTCAATCCTCAATCCCCAAACCTCAATACCGGAGACTCAATCTTCAATCCTCAATCCTCAATCCTCAATTCTCTATCCTCAATCCTCGGGCCTTAGTCCTCAAACCTCAATCCTCAACCCTCAACCCTCATCCTCAATCCTCAATCCTCAATCCACAATTATCAATACTCAATTTTCAATCCTCAATACTCAATCCTCAATCCTCTATCCTCAATACTCAATCCTCAATCCTCAATCCTCAATCCTCAACCCTCAATCCTCAGTCCTGAAACCTCAATCCCGAGTCCTTAACCCTGAATCCTCAAACTTCAGTCCTCAGACCTCAACAATCAATTTTCAATCTTCAATCCTCACTAGAACATCCTCAATTCACAGTTTTCAATACTCAATACCCATTCTTCAATCCTCAAATCTCAATCCACAAACATCAATTCTCATCACTCAACCCTCAACACTCAGTCCACGATCATCAATCCTCAATCCTCAATCCTCAATCTTGAATCCTCAATACTCAATCTTCAATCCTGAATCCTCAATACTCAATCCTCAACACTCAATCCTCAATCGTCAATCCTCAATCCCCAATCCTCAATCTTCAATCCTCTATCCTCAATCCTCAATCCTCAATCCTCAATCCTCAATCTTCAATTCTCAATACTCAATCTTCAATCCTCAATCCTCAGTCCTCAGTCCTCAATCCTCAATCCTCAATCCTCAATCCTCAATCTTCTATCCTCAATACTCAATCTGCAATCCTCAATCCTCAATCCTCAATCCTCAATCCTAATTCGTCACTCCTCGAAACCCAGTCCTCAATCTTCAATCCTCAATCCTCAATCCTCAATTTTCAATCCTCAATCCTCAATCCTCAATCCTCAATTTTCAATCCTCAATACTCAATCTTCAATACTCAATCCTCAATCCTCAATCCTCAATCCTCAATCCTCAATCCTCAATCCTCAATCCCAAATCCTCAATCCTCAATCCTCAACCCTCAACCCTCATTCCTCAGTCCTGAAACCTCAATACCGAATCCTCAATCCTGATTCCTCAATCTTCAGCCCTCAGTCCTCAACAATCAATTGTCAATCCTCTATCCTCAATAGAATATCCTCAATTTACAGTTTTCAATACTCAATCCCCATTCTTCAATCTTCAAATCTCAATCCACAAACATCAATTCTCATCACTCAACCCTCAACACTCAGTCCACAATCTTCAACCCTCAATCTTCAATCCTCAATCTTGAATCCTCAGTACTCAATCTTCATTCCTCAATCCTCAATTCTCAGTCCTCAACACTCAATCCTCAATCGTCAATCCTCAATCCCCAATCCTCAATCTTCAATCTTCTATCCTCAACCCTCAATCCTCAATCTCCAATCCTCAATCTTCAATACTCAATACTCAATCTTCAATCCTCAATCCTCAATCCTCAGTCCTCAATCCTCAATCCTCAATCCTCAGTCCTCAATCTTCTATCCTCAATACTCAATCTGCAATCCTCAATCATCATTCCTCAATCCTCAATCCTAATTCGTCACTCCTCGAAACCGAGTCCTCAATCTTCAATCCTCAATCCTCAATCCTCAATTCTCAATCCTCAATCCTGAATCCTCAATCCTCAATTTTCAATCCTCAATACTCAATCTTCAATACTCAATCCTCAATCCTCAATCCTCAATCCTCAATCCTCAATCCTCAATCCCAAATCCACAATCCTCAATCCTCAACCCTCAACTCTCATTCCTCAGACCTGAAACATCAATACCGAATCTTCAATACTGAATCCTCAATCTTCAGCTCTCAGTCCTCAACAATCAATTGTCAATCCTCAATCCTCAATAGAATATCCTCAATTCACAGTTTTCAATACTCAATCCCCATTCTTCAAACTTCAAATCTCAATCCACAAACATCAATTCTCTTCACTCAACCCTCAACACTCAGTCCTCAATCTTCAATCCTCAATCCTAAATCCTCAATCTTCAATCCTCAATTCTCAATCTTCAATCCTCAATCCTCAATTCTCAATCCTCAATAGTCAATCCTCAATCGTCAATCCTCAATTCCCAATACTCAATCTTCAATCCTCAATCCTCAATCTTCAATCCTTACTCCTCAATCCTCAATCCCCAATCCTCAATCTTCAATCCTTAATCCTCAACCCTCAATCCCCAATCCTCAATCCTCAATACTCAATCTTCAACCCTCAATCTTCAATCCTCAATCCTCAATCCTCATTCTTCAATCCTCACACCCAATCCTCAATCTTCAATCCTCAATGCTCTATCCTCATTCTTCAATCCTCAATACCAAATCCTCAATCTTCAATCCTCAATCCTCAATCCTCAATTCTCAATCCTGAATCCTCAATCCTCAGACCTCAAACATCAATACTCAACCCTCAGTCCTCGTCCGCAATCGACAACCCTCAATCCTCAATCCTCAATCTTCAATCATCAATATTCTATCTTCAATCCTCAATCCTCAATCCTCTATCCTCAATCCTCAATCCTGAATGTTCAATCCTCAATACCCAATCCTCAATCTCAATCCTCAATACTCAATCGTCAATCCTCAATCCCCACTCCTCAGTCCTCAATCCTCAATTCTCAATCCTCAATCCTCAATCCTCAGACCTCAAACATCAATACTCATCCCTCAGCCCTCGTCCGCAATCCACAACCCTCAATCCTCAATCCTCAATCTTCAATCATGAATATTCAATCTTCAATCCTCAATCCTCAATCCTCTATCCTCATTCCTCAATCCTGAATGTTCAATCCTCAATACGCAATCCTCAACCTTCAATCCTCAATCCTCAATCCTCAATCCTCAAACCTCAATCCTCAGTCCTGAAACCTCAATACCGAATCCTCAATCCTGATTCCTCAATCTTCAGCCCTCTGACATCAACAATCAATTGTCAATCCTCAATCCTCAATAGAATTACCTCAATTCACAGTTTTCAATACTCAATCCCAATTCTTCAATCTTCAAATCTCTATCCACAAACATCAATTCTCATCACTCAACCCTCAACACTCAGTCCTCAATGTTCAATCCTCAATCCTCAATTCTCAATCCTCAATCCTCAATCCTCAGACCACAAACATCAATACTCAACCCTCAGTCCTCGTCCGCAGTCCACAACCCTCAATCCTCAATCCTCAATCTCCATACATCAATATTCAACCTTCAATCCTCAATCCTCAATACTCAATCCTCAATCCTCAATCCTCAATCCTCAATCTTCAATACCCAATCCTCAATCGCCAATCATCAATCCTCAATCCTCAATCCTCAAACCTCAATCCTCAATCCTCAGTAATCAAACATCAATCCTGAATCCTCAATCCTGAATCCTCAATCTTCAGCCCTCAGTCCTCAACAGTCAGTTGTCAATCCTCAATCCTCAATAGGATATCAACCATCACAGTTTCCAATACACAATACTCAATCTGCAATCTTGAAACCTCTATACACAAACATCAACACTTATCACTCAACCCTCAACACGCAGTACCCAATCCTCAATATTCAATCCTCAATCCTCAATCCTCAATACTCATTCTTCAATCCTCAATACCCAATCCTCAACCTTCAATCCTCTATCCTCAATCCTCAATCCTCAATCCTCAATCTTCAATCCTCAATAATCAATCTTCAATCCTCAATCCGCAATCCTCAGTCCTCAAACCTCAATCCTCAATCCTCAATCCTCAATCATCAATCCTCAATACTCAATCTGCAATCCTCAATCCTCAGTCCTCAAACCTCAATTCTGAATCCTCAATCTTGAATCCTCAAGCTTCTGCCCTCAGTCATCAACAATCAGTTAACAATCCTCAATCCTCAATAGAATATCCTGAATTCACAGTTTTCAATAATCAATACTCAATCTGCAATCTTCAAGTCTCTATCCACAAACATTCATTCCCATCACTCAACCCTCAACACTCAGTCCTCAATGTTCAATCCTCAATCCTCAATTCTCAATCTGCAATCCTCAATACTGAACCTTCAATCCTCAATCCTCAGTCCTGAATCCTCAATCCTCATTCTTCAATCCTCAATACCCAATCCTCAATCTTCAATCCTCAATCCTCAATCCTCAATTCGCAATCCTCTATCCTCAATCCTCAGACCTCAAGCATCAATACCCAACCCTCAGTCCTCGTCCTCAATCCACAACCCTTAATCCTCAATCCTCAATATTCATTCATCAATATTCAACCTTCAATCCTCAATCCTCAGTCTTTAATCCTGAATCCTCAATCCTCAATCCTCAATCCTCAACCATCAATCCTCAATGCTCAATCTTCAATCCTCTACCCTCAATACTCAATCCTCAATTCTTAATCCTCAATCGTCAATCTTCAATCCTCTATATTCAATCTTCAATCCTCAGTCATCAATCCTCAATCCTCAATCCTCAATCTTCAATCCTCAATACTGAATCTTCAATCTTAAATCCTCAATTCTCAATCCTCAATCCTCAATCCTCAATCTTCAATCCTCAGTCCCCAATCCCCAATCATCAATCCTCAATCCTCAGTCATGAAACCTCAATACCGTATCCTCAATCCTGAATCCTCAATCTTCAGCCCTCAGTCCTCAACAATCAATTGTCAATCCTCAATCCTCAATAGAATATCCTCAACTCACAGTTTTCAATACTCAATCCCCATTCTTCAATCTTCAAATCTCAATCCACAAACATCAATTCTCATCACTCAACACTCAACACTCAGTCCACAATCTTCAATCCTCAATCCTCAATCCTCAATCTTGAATCCTCAATACTCAATCTTCAATCCTCAATCCTCAATTCTCAATCCTCAACACTCAATCCTCAATCGTCAATCCTCAATCCCCAATCCTCAATCTTCAATCCTCTATCCTCAATCCTCAATCCTCAATCCTCAATCCTCAATCTTCAATACTCAATACTCAATCTTCAATCCTCAATCCTCAGTCCTCAGTCCTCAATCCTCAATCCTCAATCCTCAATCCTCAATCTTCTATCCTCAATACTCAATCTGCAATCCTCAATCCTCAATCCTCAATCCTCAATCCTAATTCGTCACTCCTCGAAACCCAGTCCTCAATCTTCAATCCTCAATCCTCAATCCTCAATTTTCAATCCTCAATCCTCAATCCTCAATCCTCAATTTTCAATCCTCAATACTCAATCTTCAATACTCAATCCTCAATCCTCAATCCTCAATCCTGAATCTTCAACCCTCAATACTCAATCTTCAATCCTCAATCCTCAGTCCTCAAACCTCAATTCTGAATCCTCAGTCCTGAATCCTCAACCTTCAGCCCTCAGTCCTCAACAATCAGTTGTCAATCCTCAGTCCTCAATAGAATATCCTCAATTCACAGTTTTCAATACTCAATACTCAATCTGCAATCTTCACATCTCTATCCACAAACATCAATTCTCACCACTCAACCCTCAACACTCAGTCCTCAATGTTCAATCCTCAATCCTCAATTCTCTATCTCCAATCCTCAATACTGAATCTTCAATCCTAAATCCTCAATCCTCAATCCTCAATCCTCAATCCTCAATCTTCAATCCTCAGTCCGCAATCCTCAATCTTCAATCCTCAATCCTCAATCCTGAATCCTCATTCTTCAGCCCTCAGTCCTCAACAATCGGTTGTCAATCCTCAATCATCAATACAACATCATCAATTCACAGTTTTCAATACTCAGTACTCAATCTGCAATCTTCAAATCTCTATCCACAAACATCAATGCTCATCACTCAACCCTCAACACTCCGTCCCCAATCCTCAATCTTCCATCCTCAATCATCAATCCTCAATACCCAAGCCTCAGTCTTCAATCCTCAATCTTCAATCCTCAATCCTCAATCCTCAATTCGCAATCCTCAATCCTCAATCCTCAGACCTCAAGCATCAATACCCAACCCTCAGTCCTCGTCCTCAATCCACAACCCTCAATCCTCAATCCTCAATCTTCAATCATCAATATGAAACATTCAATCCTCAATCCACAATCCCCAATCCTCAAACCTCAATCCTCAGTCCTGAAACCTCAATCCCGAATCCTCAATCCTGAATCCGCAAACTTCAGTCCTCAGTCCTCAACAATCAATTGTCAATCCTCAATCCTCAATAGAATATCCTCAATTCACAGTTTTCAATACTCAATCCCCATTCTTCAATCTTCAAATCTCAATCCACAAACATCAATTCTCATCACTCAGCCCTCAACACTCAGTCCTCAATCATCAACCCTCAATCCTCAATCCTCAATCTTGAATCCTCAATACTCAATCTTCAATCCTCAATCCTCAATTCTCAATCCTCAACACTCAATCCTCAATCGTCAATCCTCAATCCCCAATCCTCAATCTTCAATCCTCTATCCTCAATCCTCAATCCTCAATCCCCAATCCTCAATCCTCAATCTTCAATACTCAATACTCAATCTTCAATCCTCAATCCTCAATCCTCAGTCCTCAATCCTCAATCCTCAATCCTCAATCCTCAATCTTCAATCCTCAATACTCAATCTTCAATCCTCAATCCTCAATTCTCAATCATCAATACTCAATCCTCAACCGTCAATCCTCAATTCCCAATCCACAATCTTCAATCCTCAATCCTCAATCCTCAATCTTCAATCCTCAATCCTCAATCCTCAGTCCTCAATCCTCAATCCTCAATCCTCAATCGTCAATCTCCAATCCTGAATACTCAATCTTCAATCCTCAATCCTCAATCCTCAATTCGCAATCCTCAATCCTCAATCCTCAGACCTCAAGCATCAATACCCAACCCGCTGTCCTCGTCCTCAATCCACAACCCTTTATTCTCAATCCGCAATCTTCAATCATCAATATTCAACCTTCAATCCTCAATCCTCAATCCTCAATCCTCAATCCTCAATCCTCAATCCCCAAACCTCAATACCGGAGACTCAATCTTCAATCCTCAATCCTCAATCCTCAATTCTCTATCCTCAATCCTCGGTCCTTAGTCCTCAAACCTCAATCCTCAACCCTCAACCCTCATTCTCAATCCTCAATCCTCAATCCTCAATTATCAATACTCAATTTTCAATCCTCAATACTCAATCCTCAATCCTCTATCCTCAATACTCAATCCTCAATCCTCAATCCTCAATCCTCAACCCTCAATCCTCAGTCCTGAAACCTCAATCCCGAGTCCTTAACCCTGAATCCTCAAACTTCAGTCCTCAGACCTCAACAATCAATTTTCAATCTTCAATCCTCACTAGAACATCCTCAATTCACAGTTTTCAATACTCAATACCCATTCTTCAATCCTCAAATCTCAATCCACAAACATCAATTCTCATCACTCAACCCTCAACACTCAGTCCACGATCATCAATCCTCAATCCTCAATCCTCAATCTTGAATCCTCAATACTCAATCTTCAATCCTGAATCCTCAATACTCAATCCTCAACACTCAATCCTCAATCGTCAATCCTCAATCCCCAATCCTCAATCTTCAATCCTCTATCCTCAATCCTCAATCCTCAATCCTCAATCCTCAATCTTCAATTCTCAATACTCAATCTTCAATCCTCAATCCTCAGTCCTCAGTCCTCAATCCTCAATCCTCAATCCTCAATCCTCAATCTTCTATCCTCAATACTCAATCTGCAATCCTCAATCCTCAATCCTCAATCCTCAATCCTAATTCGTCACTCCTCGAAACCCAGTCCTCAATCTTCAATCCTCAATCCTCAATCCTCAATTTTCAATCCTCAATCCTCAATCCTCAATCCTCAATTTTCAATCCTCAATACTCAATCTTCAATACTCAATCCTCAATCCTCAATCCTCAATCCTCAATCCTCAATCCTCAATCCTCAATCCCAAATCCTCAATCCTCAATCCTCAACCCTCAACCCTCATTCCTCAGTCCTGAAACATCAATACCGAGTCGTCAATACTGAATCCTCAATCTTCAGCCCTCAGTCCTCAACAATCAATTGTCAATCCTCAATCCTCAATAGAATATCCTCAATTCACAGTTTTCATTACTCAATCCCCATTCTTCAAACATCAAATCTCATTCCACAAACATCAATTCTCTTCACTAAACCCTCAACACTCAGTCCTCAATCTTCAATCCTCAATCCTAAATCATCAATCTTCAATCCTCAATACTCAATCTTCAATCCTCAATCCTCAATTCTCAATCCTCAACACTCAATCCTCAATCGTCAATCCTCAATTCCCAATCCTCAATCTTCAATCCTCAATCCTCAATATTCAATCCTTAATCCTCAATCCTCAATCCCCAATCCTCAATCTTCAATCCTCAATACTCAATCTTCAATCCTCAATCCTCAATCCTCATTCTTCAATCCTCAACACCCAATCCTCAATCTTCGATCCTCAATCCTCCATCCTCAATTCTCAATCCTCAATCCTCAATCCTCAGACCTCAAACATCAATACTCAACCCTCAGTCCTCGTCCGCAATCGACAACGCTCAATCCTCAATCCTCAATCTTCAATCATCAATATTCAACATTCAATCCTCAATACTCAATTCTCTATCCTCAATCCTCAATCCTGAATGTTCAACCCTCAATCCTCAATCCTCAATCTTCAATCCTCAGTACTCAATCTTCAATCCTCAATCCTCAATCCTCATTCTTCAATCCTCAACACCCAATCCTCAATCTTCAATCCTCAATCCTCAATCCTCAATTCTCAATCCTCAGTCCTCAATCCTCAGACATCAAGCATCAATACTCAACCCTCAGTCCTCGTCCGCAATCCACAACCCTCAATCCTCAATCCTCAATATTCAATCATCAATATTCAATCTTCAATCCTCAATCCTCAATCCTCAATTCTCAATCCGCAATCCTCAATCCGCAATCGTCAATCCTCAATCCTGAATCCTCAACCTTCAATCCTCAATACTCAATCATCAATCCTCAATACTCAACCTTCAATCCTCAATCCTCAATCCTCAATCCTCAATCCTCAATTCTCAATCCTCAATCTTCAATCCTCAATACTCAATCTTCAACCCTCAATCTTCATTCCTCAATCCTCTATCCTCATTCTTCAATCCTCAACACCCAATCCTCAATCTTCAATCCTCAATCCTCAATCCTCAATTCTCAATCCTCAAACCTCAATCCTCAGACCTCAAACATCAATACTCAACCCTCAGCCCTCGTCCGCAATCCACAACCCTCAATCCTCACTCCTCAATCCTCAATCCTCAAACCTCAATCCTCAGTCCTGAAACCTCAATACCGAATCCTCAATCCTGATTCCTCAATCTTCAGCCCTCAGTCCTCAACAATCAATTGTCAATCCTCTATCCTCAATAGAATATCCTCAATTCACAGTTTTCAATACTCAATCCCTATTCTTCAAACTTCAAATCTCAATCCACAAACATCAATTCTCTTCACTCAACCCTCAACACTCAGTCCTCAATCTTCAATCCTCAATCCTAAATCCTCAATCTTCAATCCTTAATCCTCAACCCTCAATCCCCAATCTTCAATCCTCAATACTCAATCTTCAACCCTCAATCTTCAATCCTCAATCCTTAATACTCATTCTTCAATCCTCAACACCCAATCCTCAATCTTCAATCCTCAATCCTCTATCCTCATTCTTCAATCCTCAATACCCAATCCTCAATCTTCAGTCCTCAATCCTCAATCCTCAATTCTCAATCCTGAATCCTCAATCCTCAGACCTCAAACATCAATACTCAACCCTCAGTCCTCGTCCGCAATCCACAACCCTCAATCCTCAATCCTCAATCTTCAATCATCAATATTCAATCTTCAATCCTTAATCCTCAATCCTCTATCCTCAATCCTCAATCCTGAATGTTCAATCCTCAATACCCAATCCTCAATCTCAATCCTCAATACTCAATCCTCAATCCTCAATCCCCAATCCTCAGTCCTCAGTCCTCAATTCTCAATCCTCCATCCTCAATCCTCAGACCTCAAACATCAATACTCAACCCTCAGTCCTGAAACATCAATACCGAATCGTCAATACTGAATCCTCAATCTTCAGCCCTCAGTCCTCAACAATCAATTGTCAATCCTCAATCCTCAATAGAATATCCTCAATTCACAGTTTTCAATACTCAATCCCCATTCTTCAAACTTCAAATCTCAATCCACAAACATCAATTCTCTTCACTCAACCCTCAACACTCAGTCCTCAATCTTCAATCCTCAATCCTCAATTCTCAATCCTCAATCCTCAATCCTCAATCTTCAATACTCAATACTCAATCTTCAATCCTCAATCCTCTATCCTCATTCTTCAATCCTCAATACCCAATCCTCAATCTTCAATCCTCAATCCTCAATCCTCAATTCTCAATCCTGAATCCTCAATCCTCAGACCTCAAACATCAATACTCAACCCTCAGTCCTCGTCCGCAATCCACAACCCTCAATCCTCAATCCTCAATCTTCAATCATCAATATTCAATCTTCAATCCTTAATCCTCAATCCTCTATCCTCAATCCTCAATCCTGAATGTTCAATCCTCAATACCCAATCCTCAATCTCAATCCTCAATACTCAATCCTCAATCCTCAATCCCCAATCCTCAGTCCTCAGTCCTCAATTCTCAATCCTCCATCCTCAATCCTCAGACCTCAAACATCAATACTCAACCCTCAGTCCTGAAACATCAATACCGAATCGTCAATACTGAATCCTCAATCTTCAGCCCTCAGTCCTCAACAATCAATTGTCAATCCTCAATCCTCAATAGAATATCCTCAATTCACAGTTTTCAATACTCAATCCCCATTCTTCAAACTTCAAATCTCAATCCACAAACATCAATTCTCTTCACTCAACCCTCAACACTCAGTCCTCAATCTTCAATCCTCAATCCTCAATTCTCAATCCTCAATCCTCAATCCTCAATCTTCAATACTCAATACTCAATCTTCAATCCTCAATCCTCAGTCCTCAGCCTTCAATCCTCAATCCTCAATCCTCAATCCTCAATCTTCTATCCTCAATACTCAATCTGCAATCCTCAATCCTCAATCCTCAATCCTCAATCCTAATTCGTCACTCCTCGAAACCCAGTCCTCAATCTTCAATCCCCAATCCTCAATCCGCAATTCTCAATCCTCAATCCTCAATCCTCAATCCTCAATTTTCAATCCTCAACACTCAATCCTCAATCGTCAATCCTCAATTCCCAATTCCCAATCCTCAATCTTCAATCCTCAATCCTCAATCTTCAATCCTGAATCCTCAATCCTCAATCCCCAATCCTCAATCTTCAATCCTCAATACTCAATCTTCAATCCTCAATACTCAACCCTCAATCCTCAATCCTCAATCTTGAATCCTCAATACTCAATCTTCAATCCTCAATCCTCAATTCTCAGTCCTCAACACTCAATCCTCAATCGTCAATCCTCAATCCCCAATCCTCAATCTTCAATCCTCTATCCTCAATCCTCAATCCTCAATCTCCAATCCTCAATCTTCAATACTCAATACTCAATCTTCAATCCTTAATCCTCAATCCTCAGTCCTCAATCCTCAATCCTCAATCCTCAGTCCTCAATCTTCTATCCTCAATACTCAATCTGCAATCCTCAATCATCATTCCTCAATCCTCAATCCTAATTCGTCACTCCTCGAAACCGAGTCCTCAATCTTCAATCCTCAATCCTCAATCCTCAATTCTCAATCCTCAATCCTGAATCCTCAATCCTCAATTTTCAATCCTCAATACTCAATCTTCAATACTCAATCCTCAATCCTCAATCCTCAATCTTCAATCCTCAATCCTCAATCCCAAATCCTCAATCCTCAATCCTCAACACTCAACTCTCATTCCTCAGACCTGAAACATCAATACCGAATCTTCAATACTGAATCCTCAAACTTCAGCTCTCAGTCCTCAACAATCAATTGTCAATCCTCAATCCTCAATAGAATATCCTCAATTCACAGTTTTCAATACTCAATCCCCATTCTTCAAACTTCAAATCTCAATCCACAAACATCAATTCTCTTCACTCAACCCTCAACACTCAGTCCTCAATCTTCAATCCTCAATCCTAAATCCTCAATCTTCAATCCTCAATACTCAATCTTCAATCCTCAATCCTCAATTCTCAATCCTCAATAGTCAATCCTCAATCGTCAATCCTCAATTCCCAATCCTCAATCTTCAATCCTCAATCCTCAATCTTCAATCCTAACTCCTCAATCCTCAATCCCCAATCCTCAATCTTCAATCCTTAATCCTCAACCCTCAATCCCCAATCCTCAATCCTCAATACTCAATCTTCAACCCTCAATCTTCAATCCTCAATCCTCAATCCTCATTCTTCAATCCTCAACACCCAATCCTCAATCTTCAAGCCTCAATCCTCTATCCTCATTCTTCAATCCTCAATACCAAATCCTCAATCTTCAATCCTCAATCCTCAATCCTCAATTCTCAATCCTGAATCCTCAATCCTCAGACCTCAAACATCAATACTCAACCCTCAGTCCTCGTCCGCAATCCACAACCCTCAATCCTCAATCCTCAATCTTCAATCATCAATATTCTATCTTCAATCCTCAATCCTCAATCCTCTATCCTCAATCCTCAATCCTGAATGTTCAATCCTCAATACCCAATCCTCAATCTCAATCCTCAATACTCAATCCTCAATCCTCAATCCCCAATCCTCAGTCCTCAATCCTCAATTCTCAATCCTCAATCCTCAATCCTCAGACCTCAAACATCAATACTCAACCCTCAGCCCTCGTCCGCAATCCACAACCCTCAATCCCCAATCCTCAATCTTCAATCATGAATATTCAACCTTCAATCCTCAATCCTCAATCATCTATCCTCATTCCTCAATCCTGAATTTTCAATCCTCAATACCCAATCCTCAACCTTCAATACTCAATCCTCAATCCTCAATACTCAAACCTCAATCCTCAGTCCTGAAACCTCAATACCGAATCCTCAATCCTGAATCCTCAAACTTCAGTCCTCAGACCTCAACAATCAATTTTCAATCTTCAATCCTCACTAGAACATCCTCAATTCACAGTTTTCAATACTCAATACCCATTCTTCAATCCTCAAATCTCAATCCACAAACATCAATTCTCATCACTCAACCCTCAACACTCAGTCCACGATCATCAATCCTCAATCCTCAATCCTCAATCTTGAATCCTCAATACTCAATCTTCAATCCTGAATCCTCAATACTCAATCCTCAACACTCAATCCTCAATCGTCAATCCTCAATCCCCAATCCTCAATCTTCAATCCTCTATCCTCAATCCTCAATCCTCAATCCTCAATCCTCAATCTTCAATTCTCAATACTCAATCTTCAATCCTCAATCCTCAGTCCTCAGTCCTCAATCCTCAATCCTCAATCCTCAATCCTCAATCTTCTATCCTCAATACTCAATCTGCAATCCTCAATCCTCAATCCTCAATCCTCAATCCTAATTCGTCACTCCTCGAAACCCAGTCCTCAATCTTCAATCCTCAATCCTCAATCCTCAATTTTCAATCCTCAATCCTCAATCCTCAATCCTCAATTTTCAATCCTCAATACTCAATCTTCAATACTCAATCCTCAATCCTCAATCCTCAATCCTCAATCCTCAATCCTCAATCCTCAATCCCAAATCCTCAATCCTCAATCCTCAACCCTCAACCCTCATTCCTCAGTCCTGAAACATCAATACCGAGTCGTCAATACTGAATCCTCAATCTTCAGCCCTCAGTCCTCAACAATCAATTGTCAATCCTCAATCCTCAATAGAATATCCTCAATTCACAGTTTTCATTACTCAATCCCCATTCTTCAAACATCAAATCTCATTCCACAAACATCAATTCTCTTCACTAAACCCTCAACACTCAGTCCTCAATCTTCAATCCTCAATCCTAAATCATCAATCTTCAATCCTCAATACTCAATCTTCAATCCTCAATCCTCAATTCTCAATCCTCAACACTCAATCCTCAATCGTCAATCCTCAATTCCCAATCCTCAATCTTCAATCCTCAATCCTCAATATTCAATCCTTAATCCTCAATCCTCAATCCCCAATCCTCAATCTTCAATCCTCAATACTCAATCTTCAATCCTCAATCCTCAATCCTCATTCTTCAATCCTCAACACCCAATCCTCAATCTTCGATCCTCAATCCTCAATCCTCAATTCTCAATCCTCAATCCTCAATCCTCAGACCTCAAACATCAATACTCAACCCTCAGTCCTCGTCCGCAATCGACAACGCTCAATCCTCAATCCTCAATCTTCAATCATCAATATTCAACATTCAATCCTCAATACTCAATTCTCTATCCTCAATCCTCAATCCTGAATGTTCAACCCTCAATCCTCAATCCTCAATCTTCAATCCTCAGTACTCAATCTTCAATCCTCAATCCTCAATCCTCATTCTTCAATCCTCAACACCCAATCCTCAATCTTCAATCCTCAATCCTCAATCCTCAATTCTCAATCCTCAGTCCTCAATCCTCAGACATCAAGCATCAATACTCAACCCTCAGTCCTCGTCCGCAATCCACAACCCTCAATCCTCAATCCTCAATATTCAATCATCAATATTCAATCTTCAATCCTCAATCCTCAATCCTCAATTCTCAATCCGCAATCCTCAATCCGCAATCGTCAATCCTCAATCCTGAATCCTCAACCTTCAATCCTCAATACTCAATCTTCAATACTCAATCCTCAATCCTCAATCCTCAATCCTCAAACCTCAATCCTCAATCCCAAATACTTAATCCTCAATCCTCAATCCTCAACCCACAATCCTCAGTCCTGATACCTCAATACCGAATCCTCAATCCTGAATCCTCAATCCTCAGCCCTCAGTCCTCAACAATCAATTGTCAATCCTCAACCCACAATAGAATATCTTCAATTCACAGTTTTCAATACTCAATCCCCATTCTTCAATCTTCAAATCTCAATCCACAAACATCAATTATCATCACTCAACCCTCAACACTCAGTCCTCAACCTTCAATCGTCAATCCTAAATCCGCAATCTTCAATCCTCAATACTCAACCTTCAATCCTCAACCCTCAATCCTCAACCCTCAATGCTCAATGCTCAATCGTCAATCGTCAATTCCCATTCCTCAATCCTCAATATTCAGTCCTGAATCGTCAATCCTCATTCCTCAATCCTCAATCATCAATCCTCAATACTCAACCTTCAATCCTCAATCCTCAATCCTCAATCCTCAATCCTCAATTCTCAATCCTCAATCTTCAATCCTCAATACTCAATCTTCAACCCTCAATCTTCATTCCTCAATCCTCTATCCTCATTCTTCAATCCTCAACACCCAATCCTCAATCTTCAATCCTCAATCCTCAATCCTCAATTCTCAATCCTCAAACCTCAATCCTCAGACCTCAAACATCAATACTCAACCCTCAGCCCTCGTCCGCAATCCACAACCCTCAATCCTCACTCCTCAATCCTCAATCCTCAAACCTCAATCGTCAGTCCTGAAACCTCAATACCGAATCCTCAATCCTGATTCCTCAATCTTCAGCCCTCAGTCCTCAACAATCAATTGTCAATCCTCTATCCTCAATAGAATATCCTCAATTCACAGTTTTCAATACTCAATCCCTATTCTTCAAACTTCAAATCTCAATCCACAAACATCAATTCTCTTCACTCAACCCTCAACACTCAGTCCTCAATCTTCAATCCTCAATCCTAAATCCTCAATCTTCAATCCTTAATCCTCAACCCTCAATCCCCAATCTTCAATCCTCAATACTCAATCTTCAACCCTCAATCTTCAATCCTCAATCCTTAATACTCATTCTTCAATCCTCAACACCCAATCCTCAATCTTCAATCCTCAATCCTCTATCCTCATTCTTCAATCCTCAATACCCAATCCTCAATCTTCAATCCTCAATCCTCAATCCTCAATTCTCAATCCTGAATCCTCAATCCTCAGACCTCAAACATCAATACTCAACCCTCAGTCCTCGTCCGCAATCCACAACCCTCAATCCTCAATCCTCAATCTTCAATCATCAATATTCAATCTTCAATCCTTAATCCTCAATCCTCAATCCCCAATCCTCAGTCCTCAGTCCTCAATTCTCAATCCTCCATCCTCAATCCTCAGACCTCAAACATCAATACTCAACCCTCAGTCCTGAAACATCAATACCGAATCGTCAATACTGAATCCTCAATCTTCAGCCCTCAGTCCTCAACAATCAATTGTCAATCCTCAATCCTCAATAGAATATCCTCAATTCACAGTTTTCAATACTCAATCCCCATTCTTCAAACTTCAAATCTCAATCCACAAACATCAATTCTCTTCACTCAACCCTCAACACTCAGTCCTCAATCTTCAATCCTCAATCCTCAATTCTCAATCCTCAATCCTCAATCCTCAATACTCAATCATCAACCCTCAATCTTCAATCCTCAATCCTCTATCCTCATTCTTCAATCCTCAACACCCAATCCTCAATCTTGAATCCTCAATCTTCAATCCTCAATTCTCAATCCTCAATCCTCAATCGTCAGACCTCAAACATCAATACTCAACCCTCAGTCCTCGTCCGCAATCCACAACCCTCAATCCTCAATCCTCAATCTTCAATCATCAATATTCAATCTTCAATCCTCAATCCTCAATCCTCTATCCTCAATCCTCAATCCTGAATGTTCAATCCTCAATACCCAATCCTCAATCTTCAATCCTCAACACTCAATCCTCAATCCTCAATCCTCAATCCTCAGTCCTAAATCCTCAATTCTCAATCCTCAATCCTCAATCCTCAGACCTGAAACATCAATACTCAACCCTCAGCCCTCGTCCGCAATCCACAACCCTCGATCCTCAATCCTCAATCGTCAGACCTCAAGCATCAATACTCAACCCTCAGTAGTCGTCCGCAATCCACAACCCTCAATCCTCAATCCTGAACCTTCAATCATCAATATTCAATCTTCAATCCTCAATCATCAATCCTCTATACTCAATCCTCAATCCTGAATGTTCAATCCACAATACCCAATCCTCAATCTTCAATCCTCAATCCTCAATCCTCAATCCTCAATCCTCAATCCTCAATCCTCAATCCTCAATCCTCATTCTTCAATCCTCAATACCAAATCCTCAATCCTCAATCCTCAATCCTCAATCCTCAATTCGCAATCCTCTGTCCTCAATCCTCAGACCTCAAGCATCAATACCCAACCCTCTGACCTCGTCCTCAATCCACAAACCTTAATCCTAAATCCGCAATCTTCAATCATCAATATTCAACCTTCAATCCTCAATCCTCAATCCTCAATCCTCAATCCTCAATCCACAATCCTCAAACCTCAATACCGGAGCCCCAATCTTCAATCCTCAATCCTCAATCCTCAATTCTCTATCCTCAATCCTCAGTCCTTAGTCCTGAAACCTCAATCCTCAACCCTCAACCCTCATCCTCAATCCTCAATCCTCAATCATCAATCCTCAATTTTCAATCCTCAATACTCAATCCTCAATCTTCAATCCTCAATACTCAATCCTCAATCCTCAATCCTCAATCCTCAGTCCTCAATCCTCAATTCTCAATCCTCAATCCTCAATCCTCAGACCTAAAACATCAATACTCAACCCTCAGCCCTCGTCCGCAATCCACAACCCTCAATCCTCAATCCTCAATCGTCAGACCTCAAGCATCAATACTCAACCCTCAGTAGTCGTCCGCAATCCACAACCCTCAATCCTCAATCCTGAACCTTCAATCCTCAGTCCTGAAACCTCAATCCCGAATCCTCAATCCTGAATCCGCAAACTTCAGTCCTCAGACCTCAACAATCAATTGTCAATCCTCAATCCTCAATAGAATATCCTCAATTCACAGTTTTCAATACTCAATCCCCATTCTTCAATCTTCAAATCTCAATCCACAAACATCAATTCTCATCACTCAACCCTCAACACTCAGTCCACGGTCTTCAATCCTCAATCCTCAATCCTCAATCTTGAATCCTCAATACTCAATCTTCAATCCTGAATCCTCAACTCTCAATCCTCAACACTCAATACTCAATCGTCAATCCTCAATCCCCAATCCTCAATCTTCTATCCTCTATTCTCAATCCTCAATCGTCAATCCTCAATCCTCAACCTTCAATACTCAATACTCAATCTTCAATCCTCAATCCTCAATCCTCAGTCCTCAGTCCTCAATCTTCTATCCTCAATACTCAATCCGCAATCCTCAATCCTCAATCCTCAATCCTCAATCCTAATTCGTCACTCCTTGAATCCCAGTCCTCAATCTTCAATCCTCAATCCTCAATCCTAAATTCTCAATCCTCAATACTCAATCCTCAATCCTCAACCTTCAATCGTCAATACTCAACCTTCAATACTCAATCCTCAATCCTCAATCCTCAATCCTCAATCCTCAATCCTCAATCCCAAATCCTCAATCCTCAATCCTCAATCCTCAACCCTCAATCCTCAGTCCTGAAACATCAATTCCAAATCCTCAATCTTGATTCCTCAACCTTCAGCCCTCAGTCCTCAACAATCAGTTGTCAATCCTCAATCCTCAATAGAATATCCTCAATTCACAGCTTTCAATACTCAATCCCCATTCTTCAATCATCAAATCTCAATCCTCAACCTTCAATCCTCAATACTCAGTCTTCAATCCTCAATCCTCAATCCTGAACCCTCAATCCTCAATCCTCAATCCTCAATCGGCAATCTCCAATCCTGAATTGTCAATCTTCAATTCTCAATCCTCAATCCTCAACCCTCAATCCTCATTCTTCAATCCCCAATACCCAATCCTCAATCTTCCATCCTCAATCCTCAACCCTCAATTCTCAACACTCAATCCTCAATCCTCAGAGCTCAAGCGTCAATACTCAACCCTCAGTCCTCGTCCGCAATCCACAACCCTCAATCCTCAATCCTCAATCCTCAATCCTCAATCCCAAATCCTTAATCCTCAATCCTCTATCCTCAACCCACAATCCACAGTCCTGATACCTCAATACCGAATCCTCAATCCTGAATCCTCAATCCTCAGCCCTCAGTCCTCAAGAATCAATTGTCAATCCTCAATCCTCAATAGAATATCTTCAATTAACAGTTTTCAATACTCAATCCCCATTCTTCAATCTTCAAATCTCAATCCACAAACATCAATTATCATCACACAACCCTCAACACTCAGTCTTCAATCTTCAATCGTCAATCCTAAATCCGCAATCTTCAATCCTCAATACTCAACCTTCAATCCTCAACCCTCAATCCTCAATCCTCAATACTCAATCCTCAATCTTCAATCCTCAATACTCAATCTTCAACCCTCAATCTTCAATCCTCAATCATCTATCCTCATTCTTCAATCCTCAACACCCAATCCTCAATCTTCAATCCTCAATCCTCAATCCTCAATTCTCAATCATCAATCCTCAATCGTCAGACCTCAAACATCAATACTGAACCCTCAGTACTCGTCCGCAATCCACAACCCTCAATCCTCAATCCTCAACCTTCAATCATCAATATTCAATCCTCAATCCTCAATCATCAATCCTCTATACTCAATCCTCAATCCTGAATGTTCAATCCACAATACCCAATCCTCAATCTTCAATCCTCAATCCTCAATCCTCAATCCTCATTCCTCAATCCTCAATCCTCAATCCTCAATCCTCAATCCTCATTCTTCAATCCTCAATACCAAATCCTCAATCTTCAATCCTCAATCCTCAATCCTCAATTCGCAATCCTCAATCCTCAATCCTCAGACCTCAAGCATCAATACCCAACCCGCTGTCCTCGCGCCTCAATCCACAACCCTTAATCCTCAATCCGCAATCTTCAATCATCAATATTCAACATTCAATTCTCAATCCTCAATCCTCAATCCTCAATCCTCAATCCTCAATCCTCAAACCTCAATACCGGAGCCTCAATCCTCAATCCTCAATCCTCAATCCTTAATTCTCTATCCTCAATCCTCAATCCTGAATACTCAATCCGCAATCCTCAATCCTCAATCCTCAACACTCAATCCTCAGTCCTGAAACCTCAATCCCGAATCCTCAATCCCGAATCCGCAAACTTCAGTCCTTAGACCTCAACAATCAATTGTCAATCCTCAATTCTCAATAGTATATCCTCAATTCACAGTTTTCAATACACAATACTCAATCTGCAATCTTGAAATCTCTATACACAAACATCAATTCTCATCACTCAACCCTCAGCACTCAGTCCCCAATCCTCAATATTCAATCCTCAATCCGCAATCCTCAAACCTCAATCGTCAACCTTCAATCCTCAATGCTCAATCTTCAATCCTCAATCCTCAATCCTCAATCTTCGACCCACAATACTCAGTCTTCAATCCTCAATCCTCAATCCTCAATCCTCAAGACTCAATCCTCAATCCCAAATTCTCAATCCTCAATCCTCAATCCTCAATCCTCAACCGTCAATCCTCAGTCCTGAAACCTCAATCCCGAATCCTCAATCCTGAATCCTCAACCTTCAGACCTCAGTCCTCAATAATCAATTGTCAATCCTCAATCCTCGACAGAATATCCTCAATTCACAGTTTTCAATACTCAATCCCAATTCTTCAATCTTCAAGTCTCAATCCACATACATCAATTCTCATCACTCAACCCTCAGCACTCAGTCCCCAATCCTCAATATTCAATCCTCAATCCGCAATCCTCAAACCTCAATCGTCAACCTTCAATCCTCAATGCTCAATCTTCAATCCTCAATCCTCAATCCTCAATCTTCGACCCACAATACTCAGTCTTCAATCCTCAATCCTCAATCCTCAATCCTCAAGACTCAATCCTCAATCCCAAATTCTCAATCCTCAATCCTCAATCCTCAATCCTCAACCGTCAATCCTCAGTCCTGAAACCTCAATCCCGAATCCTCAATCCTGAATCCTCAACCTTCAGACCTCAGTCCTCAATAATCAATTGTCAATCCTCAATCCTCGACAGAATATCCTCAATTCACAGTTTTCAATACTCAATCCCAATTCTTCAATCTTCAAGTCTCAATCCACATACATCAATTCTCATCACTCAACCCTCAACACTCAGTCCTCAATCTTCAATCCTCAATCCAAAATCCTCAATCTTCAATCCTCAATACTCAATCTTCAGTCCTCAATCCTCAATTCTCAATCCTCAATGCTCAATCCTCAATCGTCAATCCTCAATTCCCAATCCTCAATCTTCAATCCTCAATCCTCAATTGTCAATACTCAATCCTCAGTCCTCAGTCCTCAAACCTCAATCCTCAACCCTCAGCCCTCATCCTCATTCCTCAATTCTCAATCCTCAATCCTCAATCCTCAATCTTCAATCCTCGATACTCAATCTTCAATCCTCAATCCTCAGTCCTCAAACCTCAATTCTGAATCCTCAATCCTGAATGCTCAACCTTCAATCCTCAATCCTCAATCTTCAATCCTCAATACTCAATCATTAATCCTCAATCCTCAGTCCTTAAACTTCAATTCTGAGTCCTCAGCCCTGAATCCTCAGTCCTCAAACATCAATCCTGAATCCTCAATCCTGAATCCTCAATCTTCAGCCCTCAGTCCTCAACAATCAGATGTCAATCCTCAATCATCAATAGAATATCACCAATTCACAGCTTTCAATACTCAATACTCAATCTGCCATCTTCAAATCTCTATCCACAAACATCAATTCTCATCACTCAACCCTCAACACTCAGTCCTCAATGTTCAATCCTCAATCCTCAATTCTCAATCCTCAATCCTCAATCATCAGACCACAAACATCAATACTTAACCCTAAGTCCTCGTCCGCAGTCCACAACCCTCAATCCTCAATCCTCAATCTTCATACATCAATATTCAACCTTCAATCCTCAATCCTCAATACTCAATCCTCAATCCTCAATCCTCAATCCTCAATCTTCAATACCCAATCCTCAATCGCCAATCATCAATCCTCAATCCTCAATCCTCAAACCTCAATCCTCAATCCTGAGTAATCAAACATCAATCCTGAATCCTCAATCCTGAAACCTCAATCTTCAGCCCTCAGTCCTCAACAATCAGTTGCCAATCCTAAATCCTCAATAGAACATCACCAATTCACAGTTTGCAATACTCAATACTCAATCTGCCATGTTCACATCTCTATCCACAAACATCAATTCTCATCACTCAGCCCTCAGCACTCAGTCCTCAATATTCAACGCTCAATCCTCAATTCTCAATCTTCATTAATCAATATTCAATCTTCAATCCTCAATACTCAATCCTCAATCCTCAATCCTCAATCCTCAATCCTCAATCCTGAATCCTCAATCCTGAATCCTCAATCTTCAGCCCTCAGTCCTCAACAGTCAGTTGTCAATCCTCAATCCCCAATAGTATATCAACCATCACAGTTTCCAATACACAATACTCAATCTGCAATCTTGAAACCTCTATACACAAACATCAACACTTATCACTCAACCCTCAACACGCAGTACCCAATCCTCAATATTCAATCCTCAATCCTCAATCCTCAATACTCATTCTTCAATCCTGAATACCCAATCCTCAACCTTCAATCCTCTATCCTCAATCCTCAATCCTCAATCCTCAATCTTCAATCCTCAATAATCAATCTTCAATCCTCAATCCGCAATCCTCAGTCCTCAAACCTCAATCCTCAATCCTCAATCCTCAATCAACAATCCTCAATACTCAATCTGCAATCCTCAATCCTCAGTCCTCAAACCTCAATTCTGAATCCTCAATCTTGAATCCTCAAGCTTCTGCCCTCAGTCATCAACAATCAGTTAACAATCCTCAATCCTCAATAGAATATCCTGAATTCACAGTTTTCAATACTCAATACTCAATCTGCAATCTTCAAATCTCTATCCACAAGCATTCATTCCCATCACTCAACCCTCAACACTCAGTCCTCAATGTTCAATCCTCAATCCTCAATTCTCAATCTGCAATCCTCAATACTGAACCTTCAATCCTCAATCCTCAGTCCTCAATCCTCAATCCTCATTCTTCAACCCTCAATACCCAATCCTCAATCTTCAATCCTCAATCCTCAATCCTCAATTCGCAATCCTCTATCCTCAATCCTCAGACCTCAAGCATCAATACCCAACCCTCAGTCCTCGTCCTCAATCCACAACCCTTAATCCTCAATCCTCAATATTCATTCATCAATATTCAACCTTCAATCCTCAATCCTCAATCTTCAATCCTGAATCCTCAATCCTCAATCCTCAATCCTCAACCATCAATCCTCAATGCTCAATCTTCAATCCTCTACCCTCAATACTCAATACTCAATTCTTAATCCTCAATCGTCAATCTTCAATCCTCTATATTCAATCTTCAATCCTCAGTCATCAATCCTCAATCCTCAATCCTCAATCTTCAATCCTCAATACTGAATCTTCAATCTTAAATCCTCAATCCTCAATCCTCAATCCTCAATCCTCAATCTTCAATCCTCAGTCCCCAATCACCAGTCATCAATCCTCAATCCTCAATTCTGAATCCTCAATCTTCAGCCCGCAGTCCTCAACAATCAGTTGTCAATCCTCAATCCTCCATACAACAACATCAATTCACAGTTTTCAATACTCAATACTCAATCTGCAATCTTCAAATCTCTATCCACAAACATCAATTCTCATCACACAACCCGCAACACTCCGTCCCCAATCCTCAATCTTCAATCCTCAATACTCAATCCTCAATCCTCAATCGTCAATACTCAATACTCAATCGTCAATCCTCAATCCCCAATCCTCAACCTTCAATCCTCTATCCTCAATCCTCAATCCTCAATCCTCAATCTTCAATCCTCAATAATCAATCTTCAATCCTCAATCCGCAATCCTCAGTCCTCAAACCTCAATCCTCAATCATCAATCCTCAGTCATCAATCCTCAATACTCAATCTGCAATCCTCAATCCTCAATCCTCAATCCTCAATCCTAATTCGTCACTCGTCAATACCCAATCCTCAATCTTAAATCCTCAATCCTCAATCCTCAATTCTCAATCCTCAATCCTCAATCCTCAATCCTCAATCCTCAATTCGCAATCCTCAATCCTCAATCCTCAGACCTCAAGCATCAATACCCAACCCTCAGTCCTCGTCCTCAATCCACAACCCTCAATCCTCAATCCTCAATCTTCAATCATCAATATTAAACATTCAATCCTCAATCCACAATCCTCAATCCTCAACCCTCAATCCTCAGTCCTGAAACCTCAATCCCGAATCCTCAATCCTGAATCCGCAAACTTCAGTCCTCAGTCCTCAACAATCAATTGTCAATCCTCAATCCTCAATAGAATATCCTCAATTCACAGTTTTCAATACTCAATCCCCATTCTTCAATCTTCAAATCTCAATCCACATACATCAATTCTCATCACTCAGCCCTCAACACTCAGTCCTCAATCATCAACCCTCAATCCTCAATCCTCAATCTTGAATCCTCAATACTCAATCTTCAATCCTCAATCCTCAATTCTCAATCCTCAACACTCAATCCTCAATCGTCAATCCTCAATCCCCAATCCTCAATCTTCAATCCTCTATCCTCAATCCTCAATCCTCAATCCCCAATCCTCAATCCTCAATCTTCAATACTCAATACTCAATCTTCAATCCTCAATCCTCAATCCTCAGTCCTCAATCCTCAATCCTCAATCCTCAATCCTCAATCCTCAATCTTCAATCCTCAATACTCAATCTTCAATCCTCAATCCTCAATTCTCAATCCTCAATACTCAATCCTCAATCGTCAATCCTCAATTCCCAATCCTCAATCTTCAATCCTCAATCCTCAATCTTCAATCCTCAATCCTCAATCCTCAGTCCTCAATCCTCAATCCTCAATCGTCAATCTCCAATCCTGAATACTCAATCTTCAATCCTCAATCCTCAATCCTCAATTCGCAATCCTCAATCCTCAATCCTCAGACCTCAAGCATCAATACCCAACCCGCTGTCCTCGTCCTCAATCAACAACCCTTAATCCTCAATCCGCAATCTTCAATCATCAATATTCAACCTTCAATCCTCAATCCTCAATTCGCAATCCTCAATGCTCAATCCTCAATCGTCAATCCTCAATTCCCAATCCTCAATCTTCAATCCCCAATCTTCAATCTTCAATCCTTAATCCTCAATCCTCAATCCCCAATCCTCAATCTTCAAACCTCAATACTCAATCTTCAATCCTCAGTTCTCAATCCTCAATCCTCAATCGTCAATCCTCAATCCTCAATCTTCAATCCTCAATACTCAATCTTCAACACTCAATCTTCAATCCTGAATCCTCAATCCTCGTTCTTCAATCCTCAACACCCAATCCTCAATCTTCAATCCTCAATCCTCAATCCTTAATTCTCAATCCTCAATCCTCAATCCTCAGATCTCAAACATCAATACTCAACCCTCAGTCCTCGTCCGCAATCCACAACGCTCAGTCCTCAATCCTCAATCTTCAATCATCAATATTCAACCTTCAATCCTCAATACTCAATCCTCTATCCTCAATCCTCAATCCTGAATGTACAATCCTCAATACCCAATCCTCCAACTTCAATCCTTAATACTCAATCCTCAATCGTCAATCCTCAATTCCCAATCCTCAATCTTCAATCCTCAATCCTCAATCTTCAATCCTCAATCCTCAATCCTCAGTCCTCAATCCTCAATCCTCAATCGTCAATCTCCAATCCTGAATACTCAATCTTCAATCCTCAATCCTCAATCCTCAATTCGCAATCCTCAATCCTCAATCCTCAGACCTCAAGCATCAATACCCAACCCGCTGTCCTCGTCCTCAATCAACAACCCTTAATCCTCAATCCGCAATCTTCAATCATCAATATTCAACCTTCAATCCTCAATCCTCAATTCGCAATCCTCAATGCTCAATCCTCAATCGTCAATCCTCAATTCCCAATCCTCAATCTTCAATCCCCAATCTTCAATCTTCAATTCTTAATCCTCAATCCTCAATCCCCAATCCTCAATCTTCAAACCTCAATACTCAATCTTCAATCCTCAGTTCTCAATCCTCAATCCTCAATCGTCAATCCTCAATCCTCAATCTTCAATCCTCAATACTCAATCTTCAACACTCAATCTTCAATCCTGAATCCTCAATCCTCGTTCTTCAATCCTCAACACCCAATCCTCAATCTTCAATCCTCAATCCTCAATCCTTAATTCTCAATCCTCAATCCTCAATCCTCAGATCTCAAACATCAATACTCAACCCTCAGTCCTCGTCCGCAATCCACAACGCTCAGTCCTCAAACCTCAATCTTCAATCATCAATATTCAACCTTCAATCCTCAATACTCAATCCTCTATCCTCAATCCTCAATCCTGAATGTACAATCCTCAATACCCAATCCTCCATCTTCAATCCTTAATACTCAATCCTCAAACCTCAATCCTCAATCGTCAATCCTCAATCCCCAATCCTCAATCTTCAATCCTCTATCCTCAATCCTCAAACCTCAATCCTCAATCTTCAATCATCAATATTCAATATTCAATCCTCAATCCTCAATCCTCTATCCTCAATCCTCTATCCTGAATGTTCAATCCTCAATACCCAATCCTCAATCTCAATCCTCGATACTCAATCGTCAATCCTCAATCCCCAATCCTCAGTCCTCAATCCTCAATTCTCAATCCTCAATCCTCAATCCTCAGACCTCAAACATCAATACTCATCCCTCAGCCCTCGTCCGCAATCCACAAGCCTCAATCCTCAATCCTCAATCTTCAATCATGAATATTCAATCTTCAATCCTCAATCCTCAATCCTCTATTCTCATTCCTCAATCCTGAATGTTCAATCCTCAATACGCAATCCTCAACCTTCAATCCTCAATCCTCAATCCTCAATCCTCAAACCTCAATCCTCAGTCCTGAAACCTCAATACCGAATCCTCAATCCTGATTCCTCAATCTTCAGCCCTCTGACCTCAACAACCAATTGTCAATCCTCAATCCTCAATAGAATTACCTCAATTCACAGTTTTCAATACTCAATCCCCATTCTTCAATCTTCAAATCTCAATCCACAAACATTAATTCTCATCACTCAACCCTCAACACTCAGTCCACAATCTTCAATCCTCAATCCTCAGTCCTCAATCTTGAATCCTCAATACTCAATCTTCAATCTTCAATCCTCAATTCTCAATCCTCAACACTCAATCCTCAATCGTCAATCCTCAATCCCCAATCCTCCATCTTCAATCCTCTATCCTCAATCCTCAATCCTCAATCCTCAATCCTCAATCTTCAATACTCAATACTCAATCTTCAATCCTCAATACTCAGTCCTCAGTCCTCAATCCTCAATCCTCAATCCTCAATCCTCAATCTTCTATCCTCAATACTCAATCTGCAATCCTCAATCCTCAATCCTCAATCCTCAATCCTAATTCGTCACTCATCGAAAACCAGTCCTCAATCTTCAATCCTCAATCCTCAATCCTCAATTCTCAATCCTCAATCCTCAATCCTCAATCCTCCATTTTCATTCCTCAATATTCAATCTTCAATACTCAATCCTTAATCCTCAATCCTCAATCCTCAATCCTCAATCCTCAATCCCAAATCCTCAATCCTCAATCCTCATCCCTCAACCCTCATTCCTCAGTCCTGAAACATCAATACCGAATCGTCAATACTGAAACCTCAATCTTCAGCCCTCAGTCCTCAACAATCAATTGTCAATCCTCAATCCTCAATAGAATATCCTCAATTCACAGTTTTCAATACTCAATCCCCATTCTTCAAACTTCAAATCTCAATCCACAAACATCAATTCTCTTCACTCAACCCTCAACACTCAGTCCTCAATCTTCAATCCTCAATCCTAAATCCTCAATCTTCAATCCCCAATCCTCAATCCTCAATCCTCAATTCTCAATCCTCAATCCCCAGTCCTCAATCTTCAATCCTCAATACTCAATCCACAATCTTCAATCCTCAATACTCAATCTTCAATACTAAATCCACAATCCTCAATCCTCAATCCTCAATCCTCAATCCTCAATCCTCAATCCTCAATCCTCAACCCTCAATCCTCAATACTCAATCCTCAATCTTCAATACCCAATTCTCAATCTTCAATCCTCAATCCTCAATCCTCAATCCTCAATTCTCAATCCTCAATCCTCAGTCCTCAGTCCTCATACCTCAATCCTCAACCCTCAGCCCTCATCCTCAATCCTCAATCCTCAATCCTCAATCCTCAATCCTCAATCCTCAATCCTCAATCCTCAATCTTCAATCCTCAATACTCAATCCTCAATCTTCGACCCACAATACTCAGTCTTCAATCCTCAATCCTCAATCCTCAATCCTCAATCCTCAATCCTCAATCCTCAATCCCAAATTCTCAATCCTCAATCCTCAATCCTCAATCCTCAACCGTCAATCCTCAGTCCTGAAACCTCAATCCCGAATCCTCAATCCTGAATCCTCAACCTTCAGACCTCAGTCCTCAACAATCAATTGTCAATCCTCAATCTTCGACAGAATATCCTCAATTCACAGTTTTCAATACTCAATCCCAATTCTTCAATCTTCAAGTCTCAATCCACATACATCAATTCTCATCACTCAACCCTCAACACTCAGTCCTCAATCTTCAATCCTCAATCCAAAATCCTCAATCTTCAATCCTCAATACTCAATCTTCAGTCCTCAATCCTCAATTCTCAATCCTCAATGCTCAATCCTCAATCGTAAATCCTCAATTCCCAATCCTCAATCTTCAATCCTCAATCCTCAATTGTCAATACTCAATCCTCAGTCCTCAGTCCTCAAACCTCAATCCTCAACCCTCAGCCCTCATCCTCATTCCTCAATTCTCAATCCTCAATCCTCAATCCTCAATCTTCAGTCCTCGATACTCAATCTTCAATCCTCAATCCTCAGTCCTCAAACCTCAATTCTGAATCCTCAATCCTGAATGCTCAACCTTCAATCCTCAATCCTCAATCTTCAATCCTCAATACTCAATCTTTAATCCTCAATCCTCAGTCCTTAAACTTCAATTCTGAGTCCTCAGCCCTGAATCCTCAGTCCTCAAACATCAATCCTTAATCCTCAATCCTGAATCCTCAATCTTCAGCCCTCAGTCCTCAACAATCAGTTTTCAATCCTCAATCATCAATAGAATATCACCAATTCACAGCTTTCAATACTCAATACTCAATCTGCCATCTTCAAATCTCTATCCACAAACATCAATTCTCATCACTCAACCCTCAACACTCAGTCCTCAATGTTCAATCCTCTATCCTCAACTCTCAATCCTCAATCCTCAATCCTCAGACCACAAACATCAATACTCAACCCTCAGTCCTCGTCCGCAATCCACAACCCTCAATCCTCAATCCTCAATCTTCATACATCAATATTCAACCTTCAATCCTCAATCCTCAATACTCAATCCTCAATCCTCAATCCTCAATCCTCTATCTTCAATACCCAATCCTCAATCGTCAATCATCGATCCTCAATACTCAATCCTCAATCCTCAATCCTCAATCCTCAGTAATCAAACATCAATCCTGAATCCTCAATGCTGAAACCTCAATCTTCAGCCCTCAGTCCTCGACAATCAGTTGTCAATCCTCAATCCTCAATAGAATATCAACAATTCACAGTTTTCGATACACAATACTCAATCTGCTATCTTGAAATCACTATACACAAACATCAATTCTCATCACTCAACCCTCAACACTCAGTCCCCAATCCTCAATATTCAATCCTCAATCCTCAATCCTCAATCCTCAATCCTCAACCTTCAATACTCAGTTCTCAATGTTCAGTCCTCAGTCCTCAATTCTCAATCCTCAATTCTCAACCCTCAATCGTCAATCTTCAATCCTCAATACTCAATCTTCAATCCTCAATCCTCAATCCTCAATCCTCAATCCTCATTCTTCAATCCTCAATCCTCAATCCTCAATCCTCAATCATCAATCCCGAATCCTCAATCCTGAATCCTCAATCTTCAGCCCTCAGTCCTCAACAGTCAGTTGTCAATCCTCAGTCCTCAATAGAATATCAACAATTCACAGTTTTCAATACACAATACTCAATCTGCAATCTTAAAATCTCTATACACAAACATCAATTCTCATCACTCAACCCTCAACACTCAGTCCCCAATCCTCAATATTCAATCCTCAATCCTCAATCCTCAAACCTCAATCGTCAACCTTCAATCCTCAATGCTCAATCTTCAATCCTCAATCCTCAATCCTCAATCTTCGACCCACAATACTCAGTCTTCAATCCTCAATCCTCAATCCTCAATCCTCAATCCTCAATCCTCAATCCCAAATTCTCAATCCTCAATTCTCAATCCTCAATCCTCAACCGTCAATCCTCAGTCCTGAAACCTCAATCCCGAATCCTCAATCCTGAATCCTCAACCTTCAGACCTCAGTCCTCAACAATCAATTGTCAATCCTCAATCCTCGACAGAACATCCTCAATTCACAGTTTTCAATACTCAATCCCAATTCTTCAATCTTCAAGTCTCAATCCACATACATCAATTCTCATCACTCAACCCTCAACACTCAGTCCTCAATCTTCAATCCTCAATCCAAAATCCTCAATCTTCAATCCTCAATACTCAATCTTCAGTCCTCAATCCTCAATTCTCAATCCTCAATGCTCAATCCTCAATCGTCAATCCTCAATTCCCAATCCTCAATCTTCAATCCTCAATCCTCAATTGTCAATACTCAATGCTCAGTCCTCAGTCCTCAAACCTCAATCCTCAACCCTCAGCCCTCATCCTCATTCCTCAATTCTCAATCCTCAATCCTCAATCCTCAATCTTCAATCCTCGATACTCAATCTTCAATCCTCTATCCTCAATCCTCAGACGTCAAGCATCAATACCCAACCCTCAGTCCTCGTCCTCAATCCACAACCCTTAATCCTCAATCCTCAATATTCATTCATCAATATTCAACCTTCAATCCTCAATCTTCAATCCTGAATCCTCAATCCTCAATCCTCAATCCTCAGCCATCAATCCTCAATGCTCAATCTTCAATCCTCTACCCTCAATACTCAATCCTCAATTCTTAATCCTCAATCGTCAATCTTCAATCCTCTATATTCAATCTTCAATCCTCAGTCATCAATCCTCAATCCTCAATCCTCAATCTTCAATCCTCAGTCCCCAATCCCCAATCATCAATCCTCAATCCTCAATTCTGAATCCTCAACCTTCAGCCCTCAGTCCTCAACAATCAGTTGTCAATCCTCAATCATCAATACAACATCATCAATTCAAAGTTTTCAATACTCAGTACTCAGTCTGCAATCTTCAAATCTCTATCCACAAACATCAATTCTCATCACTCAACCCTCAACACTCCGTCCCCAATCCTCAATCTTCAATCCTCAATCTTCAATCCTCAATACTCAATCCTCAATCCTCAATCGTCAATACTCAATACTCAATCGTCAATCCTCAATCCCCAATCCTCAACCTTCAATCCTCTGTCCTCAATCCTCAATCCTCAATCCTCAATCTTCAATCCTCAATAATCAATCTTCAATCCTCAATCCGCAATCCTCAGTCCTCAAACCTCAATCCTCAATCCTCAATCCTAATTCGTCACTCGTCAATACTCAATCCTCAATCCTCAATCGTCAATACTCAATACTCAATCGTCAATCCTCAATCCCCAATCCTCAACCTTCAATCCTCTATCCTCAATACTCAATCCTCAATCCTCAATCTTCAATCCTCAATAATCAATCTTCAATCCTCAATCCGCAATCCTCAGTCCTCAAACCTCAATCCTCAATCCTCAATCCTAATTCGTCACTCGTCAATACCCAATCCTCAATCTTAAATCCTCAATCCTCAATCCTCAATTCTCAATCCTCAATCCTCAATCCTCAATCCTGAATCTTCAACCCTCAATACTCAATCTTCAATCCTCAATCCTCAGTCCTCAAACCTCAATTCTGAATCCTCAGTCCTGAATCCTCAACCTTCAGCCCTCAGTCCTCAACAATCAGTTGTCAATCCTCAATCATCAATACAACATCATCAATTCACAGTTTTCAATACTCAGTACTCAGTCTGCAATCTTCAAATCTCTATCCACAAACATCAATGCTCATCACTCAACCCTCAACACTCCGTCCCCAATCCTCAATCTTCAATCCTCAATCTTCCATCCTCAATCATCAATCCTCAATACCCAAGCCTCAGTCTTCAATCCTCAATCTTCAATCCTCAATCCTCAATCCTCAATTCGCAATCCTCAATCCTCAATCCTCAGACCTCAAGCATCAATATCCAACCCTCAGTCCTCGTCCTCAGTCCACAACCCTCAATCCTCAATCCTCAATCTTCAATCCTCAACCCTCAATCCTCAGTCCTGAAACCTCAATCCCGAATCCTCAATCCTGAATCCGCAAACTTCAGTCCTCAGTCCTCAACAATCAATTGTCAATCCTCAATCCTCAATAGAATATCCTCAATTCACAGTTTTCAATACTGAATCCCCATTCTTCAATCTTCAAATCTCAATCCACAAACATCAATTCTCATCACTCAGCCCTCAACACTCAGTCCTCAATCATCAACCCTCAATCCTCAATCCTCAATCTTGAATCCTCAATACTCAATC
Organism: Calliopsis andreniformis; assembly: GCF_051401765.1. Lineage (NCBI taxonomy): Eukaryota > Metazoa > Arthropoda > Insecta > Hymenoptera > Andrenidae > Calliopsis > Calliopsis andreniformis. The sequence goes on along the minus strand of NW_027480587.1, from coordinate 82,631 downwards.
TTCAATCCTCAATCCTCAATTCTCAATCCTCAACACTCAATCCTCAATCGTCAATCCTCAATCCCCAATCCTCAATCTTCAATCCTCTATCCTCAATCCTCAATCCTCAATCCCCAATCCTCAATCCTCAATCTTCAATACTCAATACTCAATCTTCAATCCTCAATCCTCAATCCTCAGTCCTCAATACTCAATCCTCAATCCTCAATCCTCAATCTTCAATCCTCAATACTCAATCTTCAATCCTCAATCCTCAATTCTCAATCCTCAATACTCAATCCTCAATCGTCAATCCTCAATTCCCAATCCTCAATCTTCAATCCTCAATCCTCAATCCTCAATCTTCAATCCTCAATCCTCAATCCTCAATCCTCAATCGTCAATCTCCAATCCTGAATACTCAATCTTCAATCCTCAATCCTCAATCCTCAATTCGCAATCCTCAACCCTCAATCCTCAGACCTCAAGCATCAATACCCAACCTTCAACACTCAGTTCTCAATGTTCAGTCCTCAGTCCTCAATTCTCAATCCTCAATTCTCAACCCTCAATCGTCAATCTTCAATCCTCATTACTCAATCTTCAATCCTCAATCCTCAATCCTCAATCCTCAATCCTCATTCTTCAATCCTCAATCCTCAATCCTCAATCCTCAATCATCAATCCCGAATCCTCAATCCTGAATCCTCAATCTTCAGCCCTCAGTCCTCAACAGTCAGTTGTCAATCCTCAGTCCTCAATAGAATATCAACAATTCACAGTTTTCAATACACAATACTCAATAGAATATCAACAATTCACAGTTTTCAATACACAATACTCAATCTGCAATCTTAAGATCTCTATACACAAACATCAATTCTCATCACTCAACCCTCAACACTCAGTCCCCAATCCTCAATATTCAATCCTCAATCCTCAATCCTCAAACCTCAATCGTCAACCTTCAATCCTCAATGCTCAATCTTCAATCCTCAATCCTCAATCCTCAATCTTCGACCCACAATACTCAGTCTTCAATCCTCAATCCTCAATCCTCAATCCTCAATCCTCAATCCTCAATCCCAAATTCTCAATCCTCAATCCTCAATCCTCAATCCTGAACCGTCAATCCTCAGTCCTGAAACCTCAATCCCGAATCCTCAATCCTGAATCCTCAACCTTCAGACCTCAGTCCTCAACAATCAATTGTCAATCCTCAATCCTCGACAGAACATCCTCAATTCACAGTTTTCAATACTCAATCCCAATTCTTCAATCTTCAAGTCTCAATCCACATACATCAATCCTCATCACTCAACCCTCAACACTCATTCCTCAATCTTCAATCCCCAATCCAAAATCCTCAATCTTCAATTCTAAATACTCAATCTTCAGTCCTCAATCCTCAATTCTCAATCCTCAATGCTCAATCCTCAATCGTCATTCCTCAATTCCCAATCCTCAATCTTCAATCCTCAATCCTCAATTGTCAATACTCAATCCTCAGTCCTCAGTCCTCAAACCTCAATCCTCAACCCTCAGCCCTCATCCTCATTCCTCAATTCTCAATCCCCAATCCTCAATCCTCAATCTTCAATCCTCGATACTCAATCTTCAATCCTCAATCCTCAGTCCTCAAACCTCTATTCTGAACCCTCAATCCTGAATGCTCAACCTTCAATCCTCAATCCTCAATCTTCAATCCTCAATACTCAATCTTTAATCCTCAATCCTCAGTCCTTAAACTTCAATTCTGAGTCCTCAGCCCTGAATCCTCAGTCCTCAAACATCAATCCTTAATCCTCAATCTTCAGCCCTCAGTCCTCAACAATCAGTTGTCAATCCTCAATCATCAATAGAATATCACCAATTCACAGCTTTCAATACTCAATACTCAATCTGCCATCTTCAAATCTCTATCCACAAACATCAATTCTCATCACTCAACCCTCAACACTCAGTCCTCAATGTTCAATGCTCAATCCTCAATTCTCAATCCTCAATCCTCAATCCTCAGACCACAAACATCAATACTCAACCCTCAGTCCTCGTCCGCAGTCCACAACCCTCAATCCTCAATCCTCAATCTCCATACATCAATATTCAACCTTCAATCCTCAATCCTCAATACTCAATCCTCAATCCTCAATCCTCAATCCTCAATCTTCAATACCCAATCCTCAATCGCCAATCATCAATCCTCAATCCTCAATCCTCAAACCTCAATCCTCAATCCTCAGTAATCAAACATCAATCCTGAATCCTCAATCCTGAAACCTCAATCTTCAGCCCTCAGTCCTCAACAATCAGTTGCCAATCCTCAATCCTCAATAGAATATCACCAATTCACAGTTTGCAATACTCAATACTCAATCTGCCATCTTCACATCTCTATCCACAAACATCAATTCTCATCACTCAGCCCTCAGCACTCAGTCCTCAATGTTCAACGCTCAATCCTCAATTCTCAATCTTCATTCATCAATATTCAATCTTCAATCCTCAATACTCAATCCTCAATCCTCAATCCTCAATCCTCAATCCTCAATCCTGAATCCTCAATCCTGAATCCTCAATCTTCAGCCCTCAGTCCTCAACAGTCAGTTGTCAATCCTCAATCCTCAATAGGATATCAACCATCACAGTTTCCAATACACAGTACTCAATCTGCAATCTGGAAACCTCTATACACAAACATCAACACTTATCACTCAACCCTCAACACGCAGTACCCAATCCTCAATATTCAATCCTCAATCCTCAATCCTCAATACTCATTCTTCAATCCTCAATACCCAATCCTCAACCTTCAATCCTCTATCCTCAATCCTCAATCCTCAATCCTCAATCTTCAATCCTCAATAATCAATCTTCAATCCTCAATCCGCAATCCTCAGTCCTCAAACCTCAATCCTCAATCCTCAATCCTCAATCATCAATCCTCAATACTCAATCTGCAATCCTCAATCCTCAGTCCTCAAACCTCAATTCTGAATCCTCAATCTTGAATCCTCAAGCTTCTGCCCTCAGTCATCAACAATCAGTTAACAATCCTCAATCCTCAATAGAATATCCTGAATTCACAGTTTTCAATACTCAATACTTAATCTGCAATCTTCAAATCTCTATCCACAAACATTCATTCCCATCACTCAACCCTCAACACTCAGTCCTCAATGTTCAATCCTTAATCCTCAATTCTCAATCTGCAATCCTCAATACTGAACCTTCAATCCTCAATCCTCAGTCCTCAATCCTCAATCCTCATTCTTCAATCCTCAATACCCAATCCTCAGTCTTCAATCCTCAATCCTCAATCCTCAATTCGCAATCCTCTATCCTCAATCCTCAGACCTCAAGCATCAATACCCAACCCTCAGTCCTCGTCCTCAATCCACAACCCTTAATCCTCAATCCTCAATATTCATTCATCAATATTCAACCTTCAATCCTCAATCTTCAATCCTGAATCCTCAATCCTCAATCCTCAATCCTCAGCCATCAATCCTCAATGCTCAATCTTCAATCCTCTACCCTCAATACTCAATCCTCAATTCTTAATCCTCAATCGTCAATCTTCAATCCTCTATATTCAATCTTCAATCCTCAGTCATCAATCCTCAATCCTCAATCCTTAATCTTCAATCCTCAGTCCCCAATCCCCAATCATCAATCCTCAATCCTCAATTCTGAATCCTCAGTCTTCAGCCCGCAGTCCTCAACAATCAGTTGTCAATCCTCAATCCTCAATACAACAACATCAATTCACAGTTTTCAATACTCAATACTTAATCTGCAATCTTCAAATCTCTATCCACAAACATCAATTCTCATCACACAACCCGCAACACTCCGTCCCCAATCCTCAATCTTCAATCCTCAATCTTCAATCCTCAATACTCAATCCTCAATCCTCAATCGTCAATACTCAATACTCAATCGTCAATCCTCAATCCCCAATCCTCAACCTTCAATCCTCTATCCTCAATACTCAATCCTCAATCCTCAATCTTCAATCCTCAATAATCAATCTTCAATCCTCAATCCGCAATCCTCAGTCCTCAAACCTCAATCCTCAATCCTCAATCCTAATTCGTCACTCGTCAATACCCAATCCTCAATCTTAAATCCTCAATCCTCAATCCTCAATTCTCAATCCTCAATCCTCAATCCTCAATCCTGAATCTTCAACCCTCAATTCTCAATCTTCAATCCTCGATCCTCAGTCCTCAAACCTCAATTCTGAATCCTCAGTCCTGAATCCTCAACCTTCAGCCCTCAGTCCTCAACAATCAGTTGTCAATCCTCAATCATCAATACAACATCATCAATTCACAGTTTTCAATACTCAGTACTCAGTCTGCAATCTTCAAATCTCTATCCACAAACATCAATTCTCATCACTCAACCCTCAACACTCCGTCCCCAATCCTCAATCTTCAATCCTCAATCTTCAATCCTCAATACTCAATCCTCAATCCTCAATCGTCAATACTCAATACTCAGTCGTCAATCCTCAATCCCCAATCCTCAACCTTCAATCCTCTATCCTCAATCCTCAATCCTCAATCCTCAATCTTCAATCCTCAATAATCAATCTTCAATCCTCAATCCGCAATCCTCAGTCCTCAAACCTGAATCCTCAATCCTCAATCCTAATTCGTCACTCGTCAATACTCAATCCTCAATCCTCAATCGTCAATACTCAATACTCAATCGTCAATCCTCAATCCCCAATCCTCAACCTTCAATCCTCTATCCTCAATACTCAATCCTCAATCCTCAATCTTCAATCCTCAATAATCAATCTTCAATCCTCAATCCGCAATCCTCAGTCCTCAAACCTCAATCCTCAATCCTCAATCCTAATTCGTCACTCGTCAATACCCAATCCTCAATCTTAAATCCTCAATCCTCAATCCTCAATTCTCAATCCTCAATCCTCAATCCTCAATCCTGAATCTTCAACCCTCAATACTCAATCTTCAATCCTCAATCCTCAGTCCTCAAACCTCAATTCTGAATCCTCAGTCCTGAATCCTCAACCTTCAGCCCTCAGTCCTCAACAATCAGTTGTCAATCCTCAATCATCAATACAACATCATCAATTCACAGTTTTCAATACTCAGTACTCAGTCTGCAATCTTCAAATCTCTATCCACAAACATCAATGCTCATCACTCAACCCTCAACACTCCGTCCCCAATCCTCAATCTTCAATCCTCAATCTTCCATCCTCAATCATCAATCCTCAATACCCAAGCCTCAGTCTTCAATCCTCAATCTTCAATCCTCAATCCTCAATCCTCAATTCGCAATCCTCAATCCTCAATCCTCAGACCTCAAGCATCAATACCCAACCCTCAGTCCTCGTCCTCAGTCCACAACCCTCAATCCTCAATCCTCAATCTTCAATCCTCAACCCTCAATCCTCAGTCCTGAAACCTCAATCCCGAATCCTCAATCCTGAATCCGCAAACTTCACTCCTCAGTCCTCAACAATCAATTGTCAATCCTCAATCCTCAATAGAATATCCTCAATTCACAGTTTTCAATACTGAATCCCCATTCTTCAATCTTCAAATCTCAATCCACAAACATCAATTCTCATCACTCAGCCCTCAACACTCAGTCCTCAATCATCAACCCTCAATCCTCAATCCTCAATCTTGAATCCAAAATACTCAATCTTCAATCCTCAATCCTCAATTCTCAATCCTCAACACTCAATCCTCAATCGTCAATCCTCAATCCCCAATCCTCAATCTTCAATCCTCTATCCTCAATCCTCAATCCTCAATCCCCAATCCTCAATCCTCAATCTTCAATACTCAATACTCAATCTTCAATCCTCAATCCTCAATCCTCAGTCCTCAATCCTCAATCCTCAATCCTCAATCCTCAATCTTCAATCCTCAATACTCAATCTTCAATCCTCAATCCTCAATTCTCAATCTTCAATACTCAATCCTCAATCGTCAATCCTCAATTCCCAATCCTCAATCTTCAATCCTCAATCCTCAATCCTCAATCTTCAATCCTCAATCCTCAATCCTCAATCCTCAATCGTCAATCTCCAATCCTGAATACTCAATCTTCAATCCTCAATCCTCAATCCTCAATTCGCAATCCTCAATCCTCAATCCTCAGACCTCAAGCATCAATACCCAACCTTCAACACTCAGTTCTCAATGTTCAGTCCTCAGTCCTCAATTCTCAATCCTCAATTCTCAACCCTCAATCGTCAATCTTCAATCCTCATTACTCAATCTTCAATCCTCAATCCTCAATCCTCAGTACTCAATCCTCATTCTTCAATCCTCAATCCTCAATCCTCAATCCTCAATCATCAATCCCGAATCCTCAATCCTGAATCCTCAATCTTCAGCCCTCAGTCCTCAACAGTCAGTTGTCAATCCTCAGTCCTCAATAGAATATCAACAATTCACAGTTTTCAATACACAATACTCAATAGAATATCAACAATTCACAGTTTTCAATACACAATACTCAATCTGCAATCTTAAGATCTCTATACACAAACATCAATTCTCATCACTCAACCCTCAACACTCAGTCCCCAATCCTCAATATTCAATCCTCAATCCTCAATCCTCAAACCTCAATCGTCAACCTTCAATCCTCAATGCTCAATCTTCAATCCTCAATCCTCAATCCTCAATCTTCGACCCACAATACTCAGTCTTCAATCCTCAATCCTCAATCCTCAATCCTCAATCCTCAATCCTCAATCCCAAATTCTCAATCCTCAATCCTCAATCCTCAATCCTGAACCGTCAATCCTCAGTCCTGAAACCTCAATCCCGAATCCTCAATCCTGAATCCTCAACCTTCAGACCTCAGTCCTCAACAATCAATTGTCAATCCTCAATCCTCGACAGAACATCCTCAATTCACAGTTTTCAATACTCAATCCCAATTCTTCAATCTTCAAGTCTCAATCCACATACATCAATCCTCATCACTCAACCCTCAACACTCATTCCTCAATCTTCAATCCTCAATCCAAAATCCTCAATCTTCAATTCTAAATACTCAATCTTCAGTCCTCAATCCTCAATTCTCAATCCTCAATGCTCAATCCTCAATCGTCAATCCTCAATTCCCAATCCTCAATCTTCAATCCTCAATCCTCAATTGTCAATACTCAATCCTCAGTCCTCAGTCCTCAAACCTCAATCCTCAACCCTCAGCCCTCATCCTCATTCCTCAATTCTCAATCCCCAATCCTCAATCCTCAATCTTCAATCCTCGATACTCAATCTTCAATCCTCAATCCTCAGTCCTCAAACCTCTATTCTGAACCCTCAATCCTGAATGCTCAACCTTCAATCCTCAATCCTCAATCTTCAATCCTCAATACTCAATCTTTAATCCTCAATCCTCAGTCCTTAAACTTCAATTCTGAGTCCTCAGCCCTGAATCCTCAGTCCTCAAACATCAATCCTTAATCCTCAATCTTCAGCCCTCAGTCCTCAACAATCAGTTGTCAATCCTCAATCATCAATAGAATATCACCAATTCACAGCTTTCAATACTCAATACTCAATCTGCCATCTTCAAATCTCTATCCACAAACATCAATTCTCATCACTCAACCCTCAACACTCAGTCCTCAATGTTCAATGCTCAATCCTCAATTCTCAATCCTCAATCCTCAATCCTCAGACCACAAACATCAATACTCAACCCTCAGTCCTCGTCCGCAGTCCACAACCCTCAATCCTCAATCCTCAATCTCCATACATCAATATTCAACCTTCAATCCTCAATCCTCAATACTCAATCCTCAATCCTCAATCCTCAATCCTCAATCTTCAATACCCAATCCTCAATCGCCAATCATCAATCCTCAATCCTCAATCCTCAAACCTCAATCCTCAATCCTCAGTAATCAAACATCAATCCTGAATCCTCAATCCTGAAACCTCAATCTTCAGCCCTCAGTCCTCAACAATCAGTTGCCAATCCTCAATCCTCAATAGAATATCACCAATTCACAGTTTGCAATACTCAATACTCAATCTGCCATCTTCACATCTCTATCCACAAACATCAATTCTCATCACTCAGCCCTCAGCACTCAGTCCTCAATGTTCAACGCTCAATCCTCAATTCTCAATCTTCATTCATCAATATTCAATCTTCAATCCTCAATACTCAATCCTCAATCCTCAATCCTCAATCCTCAATCCTCAATCCTGAATCCTCAATCCTGAATCCTCAATCTTCAGCCCTCAGTACTCAACAGTCAGTTGTCAATCCTCAATCCTCAATAGGATATCAACCATCACGGTTTCCAATACACAGTACTCAATCTGCAATCTGGAAACCTCTATACACAAACATCAACACTTATCACTCAACCCTCAACACGCAGTACCCAATCCTCAATATTCAATCCTCAATCCTCAATCCTCAATACTCATTCTTCAATCCTCAATACCCAATCCTCAACCTTCAATCCTCTATCCTCAATCCTCAATCCTCAATCCTCAATCTTCAATCCTCAATAATCAATCTTCAATCCTCAATCCGCAATCCTCAGTCCTCAAACCTCAATCCTCAATCCTCAATCCTCAATCATCAATCCTCAATACTCAATCTGCAATCCTCAATCCTCAGTCCTCAAACCTCAATTCTGAATCCTCAATCTTGAATCCTCAAGCTTCTGCCCTCAGTCATCAACAATCAGTTAACAATCCTCAATCCTCAATAGAATATCCTGAATTCACAGTTTTCAATACTCAATACTTAATCTGCAATCTTCAAATCTCTATCCACAAACATTCATTCCCATCACTCAACCCTCAACACTCAGTCCTCAATGTTCAATCCTCAATCCTCAATTCTCAATCTGCAATCCTCAATACTGAACCTTCAATCCTCAATCCTCAGTCCTCAATCCTCAATACCCATTCTTCAATCCTCAATACCCAATCCTCAATCTTCAATCCTCAGTCCCCAATCCCCAATCATCAATCCTCAATCCTCAATTCTGAATCCTCAATCTTCAGCCCGCAGTCCTCAACAATCAGTTGTCAATCCTCAATCCTCAATACAACAACATCAATTCACAGTTTTCAATACTCAATACTTAATCTGCAATCTTCAAATCTCTATCCACAAACATCAATTCTCATCACACAACCCGCAACACTCCGTCCCCAATCCTCAATCTTCAATCCTCAATCTTCAATCCTCAATACTCAATCCTCAATCCTCAATCGTCAATACTCAATACTCAATCGTCAATCCTCAATCCCCAATCCTCAACCTTCAATCCTCTATCCTCAATCCTCAATCCTCAATCCTCAATCTTCAATCCTCAATAATCAATCTTCAATCCTCAATCCGCAATCCTCAGTCCTCAAACCTCAATCCTCAATCCTCAATCCTAATTCGTCACTCGTCAATACCCAATCCTCAATCTTAAATCCTCAATCCTCAATCCTCAATTCTCAATCCTCAATCCTCAATCCTCAATCCTGAATCTTCAACCCTCAATACTCAATCTTCAATCCTCAATCCTCAGTCCTCAAACCTCAATTCTGAATCCTCAGTCCTGAATCCTCAACCTTCAGCCCTCAGTCCTTAACAATCAGATGTCAATCCTCAGTCCTCAATAGAATATAGTCAATTCACAGTATTCAATACTCAATACTCAATCTGCAATCTTCACATCTCTATCCACAAACATCAATTCTCACCGCTCAACCCTCAACACTCAGTCCTCAATGTTCAATCCTCAATCCTCAATTCTCTATCTCCAATCCTCAATACTGAATCTTCGATCCTAAATCCTCAATCCTCAATCCTCAATCCTCAATCCTCAATCTTCAATCCTCAGTCCGCAATCCTCAATCTTCAATCCTCAATCCTCAATCCTGAATCCTCAATCTTCAGCCCTCAGTCCTCAACAATCAGTTGTCAATCCTCAATCCTCAATCCTCAATCTTCAATCCTCAACCCTCAATCCTCAGTCCTGAAACCTCAATCCCGAATCCTCAATCCTGAATCCGCAAACTTCAGTCCTCAGTCCTCAACAATCAATTGTCAATCCTCAATCCTCAATAGAATATCCTCAATTCACAGTTTTCAATACTGAATCCCCATTCTTCTTTCTTCAAATCTCAATCCACAAACATCAATTCTCATCACTCAGCCCTCAACACTCAGTCCTCAATCATCAACCCTCAATCCTCAATCCTCAATCTTGAATCCTCAATACTCAATCTTCAATCCTCAATCCTCAATTCTCAATCCTCAACACTCAATCCTCAATCGTCAATCCTCATTCCCCAATCCTCAATCTTCAATCCTCTATCCTCAATCCTCAATCCTCAATCCCCAATCCTCAATCCTCAATCTCCAATACTCAATACTCAATCTTCAATCCTCAATCCTCAATCCTCAGTCCTCAATCCTCAATCCTCAATCGTCAATCCTCAATCCTCAATCCTCAATCCTCAATCCTCAATCCTCAACCCTCAATCCTCAGTCCTGAAACCTCAATCCCGAGTCCTTAATCCTGAATCCTCAAACTTCAGTCCTCAGACCTCAACAATCAATTTTCAATCCTCAATCCTCACTAGAATATCCTCAATTCACAGTTTTCAATACTCAATCTGCATTCTTCAATCTTCAAATCTCAATCCACAAACATCAATTCTCATCACTCAACCCTCAACACTCAGTCCACGATCATCAATCCTCAATCCTCCATCCTCAATCTTGAATCCTCAATACTCAATCTTCAATCCTGAATCCTCAGTACTCAATCCTCAACACTCAATCCTCAATCGTCAATCCTCAATCCCCAATCCTCAATCTTCAATCCTCTATCCTCAATCCTCAATGCTCAATCCTCAATCGTCAATCCTCAATTCCCATTCCTCAATCCTCAATATTCAGTCCTGAATCGTTAATCCTCATTCCTCAATCCTCAATCATCAATCCTCAATACTCAATCTTCAATCCTCAATCCTCAATCCTCAATCCTCAATCCTCAATTCTCAATCCTCAATCTTCAATCCTCAATACTCAATCTTCAACCCTCAATCTTCATTCCTCAATCCTCTACCCTCATTCTTCAATCCTCAACACCCAATCCTCAATCTTCAATCCTCAATCCTCAATCCTCAATTCTCAATCCTCAAACCTCAATCCTCAGACCTCAAACATCAATACTCAACCCTCAGCCCTCGTCCGCAATCCACAACCCTCAATCCTCAATCCTCAATCCTCAATCCTCAAACCTCAATCCTCAGTCCTGAAACCTCAATACCGAATCCTCAATCCTGATTCCTCAATCTTCAGCCCTCAGTCCTCAACAATCAATTGTCAATCCTCTATCCTCAATAGAATATCCTCAATTCACAGTTTTCAATACTCAATCCCTATTCTTCAAACTTCAAATCTCAATCCACAAACATCAATTCTCTTCACTCAACCCTCTACACTCAGTCCTCAATCTTCAATCCTCAATCCTAAATCCTCAATCTTCAATCCTCAATACTCAATCTTCAATCCTCAATCCTCAATTCTCAATCCTCAATAGTCAATTCTCAATCGTCAATCCTCAATTCCCAATCCTCAATCTTCAATCCTCAATCCTCAATCTTCAATCGTTACTCCTCAATCCTCAATCCCCAATCCTCAATCTTCAATCCTTAATCCTCAACCCTCAATCCCCAATCCTCAATCCTCAATACTCAATCTTCAACCCTCAATCTTCAATCCTCAATCCTTAATACTCATTCTTCAATCCTCAACACCCAATCCTCAATCTTCAATCCTCAATCCTCTATCCTCATTCTTCAATCCTCAATACCCAATCCTCAATCTTCAATCCTCAATCCTCAATCCTCAATTCTCAATCCTGAATCCTCAATCCTCAGACCTCAAACATCAATACTCAACCCTCAGTCCTCGTCCGCAATCCACAACCCTCAATCCTCAATCCTCAATCTTCAATCATCAATATTCAATCTTCAATCCTCAATCCTCAATCCTCTATCCTCAATCCTCAATCCTGAATGTTCAATCCTCAATACCCAATCCTCAATCTCAATCCTCAATACTCAATCCTCAATCCTCAATCCCCAATCCTCAGTCCTCAGGTCTCAATTCTCAATCCTCCATCCTACATCCTCAGACCTCAAACATCAATACTCAATCCTCAGTCCTGAAACATCAATACCGAATCGTCAATACTGAATCCTCAATCTTCAGCCCTCAGTCCTCAACAATCAATTGTCAATCCTCAATCCTCAATAGAATATCCTCAACTCACAGTTTTCAATACTCAATCCCCATTCTTCAATCTTCAAATCTCAATCCACAAACATCAATTCTCATCACTCAACACTCAACACTCAGTCCACAATCTTCAATCCTCAATCCTCAATCCTCAATCTTGAATCCTCAATACTCAATCGTCAATCCTCAATCCTCAATTCTCAATCCTCAACACTCAATCCTCAATCGTCAATCCTCAATCCCCAATCCTCAATCTTCAATCCTCTATCCTCAATCCTCAATCCTCAATCCTCAATCCTCAATCTTCAATACTCAATACTCAATCTTCAATCCTCAATCCTCAGTCCTCAGACCTCAATCCTCAATCCTCAATCCTCAATCCTCAATCCTCAATCTTCTATCCTCAATACTCAATCTGCAATCCTCAATCCTCAATCCTCAATCCTCAATCCTAATTCGTCACTCCTCGAAACCCAGTCCTCAATCTTCAATCCTCAATCCTCAATCCTCAATTCTCAATCTTCAATCCTCAATCCTCAATCCTCAATTTTCAATCCTCAATACTCAATCTTCAATACTCAATCCTCAATCCTCAATCCTCAATCCTCAATCCTCAATCCTCAATCCCAAATCCTCAATCCTCAATCCTCAACCCTCAACCCTCATTCCTCAGTCCTGCAACATCAATACCGAGTCGTCAATACTGAATCCTCAATCTTCAGCCCTCAGTCCTCAACAATCAATTGTCAATCCTCAATCCTCAATAGAATATCCTCAATTCACAGTTTTCAATACTCAATCCCCATTCTTCAAACATCAAATCTCATTCCACAAACATCAATTCTCTTCACTCAACCCTCAACAGTCAGTCCTCAATCTTCAATCCTCAATCCTAAATCCTCAATCTTCAATCCTCAATACTCAATCTTCAATCCTCAATCCTCAATTCTCAATCCTCAACACTCAATCCTCAATCGTCAATCCTCAATTCCCAATCCTCAATCTTCAATCCTCAATCCTCAATATTCAATCCTTAATCCTCAATCCTCAATCCCCAATCCTCAATCCCCAATCCTCAATCTTCAATCCTCAATACTCAATCTTCAATCCTCAATCCTCAATCCTCAATCCTCAATCCTCAATCCTCAATCCTCGATCTTCAATCCTCAATACTCAATCTTCAACCCTCAATCTTCAATCCTCAATCCTCAACCCACAATCCTCAGTCCTGATACCTCAATACCGAATCCTCAATCCTGAATCCTCAATCCTCAGCCCTCAGTCCTCAACAATCAATTGTCAATCCTCAACCCTCAATAGAATATCTTCAATTCACAGTTTTCAATACTCAATCCCCATTCTTCAATCTTCAAATATCAATCCACAAACATCAATTATCATCACTCAACCCTCAACACTCAGTCCTCAACCTTCAATCGTCAATCCTAAATCCGCAATCTTCAATCCTCAATACTCAACCTTCAATCATCAACCCTCAATCCTCAATCCTCAATGCTCAATCCTCAATCGTCAATCCTCAATTCCCATTCCTCAATCCTCAATGTTCAGTCCTGAATCGTTAATCCTCATTCCTCAATCCTCAATCATCAATCCTCAATACTCAATCTTCAATCCTCAATCCTCAATCCTCAATCCTCAATCCTCAATTCTCAATCCTCAATCTTCAATCCTCAATACTCAATCTTCAACCCTCAATCTTCATTCCTCAATCCTCTATCCTCATTCTTCAATCCTCAACACCCAATCCTCAATCTTCAATCCTCAATCCTCAATCCTCAATTCTCAATCCTCAAACCTCAATCCTCAGACCTCAAACATCAATACTCAACCCTCAGCCCTCGTCCGCAATCCACAACCCTCAATCCTCAATCCTCAATCCTCAATCCTCAAACCTCAATCCTCAGTCCTGAAACCTCAATACCGAATCCTCAATCCTGATTCCTCAATCTTCAGCCCTCAGTCCTCAACAATCAATTGTCAATCCTCTATCCTCAATAGAATATCCTCAATTCACAGTTTTCAATACTCAATCCCTATTCTTCAAACTTCAAATCTCAATCCACAAACATCAATTCTCTTCACTCAACCCTCAACACTCAGTCCACAATCTTCAATCCTCAATCCTAAATCCTCAATCTTCAATCCTCAATCCTCAATTCTCAATCCTCAATAGTCAATTCTCAATCGTCAATCCTCAATTCCCAATCCTCAATCTTCAATCCTCAATCCTCAATCTTCAATCGTTACTCCTCAATCCTCAATCCCCAATCCTCAATCTTCAATCCTTAATCCTCAACCCTCAATCCCCAATCCTCAATCCTCAATACTCAATCTTCAACCCTCAATCTTCAATCCTCAATCCTTAATACTCATTCTTCAATCCTCAACACCCAATCCTCAATATTCAATCCTCAATCCTCTATCCTCATTCTTCAATCCTCAATACCCAATCCTCAATCTTCAATCCTCAATCCTCAATCCTCAATTCTCAATCCTGAATCCTCAATCCTCAGACCTCAAACATCAATACTCAACCCTCAGTCCTCGTCCGCAATCCACAACCCTCAATCCTCAATCCTCAATCTTCAATCATCAATATTCAATCTTCAATCCTCAATCCTCAATCCTCTATCCTCAATCCTCAATCCTGAATGTTCAATCCTCAATACCCAATCCTCAATCTCAATCCTCAATACTCAATCCTCAATCCTCAATCCCCAATCCTCAGTCCTCAGTCCTCAATTCTCAATCCTCCATCCTCAATCCTCAGACCTCAAACATCAATACTCAATCCTCAATCCTCAATAGAATATCCTCAATTCACAGTTTTCAATACTCAATCCCCATTCTTCAAACTTCAAATCTCAATCCACAAACATCAATTCTCTTCACTCAACCCTCAACACTTAGTCCTCAATCTTCAATCCTCAATCCTCAATTCTCAATCCTCAATCCTCAATCCTCAATCTTCAATACTCAATACTCAATCTTCAATCCTCAATCCTCAGTCCTCAGCCCTCAATCCTCAATCCTCAATCCTCAATCCTCAATCCTCAATCTTCAAAACTGAATCCTCAATCCTCAATCCCCAATCCTCAATCTTCAATCCTCAATACTCAATCTTCAATCCTCAATACTCAACCCTGAATCCTCAATCCTCAATCCTGAGTCCTCAATCCTCAATTCTCAATCCTCAATCCTCAAACCTCAGACCTCAAACATCAATACTCAACCCTCAGCCCTCGTCCGCAATCCACAACCCTCAATAGTCAATCCTCAATCTTCAATCATCAATAATCAATCTTCAACCCTCAATCCTCAATCCTCCATCCTCAATCCTCAATCCTCAATCCTCAATCCTCGATCCTCAGTCCTGAAACCTCAATACCGAATCCTCAATCCTGATTCCTCAATCTTCAGCCCTCAGTCCTCAACAATCAATTGTCAATCCTCTATCCTCAATAGAATATCCCCAATTTACAGTTTTCAATACTCAATCCCCATTCTTCAATCTTCAAATCTCAATCCACAAACATCAATTCTCATCACTCAACCCTCAACACTCAGTCCACAATCTTCAACCCTCAATCCTCAATCCTCAATCTTGATTCCTCAATACTCAATCGTCAACCCTCAATCCTCAATTCTCAATCCTCAACACTCAATCCTCAATCGTCAATCCTCAATCCCCAATCCTCAATCTTCAATCCTCTATCCTCAATCCTCAATCCTCAATCCTCAATCCTCAATCTTCAATACTCAATACTCAATCTTCAATCCTCAATCCTCAGTCCTCAGACCTCAATCCTCAATCCTCAATCCTCAATCATCAATTTCTATCCTCAATACTCAATCTGCAATCCTCAATCCTCAATCCTCAATCCTCAATCCTAATTCGTCACTCCTCGAAACCCAGTCCCCAATCTTCAATCCTCAATCCTCAATCCTCAATTCTCAATCTTCAATCCTCAATCCTCAATCCTCAATTTTCAATCCTCAATACTCAATCTTCAATACTCAATCCTCAATCCTCAATCCTCAATCCTCAATCCTCAATCCTCAAACCTCAATCCTCAATCCTCAATCCTCAATTCTCAATCCTCAATCTTCTATCCTCAATACTCAATCTTCAACCCTCAATCTTCATTCCTCAATCCTCTATCCTCATTCTTCAATCCTCAACACCCAATCCTCAATCTTCAATCCTCAATCCTCAATCCTCAGACCTCAAACATCAAAATCTCAACCCTCAGTCCTCGTCCGCAATCCACAACCCTCAATCCTCAATCCTCAATCTTCAATCATCAATATTCAATGTTCAATCCTCAATCCTCAATCCTCTATCCTCAATCCTCAATCCTGAATGTTCAATCCTCAATACCCAATCCTCAATCTTCAATCCTCAATACTCAATCCTCAATCCTCAATCCTCAATCCTCAATCCTCAGTCCTCAATCCTCAATTCTCAATCCTCAATCCTCAAACCTCAGACCTCAAATATCAATACTCAACCCCGAGCCCTCGTCCGCAATCCACAACCCTCAATCCTCAATCCTCAATCCTCAATCCTCTATCCTCAATCCTCAATCCTGAATGTTCAATCCTCAATTCCCAATCCTCAACCTTCAATCCTCAATCCTCAATCCTCAATCCTGAAACCTCAATCGTCAGTCCTGAAACCTCAATACCGAATCCTCAATCCTGATTCCTCAATCTTCAGCCCTCAATCCTCAGTCCTGAAACCTCAACCCCGAGTCCTTAATCCTGAATCCGCAAACTTCAGTCCTCAGACCTCAACAATCAATTCTCAATCCTCAATCCTCAATAGAATATCCTCAATTCACAGTTTTGAATACTCAATCCCCATTCTTCAATCTTCAAATCTCAATCCACAAACATCAATTCTCATCACTCAACCCTCAACACTCAGTCCACAATCTTCAACCCTCAATCCTTAATCCTCAATCTTGAATCCTCAATACTCAATCTTCAAACCTGAATCCTCAATTCTCAGTCCTCAACACTCAAACCTCATTGCTCAATCCTCAATCCCTAATCCTCAATCTTCAATCCTCTATCCTCAATCCTCAATCCTCAATCCCCAATCCTCAATCTTCAATCCTCAATCCTCAATCCTGAATCCTCAATCCTCAATACCAAATCCTCAATCTTCAATCCTCAACACTCAATCCTCAATACGCAATCCTCAATCCTCATTCTTCAATCCTCAACACCCAATCCTCAAACTTCAATCCTCAATCCTCAATCCTCAATTCTGAATCCTCAATCCTCAATCCTCAGACATCAGACATCAATACTCAACCCTCAGTCCTCGATCCTCAATCCTCAATCCTCAATCTTCAATCCTCAATACTCAATCTTTAATCCTCAATCCTCAGTCCTCAAACCTCAATTCTGAATACTCAGTCCTGAATACTCAACCTTCAGCCCTCAGTCCTCAACAATCAGTTGCCAATCCTCAGTCCTCAATAGAATATCCTCAATTCACAGCTTTCAATACTCAATACTCAATCTGCATTCTTCAAATCTCTATCCACAAACATCAATTCTCATAACTCAACCCTCAACACTCAGTCCTCAATGTTCAGTCCTCAATCCTCAATTCTCAATATTCAATCCTCAATTCTGAATCTTCAACCCTAATTCCTCAATCCTCAATTCTCAATCCTCAATCCTCAATCTTCAACCCTCAGTCCCCAAACCTCAATCTTCAATCCTCAATCCTCAATCCTGAATCCTCAATCTTCAGCACTCAGTCTTCAACAATCAGTTGTCAATGCTCAATCCTCAATACAACGTCACCAATGCACAGTTTTCAATACTCAATACTCAATCTGCAATCTCCAAATCTCTATCCACAAGCATCAATTCTCATCACTCAACCCTCAACCCTCGGTCCCCAATCTTCAATCCTCAATCCTCAATCCTCGATCTTGAATCCTTAATACTCAATCTTCAATCCTGAATCCTCAATTCTCAATCCTCAACACTCAATCCTCAATCGTCAATCCTCAATCCCCAATCCTCAATCTTCAATCCTCTTGCCGCAATCCTCAATCCTCAATACTCAATCCTCAATCTTCAATACTCAATGCTCAATCTTCAATCCTCAATCCTCAATCCTCAGTCCTCAATCCTCAATCCTCAATCCTCAATCCTCAATCCACAATCTTCTATCCTCAATACTCAATCTGCAATCCTCAATCCTCAATCCTCAATCCTCAAACCTAATTCGTCACTCCTCGAAACCCAGTCCTCAATCTTCAATCCTCAATCCTCAATCATCAATTCTCTATCCTCAACCCTCAATCCTCAATCCTCAATCTTCAATCCTCAATACTCAATCTTCAATACACAATCCTCAATCCTCAATCCTCAATCCTCAATCCTCAATCCTCAATCCTGAATCCCAAATCCTCAATCCTCAATCCTCAATCCTCAACCCTGAATCCTCAGTGCTGAAACATCAATACCGAATCCTCAATACTCAATCTTCAATCCTCAATCCTCAATCCTCAATCCTCAATCCTCAATCCTCAATCCTCAATCTTCAATCCTCAATACTCAGTCTTCAACCCTCAATCTTCAATCCTCAATCCTCATTCTTCAATCCTCAACACCCAATCCTCAATCTGCAATCCTCAATCCTCAATCCTCAATTCTCAATCCTCATTCCTCAATCCTCAGACCTCAAACATCAATACTCAACCCTCTGTCCTCGTCCGCAATCCACAACCCTCAATCCTCAATCCTCAATCTTCAATCATCAATATTCAATCTTCAATCCTCAATACTCAATCCTCTATCCTCAATCCTCAATCCTGAATCTTCAATCCTCAATACACAATCCTCAATCTTCAATCCTCAGTACTCAATCCTCAATCCTCAATCCTCGAATTCTCAGTCCTCAAACCTCAATCCTGAATCCTCAATCCTGAAACCTCAATCTTCAGCCCTCAGTCCTCGACGATAAATAGTCAGTCCACAATCCTCAATAGAATATACCCAATTCGCAGTTTTCAATACTCAATCCCCAATCTTCAATTTTCAAATCTCAATCCACAAACGTCAATTCTCATCACTCAACGCTCAACACTCAGTCCCCAATCCTCAATCTTCAATGCTCAATCCTCAATCCTCAATCCTCAACCCTCAATCTTCAATCCTCAATACTCTATCTTCAATCCTCAATCCTCAATCCTCAATCCTCAATCCTCAATCCTCAATCCTCAATCCTCAATCGTCAATCTTCAGCCCTCAGTCCTCAACAATCAGTTGTCAATCCTCAATCCTCAATACAACATCATCAATTCACAGTTTTCAATACTCAATACTCAATCTGCAATCTTCAAATCTCTATCCACGAACATCAATTCTCATCACTCAACCCTCAACACTCCGTCCCCAACCCTCAATCTTCAATCCTCAATCCTCAATCCTCAATCATCAATCCTCAATATTCAATCCTCAATACTCAGCCTTCAATCCTCAATCCTCAATCTTCAATCCTTAATCCTTAATCCTCCATCCCCAATCCTCAATCTTCAATCCTCAATACTCAATCTTCAATCCTCAATCCTCAATCTTCAATCCTCAATACTCAATCTTCAATCTTCAATCCTCAATCCTCAATCCTGAATCCTCAATCCTCAAACCTCAGTCATCAATCTTCAATCCTCAATACTCAATCTCCAACACTCAATCTTCAATCCCCAATCCTCAATCCTCATTCTTCAATCCTCAACACCCAATCCTCAATCTTCAATCCTCAGTCCTCAATACTCAATTCTCAATCCTCAGTCCTCAATCCTCAGACCTCAAGCATCAATACTCAACCCTCAGTCCTCGTCCGCAATCCACAACCCTCAATCCTCTATCCTCAATCTTCAATCATCAATATTCAATCTTCAATCCTCAATCCTCAATCCTCAATTCTCAATCCGCAATACTCAATCCTCAATCGTCAATCCTCAATCCTGAATCCTCAACGTTCAATCCTCAACACTCAATCTTCAATACTCAATCCTCAATCCTCAATCCTCAATCCTCAATCCTCAATACTCAATCCTCAATCCCAAATCCTTAATCCTCAATCCTCAATCCTCAACCCACAATCCTCAGTCCTGAAACATCAATACCGGATCCTCAATCCTGAATCCTCAATCTTCAGCCCTCAGTCCTCAAGAATCAATTGTCAATCCTCAATCCTCAATAGAATATCTTCAGTTAGCAGTTTTCAATACTCAATCCCCATTCTTCAATCTTCACATCTCAATCAACAAACATCAATTATCATCACTCAACCCTCAACACTCAGTCCTCAATCTTCAATCGTCAATCCTAAATCCGCAATCTTCAATCCTCAATACTCAACCTTCAATCCTCAACCCTCAATCCTCAATCCTCAATACTCAATCCTCAATCGTCAATCCTCAATTCCCAATCCTCAATCTTCAATCCTCTATACTCAATCCTCAATCCTGAATGTTCAATCCACAATACCCAATCCTCAATCTTCAATCCTCAGTCCTCAATCCTCAATCCTCAATCCTCAATCCTCAATTCTCAATCCGCAATACTCAATCCTCAATCGTCAATCCTCAATCCTGAATCCTCAACATTCAATCCTCAATACTCAATCTTCAATACTCAATCCTTAATCCTCAATCCTCAATCCTCAATCCTCAATCCTCAATCCCAAATCCTTAATCCTCAATCCTCAATCCTCAACCCACAATCCTCAGTCCTGATACCTCAATACCGAATCCTCAATCCTGAATCCTCAATCCTCAGCCCTCAGTCCTCAAGAATCAATTGTCAATCCTCAATCCTCAATAGAATATCTTCAATTAGCAGTTTTCAATACTCAATCCCCATTCTTCAATCTTCAAATCTCAATCCACAAACATCAATTATCATCACTCAACCCTCAACACTCAGTCCTCAATCTTCAATCGTCAATCCTAAATCCGCCATCTTCAATCCTCAATACTCAACCTTCAATCCTCAACCCTCAATCCTCAATCCTCAATACTCAATCCTCAACTGTCAATCCTCAATTCCCAATCCTCAATCTTCAATCCTCAATCCTCAATCTTCAATCCTGAATCGTCAATCCTCAATCCTCAATCCTCAATCCTCAATCTTCAATCCTTAATCCTCACTCCTCAATCCCCAATCCTCAATCTTCAATCCTCAATACTCAATCTTCAATACTCAATCCTCAATCCTCAATCCTCAATCCTCAATCCTCAATCCTCAATCCTCAATCTTCAATCCTCAATACTCAATCTTCAACCCTCAATCTTCAATCCTCAATCCTCAATTCTCATTCTTCAATCCTCAACACCCAATCCTCAATCTTCAATCCTCAATCCTCAACCCTCAATTCTCAATCCTCAATCCTCAATCCTCAGACCTCAAACATCAATACTCAACCCTCAGTCCTCGTCCGCAATCGACAACGCTCAATCCTCAATCCTCAATCTTCAATCATCAATATTCAACCTTCAATCCTCAATACTCAATCCTCTATCCTCAATCCTCAATCCTGAATGTTCAATTCTCAATACCCAATCCTCAATCTTCAATCCTCAATACTCAATCCTTAATCCTCAATCCTCAATCCTCAGTCCTCAAACCTCAATCCTGAATCCTCGATCCTGAATCCTCAATCTTCAGCCCTCAGTCCTCAACAACCAATTGTCAGTCCTCAATCCTCAATAGAATATACCCAATTCGCAGTTTTCAATACTCAATCCCCAAACCTCAATCTTCAAGTCTCAATCCACAAACATCAATTCTCATCACTCAACGCTCAACACTCAGTCCCCAATCATCAATCTTCAATCCTCAATCATCAATCCTCAATCCTCAATCCTCAATCTTCAATCCTCAGTGCTCAAACTTCAATCCTCAATCCTCAATCCTCAGTCCTCAATCCTCAATCCTCTATCCTCAATCGTCAATCTCCAATCCTGAATACTCAATCTTCAATCCTCAATCCTCAATCCTCAATCCTCAATCCTCATTCTTCAATCCTCAATACACAATTCTCAATCTTCAATCCTCAATCCTCAATTCTCAACACTCAATCCTCAATCGTCAGACCTCAAACATCAATACTCAACCCTCAGGAGTCGTCCGCAATCCACAACCCTCAATCCTCAATCCTCAACCTTCAATCATCAATATTCAATCTTCAATCCTCAATCATCAATCCTCTATACTCAATCCTCAATCCTGAATGTTCAATCCACAATACCCAATCCTCAATGTTCAATCCTCAATCCTCAATCCTCAGTCCTCAATCCTCAATCCTCAATCCTCAATCCTCAATCCTCATTCTTCAATCCTCAATACCAAATCCTCAATCCTCAATCCTCAATCCTCAATCCTCAATTCGCAATCCTCAATCCTCAATCCTCAGACCTCAAGCATCAATACCCAACCCTCTGTCCTCGTCCTCAATCCACAACCCTTAATCCTAAATCCGCAATGTTCAATCATCAATATTCAACCTTCAATCCTCAATCCTCAATCCTCAATTGTCTATCCTCAATCCTCAGTCCTTAGTCCTCAAACCTCAATCCTCAACCCTCAACCCTCATCCTCAATCCTCAATCCTCAATCCTCAATCATCAATCCTCAATTTTCAATCCTCAATACTCAATCCTCAATCCTCAATCCTCAATCCTCAATCC
Source organism: Calliopsis andreniformis (assembly GCF_051401765.1). Classification (NCBI taxonomy): domain Eukaryota; kingdom Metazoa; phylum Arthropoda; class Insecta; order Hymenoptera; family Andrenidae; genus Calliopsis; species Calliopsis andreniformis. The sequence goes on along the minus strand of NW_027480587.1, from coordinate 59,622 downwards.
TCAATCCTCAATCCTCAATCCTCAATCGTCAACCCTCAATCCTCAGTCCTGAAACCTCAATCCCGAATCCTCAATCCTGAATCCGCAAACTTAAGTCCTCAGACCTCAACAATCAATTGTCAATCCTCAATCCTCAATAGAATATCCTCAATTCACAGTTTTCAATACTCAATCCCCATTCTTCAATCTTCAAATCTCAATCCACAAACATCAATTCTCATCACTCAACCCTCAACACTCAGTCCACGGTCTTCAATCCTCAATCCTCAATCCTCAATCTTGAATCCTCAATACTCAATCTTCAATCCTGAATCCTCAACTCTCAATCCTCAACACTCAAACCTCAATCGTCAATCCTCAATCCCCAATCCTCAATCTTCAATCCTCTATCCTCAATCCTCAATCCTCAATCCTCAATCCTCAATCTTCAATACTCAATACTCAATCTTCAATCCTCAACCCTCAATCCTCAGTCCTCAGTCCTCAATCCTCAATCCTCAAACCTCAATCATCAATCTTCAATCCTCAATACTCAATCTTCAACACTCAATCTTCAATCCCCAATCCTCAATCCTCATTCTTCAATCCTCAACACCCAATCCTCAATCTTCAATCCTCAGTCCTCAATCCGCAATTCTCAATCCTCAGTCCTCAATCCTCAGACCTCAAGCATCAATACACAACCCACAGTCCTCGTCCGCAATCCACAGCCCTCAATCCTCAATCCTGAATCTTCAATCATCAATATTCAATCTTCAATCCTCAATCCTCAATCCTCAATTCTCAATCCGCAATACTCAATCCTCAATCGTCAATCCTCAATCCTGAATCCTCAACATTCAATCCTCAATACTCAATCTTCAATACTCAATCCTCAATACTCAGTCCTCAATCCTCAATAGAATATCTTCAATTAACAGTTTTCAATACTCAATCCCCATACTTCAATCTTCAAATCTCAATCCACAAACATCAATTCTCATCACTCAACCCTCAAAACTCAGTCCACGGTCTTCAATCCTCAATCCTCAATCCTCAATCTTGAATCCTCAATACTCAATCTTCAATCCTGAATCCTCAACTCTCAATCCTCAACACTCAATCCTCAATCGTCAATCCTCAATCCCCAATCCTCAATCTTCAATCCTCTATCCTCAATCCTCAATCCTCAATCCTCAATCCTCAATCTTCAATACTCAATACTCAATCTTCAATCCTCAACCCTCAATCCTCAGTCCTCAGTCCTCAATCCTCAATCCTCAATCCTCAATCTTCTATCCTCAATACTCAATCCGCAATCCTCAATCCTCAATCCTCAATCCTCAATCCTAATTCGTCACTCCTTGAAGCCCAGTACTCAATCTTCAATCCTCAATCCTCAATCCTTAATCCTCAATCCTCAATCCTCAATCCTCAATCCTCAATCCCAAATCCTTAATCCTCAATCCTAAATGCTCAACCCACAATCCTCAGTCCTGATACCTCAATACCGAATCCTCAATCCTGAATCCTCAATCCTCAGCCCTCAGTCCTCAAGAATCAATTGTCAATCCTCAATCCTCAATAGAATATCTTCAATTAACAGTTTTCAATACTCAATCCCCATTCTTCAATCTTCAAATCTCAATCCACAAACATCAATTATCATCACTCAACCCTCAACACTCAGTCCTCAATCTTCAATCGTCAATCCTAAATCCGCAATCTTCAATCCTCAATACTCAACCTTCAGTCCTCAACCCTCAATCCTCAATCCTCAATACTCAATCCTCAATCGTCAATCCTCAATCCCAATCCTCAATCTTCAATCCTCAATCCTCAATCTTCAATCCAGAATCGTCAATCCTCAAACCTCAATCCTCAATCTTCAATCCTCGATACTCAATCTTCAATCCTCAATCCTCAATCCTCAATCCTCAATCCTCAATCCTCAATCCTCAATCTTCAATCCTCAATACTCAATCTTCAACCCTCAATCTTCAATCCTCAATCCTCTATCCTCACTCTTCAATCCTCAACACCCAATCCTCAATCTTCAATCCTCAATCCTCAATCCTCAATTCTCAATCCTCAATCCTCAATCGTCAGACCTCAAACATCAGTACTCAACCCTCAGTCCTCGTCCGCAATCCACAACCCTCAATCCTCAGTCCTGAAACATCAATTCCAAATCCTCAATCTTGAATCCTCAACCTTCAGCCCTCAGTCCTCAACAATCAGTTGTCAATCCTCAATCCTCAATAGAGTATCCTCAATTCACAGCTTTCAATACTCAATCCCCATTCTTCAATCATCAAATCTCAATCCACAAACATCAATTCTCATCACTCAACCCACAACACTCATTCCTCAATCTTCAATCCTCAATACTCAATCTTCAATCCTCAATCCTCAATTCTCAATCCTCAATACTCAATCCTCAATCGTCAATCCTCAATTCCCAATCGTCAATCTTCAATCCTCAATCCTCAATCTTCAGTCCTTAATCCTCAATCCTCCATCCCCAATCCTCAATCTTCAATCCTCAATACTCAATCTTCAATCTTCTATCCTCAATCCTCAGTCCCCAATCCTCAAACCTCAATCATCAATCTTCAATCCTCAATACTCAATCTTCAACACTCAATCTTCAATCCCCAATCCTCAATCCTCATTCTTGAATCCTCAACACCCAATCCTCAATCTTCAATCCTCAGTCCTCAATCCTCAATTCTCAATCCTCAGTCCTCAATCCTCAGACCACATGCATCAATACTCAACCCTCAGTCCTCGTCCGCAATCCACAACCCTCAATCCTCAATCCTCAATCTTCAATCCTCAATACTCAACCTTCAATCCTCAACCCTCAATCCTCAATCCTCAATACTCAATCCTCAATCGTCAATCCTCAATCCCCAATCCTCAATCTTCAATCCTCAATCCTCAATCTTCAATCCTGAATCGTCAATCCTCAATCCTCAATCCTCAATCTTCAATCTTCAATACTCAATCTTCAATCTTCAATCCTCAGTCCTCAATCCTCAATCCTCAATCCTCAAACCTCAATCATCAATCTTCAATCCTCAATACTCAATCTTCAACACTCAATCTTCAATCCCCAATCCTCAATCCTCATTCTTCAATCCTCAACACCCAATCCTCAATCTTCAATCCTGAGTCCTCAATCCGCAATTCTCAATCCTCAGTCCTCAATCCTCAGACCTCAAGCATCAATACACAACCCACAGTCCTCGTCCGCAATCCACAGCCCTCAATCCTCAATCCTCAATCTTCAATCATCAATATTCAATCTTCAATCCTCAATCCTCAATCCTCAATTCTCAATCCGCAATACTCAATCCTCAATCGTCAATCCTCAATCCTGAATCCTCAACATTCAATCCTCAATACTCAATCTTCAATACTCAATCCTCAATACTCAATCCTCAATCCTCAATTCTCAATCCTCAATCCTCAATCCTAGGACCTCAAACATCAATACTTAACCCTCAGTCCTCGTCCGCAATCCACAACACTCAATCCTCAATCCTCAATCCTCTATCCTCAATCCTCAATCCTGAATGTTCAATACTGAATACCCAATCCTCAATATTTAATCCTCAATCCTCAACCGTCAACACTCAATTCCCAATCCTCAATCTTCAATCCTCAATCCTCAATCCTGAATCCTCAATCCTCAACCTTCAATCCACAATACTCAATCTTCAACCCTCAATCTTCAATCCTCAATCCTCTATCCTCATTCTTCAATCCTCAACACCCAATCCTCAATCTTCAATCCTCAATCCTCAATCCTCAATTCTCAATCCTCAATTCTCTATCCTCAATCTTCAGTCCTTAGTCCTCAAACCTCAATCCTCAACTCTCAACCCTCATCCTCAATCCTCAATCCTCAATCCTCAATCCTCAATCCTCAATCCCAAATCCTCAATCCTCAATCCTCAATCCTCAACCCTCAATCCTCAGTCCTGAAACATCAATTCCAAATCCTCAATCTTGAACCCTCAACTTTGATCCCTCAGTCCTCAACAATCAGTTGTCAATCCTCAATCCTCAATAGAATATCCTCAATTCACAGCTTTCAATACTCAATCCCCATTCTTCAATCATCAAATCTCAATCCACAAACATCAATTCTCATCACTCAACCCTCAACACTCAGTCCTCAATCCTCAATCCCCATTCCTAAATCCTCAATCTTCAATCCTCAATACTCAATCTTCAATCCTCAATCCTCAATTCTCAATCCTCAATACTCAATCCTCAATCGTCAATCCTCAATTCCCAATCGTCAATCTTCAATCCTCAATCCTCAATCTTCAATCCTTAATCCTCAGTCCTCCATCCCCAATCCTCAATCTTCAATCCTCAATACTCAATCTTCAATCTTCAATCCTCAATACTCAATCCTCAATCCTCAATCCTCAAACCTCAATCATCAATCTTCAATCCTCAATACTCAATCTTCAACACTCAATCTTCAATCCCCAATCCTCAATCCTCATTCTTCAATCCTCAACACCCAATCCTCAATCTTCAATCCTCAGTCCTCAATACTCAATTCTCAATCCTCAGTCCTCAATCCTCCTACCTCAAGCATCAATACTCAACCCTCAGTCCTCGTCCGCAATCCACAACCCTCAATCCTCTATCCTCAATCTTCAATCATCAATATTCAATCTTCAATCCTCAATCCTCAATCTTCAATTCTCAATCCGCAATACTCAATCCTCAATCGTCAATCCTCAATCCTGAATCCTCAACGTTCAATCCTCAACACTCAATCTTCAATACTCAATCCTCAATCCTCAATCCTCAATCCTCAATCCTCAATCCTCAATCCTCAATCCCAAATCCTTAATCCTCAATCCTCAATCCTCAACCCACAATCCTCAGTCCTGATACCTCAATACCGAATCCTCAATCCTGAATCCTCAATCCTCAGCCCTCAGTCCTCAAGAATCAATTGTCAATCCTCAATTCTCAATAGAATATCTTCAATTAACAGTTTTCAATACTCAATCCCCATTCTTCAATCTTCAAATCTCAATCCACAAACATCAATTATCATCACTCAACCCTCAACACTCAGTCCTCAATCTTCAATCGTCAATCCTAAATCCGCAATCTTCAATCCTCAATACTCAACCTTCAATCCTCAACCCTCAATCCTCAATCCTCAATACTCAATCCTCAATCGTCAATCCTCAATTCCCAATCCTCAATCTTCAATCCTCAATCCTCAATCTTCAATGCTGAATCGTCAATCCTCAATCCTCAATCCTCAATCTTCAATCTTCAATACTCAATCTTCAATCTTCAATCCTCAATCCTCAATCCTCAATCCTCAATCCTCAATCCTCAATCTTCAATCCTCAATACTCAATCCTCAATCCTCAATTCTCAATCCTCAATCCTCAATCGTCAGACCTCAAGCATCAGTACTCAACCCTCAGTCCTCGTCCGCAATCCACAACCCTCAATCCACAATACTCAATCTTCAATCATCAATATTCAATCTTCAATCCTCAATCCTCAATCTTCTATCCTCAATCCTCAATCCTGAATGTTCAATCCTCAATACCCAATTCTCAATCTTCAATCCTCAATACTCAATCCTCAATCCTCAATCCTCAATCCTCAGTCCTCAATCCCTAATTCTCAATCCTCAGTCCTCAATCCTAAAGACCTCAAACATCAATACTCAACCCTCAGCCCCCGTCCGCAATCCACAACCCTCAATCCTCAATCCTCAATCTTCAATCATCAATATTCAACCTTCAATCCTCAATCCTCAATCCTCTATCCTCAGTCCTCAATCCTGAATGTTCAATCCTCAATACCCTATCCTCAACCTTCAATCCTCAACCCTCAATCCTCAATCCTCAAACCTCAATCCTCAGTCCTGAAACCTCAATACCGAATCCTCAATCCTGAATCCTCAATCTTCAGCCCTCAGTCCTCAACAATCAATTGTCAATCCTCAATCCTCAATAGAATATCCTCAATTCACAGTTTTCAATACTCAATCCCCATTCTTCAATCTTCAAATCTCAGCCCACAAACATCAATTCTCATCACTCAACCCTCAACACTCAGTCCTCAATCTTCAATCCTCAATCCTAAATCCTCAATTTTCAATCCTCAATACTCAATCTTCAATCCTCAATCCTCAATTCTCTATCCTCAATCCTCAATCCTCAATCCTCAATCCTCAACCTACAATCCTCAATACTCAATCTTCAACTCTCAATCTTCAATTCTCAATCCTCTATCCTCATTCTTCAATCCTCAACACCCAATCCTCAATCTTCAATCCTCAATCCTCAATCCTCAATTCTCAATCCTCAATCCTCAATCCTAGGACCTCAAACATCAATACTTAACCCTCAGTCCTCGTCCGCAATCCACAACACTCAATCCTCAATCCTCAATCCTCTATCCTCAATCCTCAATCCTGAATGTTCAATACTGAATACCCAATCCTCAATATTTAATCCTCAATCCTCAACCGTCAACACTCAATTCCCAATCCTCAATCTTCAATCCTCAATCCTCAATCCTGAATCCTCAATCCTCAACCTTCAATCCACAATACTCAATCTTCAACCCTCAATCTTCAATCCTCAATCCTCTATCCTCATTCTTCAATCCTCAACACCCAATCCTCAATCTTCAATCCTCAATCCTCAATCCTCAATTCTCAATCCTCAATTCTCTATCCTCAATCTTCAGTCCTTAGTCCTCAAACCTCAATCCTCAACTCTCAACCCTCATCCTCAATCCTCAATCCTCAATCCTCAATCCTCAATCCTCAATCCCAAATCCTCAATCCTCAATCCTCAATCCTCAACCCTCAATCCTCAGTCCTGAAACATCAATTCCAAATCCTCAATCTTGAACCCTCAACTTTGATCCCTCAGTCCTCAACAATCAGTTGTCAATCCTCAATCCTCAATAGAATATCCTCAATTCACAGCTTTCAATACTCAATCCCCATTCTTCAATCATCAAATCTCAATCCACAAACATCAATTCTCATCACTCAACCCTCAACACTCAGTCCTCAATCCTCAATCCCCATTCCTAAATCCTCAATCTTCAATCCTCAATACTCAATCTTCAATCCTCAATCCTCAATTCTCAATCCTCAATACTCAATCCTCAATCGTCAATCCTCAATTCCCAATCGTCAATCTTCAATCCTCAATCCTCAATCTTCAATCCTTAATCCTCAGTCCTCCATCCCCAATCCTCAATCTTCAATCCTCAATACTCAATCTTCAATCTTCAATCCTCAATACTCAATCCTCAATCCTCAATCCTCAAACCTCAATCATCAATCTTCAATCCTCAATACTCAATCTTCAACACTCAATCTTCAATCCCCAATCCTCAATCCTCATTCTTCAATCCTCAACACCCAATCCTCAATCTTCAATCCTCAGTCCTCAATACTCAATTCTCAATCCTCAGTCCTCAATCCTCCTACCTCAAGCATCAATACTCAACCCTCAGTCCTCGTCCGCAATCCACAACCCTCAATCCTCTATCCTCAATCTTCAATCATCAATATTCAATCTTCAATCCTCAATCCTCAATCTTCAATTCTCAATCCGCAATACTCAATCCTCAATCGTCAATCCTCAATCCTGAATCCTCAACGTTCAATCCTCAACACTCAATCTTCAATACTCAATCCTCAATCCTCAATCCTCAATCCTCAATCCTCAATCCTCAATCCTCAATCCCAAATCCTTAATCCTCAATCCTCAATCCTCAACCCACAATCCTCAGTCCTGAAACATCAATACCGAATCCTCAATCCTGAATCCTCAATCTTCAGCCCTCAGTCCTCAAGAATCAATTGTCAATCCTCAATCCTCAATAGAATATCTTCAGTTAGCAGTTTTCAATCCTCAATCCCCATTCTTCAATCTTCAAATCTCAATCAACAAACATCAATTATCATCACTCAACCCTCAACACTCATTCCTCAATCCTCAATCTTCAATCATCAATATTCAATCTTCAATCCTCAATCGTCAATCCTCAATTCTCAATCCGCAATACTCAATCCTCAATCGTCAATCCTCAATCCTGAATCCTCAATCCTCAGCCCTCAGTCCTCAAGAATCAATTGTCAATCCTCAATCCTCAATAGAATATCTTCAATTAACAGTTTTCAATACTCAATCCCCATTCTTCAATCTTCAAATCTCAATCCACAAACATCAATTATCATCACTCAACCCTCAACACTCAGTCCTCAATCTTCAATCGTCAATCCTAAATCCGCAATCTTCAATCCTCAATACTCAACCTTCAGTCCTCAACCCTCAATCCTCAGTCCTCAATACTCAATCCTCAATCGTCAATCCTCAATCCCAATCCTCAATCTTCAATCCTCAATCCTCAATCTTCAATCCAGAATCGTCAATCCTCAAACCTCAATCCTCAATCTTCAATCCTCGATACTCAATCTTCAATCCTCAATCCTCAATCCTCAATCCTCAATCCTCAATCCTCAATCCTCAATCTTCAATCCTCAATACTCAATCTTCAACCCTCAATCTTCAATCCTCAATCCTCTATCCTCACTCTTCAATCCTCAACACCCAATCCTCAATCTTCAATCCTCAATCCTCAATCCTCAATTCTCAATCCTCAATCCTCAATCGTCAGACCTCAAACATCAGTACTCAACCCTCAGTCCTCGTCCGCAATCCACAACCCTCAATCCTCAGTCCTGAAACATCAATTCCAAATCCTCAATCTTGAATCCTCAACCTTCAGCCCTCAGTCCTCAACAATCAGTTGTTAATCCTCAATCCTCAATAGAGTATCCTCAATTCACAGCTTTCAATACTCAATCCCCATTCTTCAATCATCAAATCTCAATCCACAAACATCAATTCTCATCACTCAACCCACAACACTCATTCCTCAATCTTCAATCCTCAATACTCAATCTTCAATCCTCAATCCTCAATTCTCAATCCTCAATACTCAATCCTCAATCGTCAATCCTCAATTCCCAATCGTCAATCTTCAATCCTCAATCCTCAATCTTCAGTCCTTAATCCTCAATCCTCCATCCCCAATCCTCAATCTTCAATCCTCAATACTCAATCTTCAATCTTCTATCCTCAATCCTCAATCCACAATCCTCAAACCTCAATCATCAATCTTCAATCCTCAATCCCAAATCCTTAATCCTGAATCCTAAATCCTCAACCCACAATCCTCAGTCCTGATACCTCAATACCGAATCCTCAATCCTGAATCCTCAATCCTCAGCCCTCAGTCCTCAAGAATCAATTGTTAATCCTCAATTCTCAATAGAATATCTTCAATTAACAGTTTTCAATACTCAATCCCCATTCTTCAATCTTCAAATCTCAATCCACAAACATCAATTATCATCACTCAACCCTCAACACTCAGTCCTCAATCTTCAATCGTCAATCCTAAATCCGCAATCTTCAATCCTCAATACTCAACCTTCAATCCTCAACCCTCAATCCTCAATCCTCAATACTCAATCCTCAATCGTCAATCCTCAATTCCCAATCCTCAATCTTCAATCCTCAATCCTCAATCTTCAATGCTGAATCGTCAGTCCTCAATCCTCAATCCTCAATCTTCAATCTTCAATACTCAATCTTCAATCTTCAATCCTCAATCCTCAATCCTCAATCCTCAATCCTCAATCCTCAATCTTCAATCCTCAATACTCAATCTTCAACCCTCAATCTTCAATCCTCAATCCTCTATCCCCATTCTTCAATCCTCAACACCCAATCCTCAATCTTCAATCCTCAATCCTCAATCCTCAATTCTCAATCCTCAATCCTCAATCGTCAGACCTCAAGCATCAGTACTCAACCCTCAGTCCTCGTCCGCAATCCACAACCCTCAATCCTCAATACTCAATCTTCAATCATCAATATTCAATCTTCAATCCTCAATCCTTAATCTTCTATCCTCAATCCTCAATCCTGAATGTTCAATCCTCAATACCCAATTCTCAATCTTCAATCCTCAATACTCAATCCTCAATCCTCAATCCTCAATCCTCAGTCCTCAATCCCTAATTCTCAATCCTCAGTCCTCAATCCTAAAGACCTCAAACATCAATACTCAACCCTCAGCCCCCGTCCGCAATCCACAACCCTCAATCCTCAATCCTCAATCTTCAATCATCAATATTCAACCTTCAATCCTCAATCCTCAATCCTCTATCCTCAGTCCTCAATCCTGAATGTTCAATCCTCAATACCCTATCCTCAACCTTCAATCCTCAATCCTCAATCCTCAATCCTCAAACCTCAATCCTCAGTCCTGAAACCTCAATACCGAATCCTCAATCTTGAACCCTCAACTTTGATTCCTCAGTCCTCAACAATCAGTTGTCAATCCTCAATCCTCAATAGAATATCCTCAATTCACAGCTTTCAATACTCAATCCCCATTCTTCAATCATCAAATCTCAATCCACAAACATCAATTCTCATCACTCAACCCTCAACACTCAGTCCTCAATCCTCAATCCCCATTCCTAAATCCTCAATCTTCAATCCTCAATACTCAATCTTCAATCCTCAATCCTCAATTCTCAATCCTCAATACTCAATCCTCAATCGTCAATCCTCAATTCCCAATCGTCAATCTTCAATCCTCAATCCTCAATCTTCAATCCTTAATCCTCAGTCCTCCATCCCCAATCCTCAATCTTCAATCCTCAATACTCAATCTTCAATCTTCAATCCTCAATACTCAATCCTCAATCCTCAATCCTCAAACCTCAATCATCAATCTTCAATCCTCAATACTCAATCTTCAACACTCAATCTTCAATCCCCAATCCTCAATCCTCATTCTTCAATCCTCAACACCCAATCCTCAATCTTCAATCCTCAGTCCTCAATACTCAATTCTCAATCCTCAGTCCTCAATCCTCCTACCTCAAGCATCAATACTCAACCCTCAGTCCTCGTCCGCAATCCACAACCCTCAATCCTCTATCCTCAATCTTCAATCATCAATATTCAATCTTCAATCCTCAATCCTCAATCTTCAATTCTCACTCCGCAATACTCAATCCTCAATCGTCAATCCTCAATCCTGAATCCTCAACGTTCAATCCTCAACACTCAATCTTCAATACTCAATCCTCAATCCTCAATCCTCAATCCTCAATCCTCAATCCTCAATCCTCAATCCCAAATCCTTAATCCTCAATCCTCAACCCACAATCCTCAGTCCTGAAACATCAATACCGAATCCTCAATCCTGAATCCTCAATCTTCAGCCCTCAGTCCTCAAGAATCAATTGTCAATCCTCAATCCTCAATAGAATATCTTCAGTTAGCAGTTTTCAATCCTCAATCCCCATTCTTCAATCTTCAAATCTCAATCAACAAACATCAATTATCATCACTCAACCCTCAACACTCAGTCCTCAATCTTCAATCGTCAATCCTAAATCCGCAATCTTCAATCCTCAATACTCAACCTTCAATCCTCAAACCTCAATCCTCAATCCTCAATACTCAATCCTCAATCGTCAATCCTCAATTCCCAATCCTCAATCTTCAATCCTCTATACTCAATCCTCAATCCTGAATGTTCAATCCACAATACCCAATCCTCAATCTTCAATCCTCAGTCCTCAATCCTCAATCCTCAATCCTCAATCCTCAATTCTCAATCCGCAATACTCAATCCTCAATCGTCAATCCTCAATCCTGAATCCTCAACATTCAATCCTCAATATTCAATCTTCAATACTCAATCCTCAATCCTCAATCCTCAATCCTCAATCCTCAATCCTCAATCCCAAATCCTTAATCCTCAATCCTCAATCCTCAACCCACAATCCTCAGTCCTGATACCTCAATACCGAATCCTCAATCCTGAATCCTCAATCCTCAGCCCTCAGTCCTCAAGAATCAATTGTCAATCCTCAATCCTCAATAGAATATCTTCAATTAGCAGTTTTCAATACTCAATCCCCATTCTTCAATCTTCAAATCTCAATCCACAAACATCAATTATCATCACTCAACCCTCAACACTCAGTCCTCAATCTTCAATCGTCAATCCTAAATCCGCCATCTTCAATCCTCAATACTCAACCTTCAATCCTCAACCCTCAATCCTCAATCCTCAATACTCAATCCTCAATCGTCAATCCTCAATTCCCAATCCTCAATCTTCAATCCTCAATCCTCAATCTTCAATCCTGAATCGTCAATCCTCAATCCTCAATCCTCAATCCTCAATCTTCAATCCTTAATCCTCACGCCTCAATCCCCAATCCTCAATCTTCAATCCTCAATACTCAATCTTCAATACTCAATCCTCAATCCTCAATCCTCAATCCTCAATCCTCAATCCTCAATCCTCAATCTTCAATCCTCAATACTCAATCTTCAACCCTCAATCTTCAATCCTCAATCCTCAATTCTCATTCTTCAATCCTCAACACCCAATCCTCAATCTTCAATCCTCAATCCTCAACCCTCAATTCTCAATCCTCAATCCTCAATCCGCAGACCTCAAACATCAATACTCAACCCTCAGTCCTCGTCCGCAATCGACAACGCTCAATCCTCAATCCTCAATCTTCAATCATCAATATTCAACCTTCAATCCTCAATACTCAATCCTCTATCCTCAATCCTCAATCCTCAATGTTCAATTCTCAATACCCAATCCTCAATCTTCAATCCTCAATACTCAATCCTCAATCCTCAATCCTCAATCCTCAGTCCTCAAACCTCAATCCTGAATCCTCGATCCTGAATCCTCAATCTTCAGCCCTCAGTCCTCAACAACCAATTGTCAGTCCTCAATCCTCAATTGAATATACCCAATTCGCAGTTTTCAATACTCAATCCCCAAACCTCAATCTTCAAGTCTCAATCCACAAACATCAATTCTCATCACTCAACGCTCAACACTCAGTCCCCAATCATCAATCTTCAATCCTCAATCATCAATCCTCAATCCTCAATCCTCAATCTTCAATCCTCAGTGCTCAAACTTCAATCCTCAATCCTCAATCCTCAGTCCTCAATCCTCAATCCTCTATCCTCAATCGTCAATCTCCAATCCTGAATACTCAATCTTCAATCCTCAATCCTCAATCCTCAATCCTCAATCCTCATTCTTCAATCCTCAATACACAATTCTCAATCTTCAATCCTCAATCCTCAATTCTCAACACTCAATCCTCAATCGTCAGACCTCAAACATCAATACTCAACCCTCAGGAGTCGTCCGCAATCCACAACCCTCAATCCTCAATCCTCAACCTTCAATCATCAATATTCAATCTTCAATCCTCAATCATCAATCCTCTATACTCAATCCTCAATCCTGAATGTTCAATCCACAATACCCAATCCTCAATGTTCAATCCTCAATCCTCAATCCTCAGTCCTCAATACTCAATCCTCAATCCTCAATCCTCAATCCTCATTCTTCAATCCTCAATACCAAATCCTCAATCCTCAATCCTCAATCCTCAATCCTCAATTCGCAATCCTCAATCCTCAATCCTCAGACCTCAAGCATCAATACCCAACCCTCTGTCCTCGTCCTCAATCCACAACCCTTAATCCTAAATCCGCAATGTTCAATCATCAATATTCAACCTTCAATCCTCAATCCTCAATCCTCAATTCTCTATCCTCAATCCTCAGTCCTTAGTCCTCAAACCTCAATCCTCAACCCTCAACCCTCATCCTCAATCCTCAATCCTCAATCCTCAATCATCAATCCTCAATTTTCGATCCTCAATACTCAATCCTCAATCCTCAATCCTCAATCCTCAATCCTCAATCCTCAATCCTCAATCCTCAATCCTCAACACTCAATCCTCAGTCCTGAAACCTCAATCCCGAATCCTCAATCCTGAATCCGCAAACTTAAGTCCTCAGACCTCAACAATCAATTGTCAATCCTCAATCCTCAATAGAATATCCTCAATTCACAGTTTTCAATACTCAATCCCCATTCTTCAACCTTCAAATCTCAATCCACAAACATCAATTCTCATTACTCAACCCTCAACACTCAGTCCACGGTCTTCAATCCTCAATCCTCAATCCTCAATCTTGAATCCTCAATACTCAATCTTCAATCCTGAATCCTCAGCTCTCAATCCTCAACACTCAATCCTCAATCGTCAATCCTCAATCCCCAATCCTCAATCTTCAATCCTCTATCCTCAATCCTCAATCCTCAATTCTCAATCCTCAATCTTCAATACTCAATACTCAATCTTCAATCCTCAACCCTCAATCCTCAGTCCTCAGTCCTCAATCCTCAATCCTCAAACCTCAATCATCAATCTTCAATCCTCAGACCTCAATCCTCAATCCCAAATCCTTAATCCTCAATCCTCAATCCTCAACACACAGTCCTCAGTGCTGATACCTCAATACCGAATCCTCAATCCTGAATCCTCAATCCTCAGCCCTCAGGCCTCAAGAATCAATTGTCAATCCTCAATCCTCAATAGAATATCTTCAGTTAGCAGTTTTCAATACTCAATCCCCATTCTTCAATCTTCAAATCTCAATCCACAAACATCAATTATCATCACTCAACCCTCAACACTCAGACCTCAATCTTCAATCGTCAATCCTAAATCCGCAATCTTCAATCCTCAATACTCAACCTTCAATCCTCAACCCTCAATCCTCAATCCTCAATACTCAATCCTCAATCGTCAATCCTCAATTCCCAATCCTCAATCTTCAATCCTCAGTCCTCAATCCTCAATCCTCAATCCTCAATCCTCAATTCTCAATCCGCAATACTCAATCCTCAATCGTCAATCCTCAATCCTGAATCCTCAACATTCAATCCTCAATACTCAATCTTCAATACTCAATCCTCAATCCTCAATCCTCAATCTTGAATCCTCAATACTCAATCTTCAATCCTGAATATTCAACTCTCAATCCTCAACACTCAATCCTCAATCGTCAATCCTCAATCCCCAATCCTCAATCTTCAATCCTCTATCCTCAATCCTCAATCCTCAATCCTCAATCCTCAATCTTCAATACTCAATACTCAATCTTCAATCCTCAACCCTCAATCCTCAGTCCTCAGTCCTCAATCCTCAATCCTCAATCCTCAATCTTCTATCCTCAATACTCAATCCGCAATCCTCAATCCTCAATCCTCAATCCTCAATCCTAATTCGTCACTCCTTGAAGCCCAGTACTCAATCTTCAATCCTCAATCCTCAATCCTCAATCCTCAATCCTCAATACTCAATCCTCAATCCTCAACATTCAATCCTCAATACTCAAACTTCAATCCCCAATCCTCAATCCTCAATCCTCAATCCTCAATCCTCAATCCTCAATCCCAAATCCTCAATCCTCAATCCTCAATCCTCAACACTCAATCCTCATTCCTGAAACATCAATTCCAAATCCTCAATCTTGAATCCTCAAACTTCAGCCCTCAGTCCTCAACAATCAGTTGTCAATCCCCAATCCTCAATAGAATATCCTCAATTCACAGCTTTCAATACTCAATCCCCATTCTTCAATCATCAAATCTCAATCCACAAACATCAATTCTCATCACTCAACCCTCAACACTCAGTCCTCAATCTTCAATCCCCAATCCTAAATCCTCAATCTTCAATCCTCAATACTCAATCTTCAATCCTCAATCCTCAATTCTCAATCCTCAATACTCAATCCTCAATCGTCAATCCTCAATTCCCAATCGTCAATCTTCAATCCTCAATCCTCAATCTTCAATCCTTAATCCTCAATCCTCCATCCCCAATCCTCAATCTTCAATCCTCAATACTCAATCTTCAATCTTCAGTCCTCACTCCTCACTCCTCAATCCTCAATCCTCAAACCTCAATCATCAATCTTCAATCCTCAATACTCAATCTTCAACACTCAATCTTCAATCCCCAATCCTCAATCCTCATTCTTCAATCCTCAACACCCAATCCTCAATCTTCAATCCTCAGTCCTCAATCCTCAATTCTCAATCCTCAGGCCTAAATCCTCAGACCTCAAGCATCAATACTCAACCCTCAGTCCTCGTCCGCAATCCACAACCCTCAATCCTCAATCCTCAATCTTCAATCATCAATATTCAATCATCAATCCTCAATCCTGAATCCTCAATTCTCAATCCGCAATACTCAATCCTCAATCGCCAATCCTCAATCCTGAATCCTCAACATTCAATCCTCAATACTCAACAATCAGTTGTCAATCCTCAATCCTCAATAGAGTATCCTCAATTCACAGCTTTCAATACTCAATCCCCATTCTTCAATCATCAAATCTCAATCCACAAACATCAATTCTCATCACTCAACCCTCAACACTCATTCCTCAATCCTCAATCTTCAATCATCAATATTCAATCTTCAATCCTCAATCGTCAATCCTCAATTCTCAATCCGCAATACTCAATCCTCAATCGTCAATCCTCAATCCTGAATCCTCAATCCTCAGCCCTCAGTCCTCAAGAATCAATTGTCAATCCTCAATCCTCAATAGAATATCTTCAATTAACAGTTTTCAATACTCAATCCCCACTCTTCAATCTTCAAATCTCAATCCACAAACATCAATTATCATCACTCAACCCTCAACACTCAGTCCTCAATCTTCAATCGTCAATCCTAAATCCGCAATCTTCAATCCTCTATACTCAACCTTCAATCCTCAACCCTCAATCCTCAACACTCAATCTTCAATACTCAATCCTCAATCCTCAGTCCTCAATCCTCAATCCTCAATCCTCAATCCTCAATCCCAAATCCTTAATCCTCAATCCTAAATGCTCAACCCACAATCCTCAGTCCTGATACCTCAATACCGAATCCTCAATCCTGAATCCTCAATCCTCAGCCCTCAGTCCTCAAGAATCAATTGTCAATCCTCAATCCTCAATAGAATATCTTCAATTAACAGTTTTCAATACTCAATCCCCATTCTTCAATCTTCAAATCTCAATCCACAAACATCTATTATCATCACTCAACCCTCAACACTCAGTCCTCAATCTTCAATCGTCAATCCTAAATCCGCAATCTTCAATCCTCAATACTCAACCTTCAGTCCTCAACCCTCAATCCTCAATCCTCAATACTCAATCCTCAATCGTCAATCCTCAATCCCAATCCTCAATCTTCAATCCTCAATCCTCAATCTTCAATCCAGAATCGTCAATCCTCAAACCTCAATCCTCAATCTTCAATCCTCGATACTCAATCTTCAATCCTCAATCCTCAATCCTCAATCCTCAATCCTCAATCCTCAATCCTCAATCTTCAATCCTCAATACTCAATCTTCAACACTCAATCTTCAATCCTCAATCCTCTATCCTCACTCTTCAATCCTCAACACCCAATCCTCAATCTTCAATCCTCAATCCTCAATCCTCAATTCTCAATCCTCAATCCTCAATCGTCAGACCTCAAACATCAGTACTCAACCCTCAGTCCTCGTCCGCAATCCACAACCCTCAATCCTCAGTCCTGAAACATCAATTCCAAATCCTCAATCTTGAATCCTCAACCTTCAGCCCTCAGTCCTCAACAATCAGTTGTCAATCCTCAATCCTCAATAGAGTATCTTCAATTCACAGCTTTCAATACTCAATCCCCATTCTTCAATCATCAAATCTCAATCCACAAACATCAATTCTCATCACTCAACCCTCAACACTCATTCCTCAATCTTCAATCCTCAATACTCAATCTTCAATCCTCAATCCTCAATTCTCAATCCTCAATACTCAATCCTCAATCGTCAATCGTCAATTCCCAATCGTCAATCTTCAACCCTCAATCCTCAATCTTCAGTCCTTAATCCTCAATCCTCCATCCCCAATCCTCAATCTTCAATCCTCAATACTCAATCTTCAATCTTCTATCCTCAATCCTCAATCCCCAATCCTCAAACCTCATCAATCTTCAATCCTCAATACTCAATCTTCAACACTCAATCTTCAATCCCCAATCCTCAGTCCTCATTCTTGAATCCTCAACACCCAATCCTCAATCTTCAATCCTCAGTCCTCAATCCTCAATTCTCAATCCTCAGTCCTCAATCCTCAGACCACAAGCATCAATACTCAACCCTCAGTCCTCGTCCGCAATCCACAACACTCAATCCTCAATCCTCAATCTTCAATCATCAATATTCAATCTTCAATCCTCAATCGTCAATCCTCAATTCTCAATCCGCAATACTCAATCCTCAATCGTCAATCCTCAATCCTGAATCCTCAATATTCAATCCTCAACACTCAGTCTTCAATACTCAATCCTCAATCCTCAATCCTCAATCCTCAATCCTCAATCCTCAATCCCAAATCCTTAATCCTGAATCCTAAATCCTCAACCCACAATCCTCAGTCCTGATACCTCAATACCGAATCCTCAATCCTGAATCCTCAATCCTCAGCCCTCAGTCCTCAAGAATCAATTGTCAATCCTCAATTCTCAATAGAATATCTTCAATTAACAGTTTTCAATACTCAATCCCCATTCTTCAATCTTCAAATCTCAATCCACAAACATCAATTATCATCACTCAAGCCTCAACACTCAGTCCTCAATCTTCAATCGTCAATCCTAAATCCGCAATCTTCAATCCTCAATACTCAACCTTCAATCCTCAACCCTCAATCCTCAATCCTCAATACTCAATCCTCAATCGTCAATCCTCAATTCCCAATCCTCAATCTTCAATCCTCAATCCTCAATCTTCAATCCTGAATCGTCAGTCCTCAATCCTCAATCCTCAATCTTCAATCTTCAATACTCAATCTTCAATCTTCAATCCTCAATCCTCAATCCTCAATCCTCAATCCTC
Source organism: Calliopsis andreniformis (assembly GCF_051401765.1). Taxonomy (NCBI): domain Eukaryota; kingdom Metazoa; phylum Arthropoda; class Insecta; order Hymenoptera; family Andrenidae; genus Calliopsis; species Calliopsis andreniformis. The sequence continues at coordinate 40,734 of NW_027480587.1, read as the reverse complement.
AATCCTCAATCTTCAATCCTCAATACTCAATCTTCAACCCTCAATCTTCAATCCTCAATCCTCTATCCTCATTCTTCAATCCTCAACACCCAATCCTCAATCTTCAATCCTCAATCCTCAATCTTCAATACTCAATCCTCAATCCTCAATCGTCAGACCTCAAGCATCAGTACTCAACCCTCAGTCCTCGTCCGCAATCCACAACCCTCAATCCTCAATACTCAATCTTCAATCATCAATATTCAATCTTCAATCCTCAATCCTCAATCTTCTATCCTCAATCCTCAATCCTGAATGTTCAATCCTCAATACCCAATTCTCAATCTTCAATCCTCAATACTCAATCCTCAATCCTCAATCCTCAATCCTCAGTCCTCAATCCCTAATTCTCAATCCTCGGTCCTCAATCCTAAAGACCTCAAACATCAATACTCAACCCTCAGCCCTCGTCCGCAATCCACAACCCTCAATCCTCAATCCTCAATCTTCAATCATCAATATTCAACCTTCAATCCTCAATCCTCAATCCTCTATCCTCAGTCCTCAATCCTGAATGTTCAATCCTCAATACCCTATCCTCAACCTTCAATCCTCAATCCTCAATCCTCAATCCTCAAACCTCAATCCTCAGTCCTGAAACCTTAATACCGAATCCTCAATCCTGAATCCTCAATCTTCAGCCCTCAGTCCTCAACAATCAATTGTCAATCCTCAATCCTCAATAGAATATCCTCAATTCACAGTTTTCAATACTCAATCCCCATTCTTCAATCTACAAATCTCAGTCCACAAACATCAATTCTCATCACTCAACCCTCAACACTCAGTCCTCAATCTTCAATCCTCAATCCTAAATCCTCAATTTTCAATCCTCAATACTCAATCTTCAATCCTCAATCCTCAATTCTCTATCCTCAATCCTCAATCCTCAATCCTCAATCCTCAATCTACAATCCTCAATACTCAATCTTCAACTCTCAATCTTCAATTCTCAATCCTCTATCCTCATTCTTCAATCCTCAACACCCAATCCTCAATCTTCAATCCTCAATCCTCAATCCTCAATTCTCAATCCTCAATCCTCAATCCTAGGACCTCAAACATCAATACTTAACCCTCAGTCCTCGTCCGCAATCCACAACACTTAATCCTCAATCCTCAATCTTCAATCATCAATATTCAATCTTCAATCCTCAATCATCAATCCTCTATCCTCAATCCTCAATCCTGAATGTTCAATACTGAATACCCAATCCTCAATATTTAATCCTCAATCCTCAACCGTCAACACTCAATTCCCAATCCTCAATCTTCAATCCTCAATCCTCAATCCTGAATCCTCAATCCTCAACCTTCAATCCACAATACTCAATCTTCAACCCTCAATCTTCAATCCTCAATCCTCTATCCTCATTCTTCAATCCTCAACACCCAATCCTCAATCTTCAATCCTCAATCCTCAATCCTCAATTCTCAATCCTCAATTCTCTATCCTCAATCTTCAGTCCTTAGTCCTCAAACCTCAATCCTCAACTCTCAACCCTCATCCTCAATCCTCAATCCTCAATCCTCAATCCTCAATCCTCAATCCTCAATCCCAAATCCTCAATCCTCAATCCTCAATCCTCAACCCTCAATCCTCAGTCCTGAAACATCAATTCCAAATCCTCAATCTTGAACCCTCAACCTTGATCCCTCAGTCCTCAACAATCAGTTGTCAATCCTCAATCCTCAATAGAATATCCTCAATTCACAGCTTTCAATACTCAATCCCCATTCTTCAATCATCAAATCTCAATCCACAAACATCAATTCTCATCACTCAACCCTCAACACTCAGTCCTCAATCCTCAATCCCCATTCCTAAATCCTCAATCTTCAATCCTCAATACTCAATCTTCAATCCTCAATCCTCAATTCTCAATCCTCAATACCCAATCCTCAATCGTCAATCCTCAATTCCCAATCGTCAATCTTCAATCCTCAATCCTCAATCTTCAATCCTTAATCCTCAGTCCTCCATCCCCAATCCTCAATCTTCAATCCTCAATACTCAATCTTCAATCTTCAATCCTCAATACTCAATCCTCAATCCTCAATCCTCAAACCTCAATCATCAATCTTCAATCCTCAATACTCAATCTTCAACACTCAATCTTCAATCCCCAATCCTCAATCCTCATTCTTCAATCCTCAACACCCAATCCTCAATCTTCAATCATCAGTCCTCAATACTCAATTCTCAATCCTCAGTCCTCAATCCTCCTACCTCAAGCATCAATACTCAACCCTCAGTCCTCGTCCGCAATCCACAACCCTCAATCCTCTATCCTCAATCTTCAATCATCAATATTCAATCTTCAATCCTCAATCCTCAATCTTCAATTCTCAATCCGCAATACTCAATCCTCAATCGTCAATCCTCAATCCTGAATCCTCAACGTTCAATCCTCAACACTAAATCTTCAATACTCAATCCTCAATCCTCAATCCTCAATCCTCAATCCTCAATCCTCAATCCTCAATCCCAAATCCTTAATCCTCAATCCTCAATCCTCAACCCACAATCCTCAGTCCTGAAACATCAATACCGAATCCTCAATCCTGAATCCTCAATCTTCAGCCCTCAGTCCTCAAGAATCAATTGTCAATCCTCAATCCTCAATAGAATATCTTCAGTTAGCAGTTTTCAATACTCAATCCCCATTCTTCAATCTTCAAATCTCAATCAACAAACATCAATTATCATCACTCAACCCTCAACACTCAGTCCTCAATCTTCAATCGTCAATCCTAAATCCGCAATCTTCAATCCTCAATACTCAACCTTCAATCCTCAACCCTCAATCCTCAATCCTCAATACTCAATCCTCAATCGTCAATCCTCAATTCCCAATCCTCAATCTTCAATCCTCTATACTCAATCCTCAATCCTGAATGTTCAATCCACAATACCCAATCCTCAATCTTCAATCCTCAGTCCTCAATCCTCAATCCTCAATCCTCAATCCTCAATTCTCAATCCGCAATACTCAATCCTCAATCGTCAATCCTCAATCCTGAATCCTCAACATTCAATCCTCAATATTCAATCTTCAATACTCAATCCTCAATCCTCAATCCTCAATCCTCAATCCTCAATCCTCAATCCCAAATCCTTAATCCTCAATCCTCAATCCTCAACCCACAATCCTCAGTCCTGATACCTCAATACCGAATCCTCAATCCTGAATCTTCAATCCTCAGCCCTCAGTCCTCAAGAATCAATTGTCAATCCTCAATCCTCAATAGAATATCTTCAATTAGCAGTTTTCAATACTCAATCCCCATTCTTCAATCTTCAAATCTCAATCCACAAACATCAATTATCATCACTCAACCCTCAACACTCAGTCCTCAATCTTCAATCGTCAATCCTAAATCCGCCATCTTCAATCCTCAATACTCAACCTTCAATCCTCAACCCTCAATCCTCAATCCTCAATACTCAATCCTCAATCGTCAATCCTCAATTCCCAATCCTCAATCTTCAATCCTCAATCCTCAATCTTCAATCCTGAATCGTCAATCCTCAATCCTCAATCCTCAATCCTCAATCTTCAATCCTTAATCCTCACTCCTCAATCCCCAATCCTCAATCTTCAATCCTCAATACTCAATCTTCAATACTCAATCCTCAATCCTCAATTCTCAATCCTCAATCCTCAATCCTCAATCCTCAATCTTCAATCCTCAATACTCAATCTTCAACCCTCAATCTTCAATCCTCAATCCTCAATTCTCATTCTTCAATCCTCAACACCCAATCCTCAATCTTCAATCCTCAATCCTCAACCCTCAATTCTCAATCCTCAATCCTCAATCCGCAGACCTCAAACATCAATACTCAACCCTCAGTCCTCGTCCGCAATCGACAACGCTCAATCCTAAATCCGCAATGTTCAATCATCAATATTCAACCTTCAATCCTCAATCCTCAATCCTCAATTCTCTATCCTCAATCCTCAGTCCTTAGTCCTCAAACCTCAATCCTCAACCCTCAACCCTCATCCTCAATCCTCAATCCTCAATCCTCAATCATCAATCCTCAATTTTCGATCCTCAATACTCAATCCTCAATCCTCAATCCTCAATCCTCAATCCTCAATCCTCAATCCTCAATCCTCAATCCTCAACCCTCAATCCTCAGTCCTGAAACCTCAATCCCGAATCCTCAATCCTGAATCCGCAAACTTAAGTCCTCAGACCTCAACAATCAATTGTCAATCCTCAATCCTCAATAGAATATCCTCAATTCACAGTTTTCAATACTCAATCCCCATTCTTCAATCTTCAAATCTCAATCCACAAACATCAATTCTCATTACTCAACCCTCAACACTCAGTCCACGGTCTTCAATCCTCAATCCTCAATCCTCAATCTTGAATCCTCAATACTCAATCTTCAATCCTGAATCCTCAGCTCTCAATCCTCAACACTCAATCCTCAATCGTCAATCCTCAATCCCCAATCCTCAGTCTTCAATCCTCTATCCTCAATCCTCAATCCTCAATCCTCAATCCTCAATCTTCAATACTCAATACTCAATCTTCAATCCTCAACCCTCAATCCTCAGTCCTCAGTCCTCAATCCTCAATCCTCAAACCTCAATCATCAATCTTCAATCCTCAGTCCTCAATCCTCAATTCTCAATCCTCAGTCCTCAATCCTCAGACCTCAATCCTCAATCCCAAATCCTTAATCCTCAATCCTCAATCCTCAACACACAGTCCTCAGTCCTGATACCTCAATACCGAATCCTCAATCCTGAATCCTCAATCCTCAGCCCTCAGTCCTCAAGAATCAATTGTCAATCCTCAATCCTCAATAGAATATCTTCAGTTAGCAGTTTTCAATACTCAATCCCCATTCTTCAATCTTCAAATCTCAATCCACAAACATCAATTATCATCACTCAACCCTCAACACTCAGACCTCAATCTTCAATCGTCAATCCTAAATCCGCAATCTTCAATCCTCAATACTCAACCTTCAATCCTCAACCCTCAATCCTCAATCCTCAATACTCAATCCTCAATCGTCAATCCTCAATTCCCAATCCTCAATCTTCAATCCTCAGTCCTCAATCCTCAATCCTCAATCCTCAATCCTCAATTCTCAATCCGCAATACTCAATCCTCAATCGTCAATCCTCAATCCTGAATCCTCAACATTCAATCCTCAATACTCAATCTTCAATACTCAATCCTCAATCCTCAATCCTCAATCCTCAATCCTCAATCCTCAATCCTCAATCCCAAATCCTTAATCCTCAATCCTCAATCCTCAACCCACAATCCTCAGTCCTGATACCTCAATACCGAATCCTCAATCCTGAATCCTCAATCCTCAGCCCTCAGTCCTCAAGAATCAATTGTCAATCCTCAATCCTCAATAGAATATCTTCAATTAGCAGTTTTCAATACTCAATCCCCATTCTTCAATCTTCAAATCTCAATCCACAAGCATCAATTATCATCACTCAACCCTCAACACTCAGTCCTCAATCTTCAATCGTCAATCCTAAATCCGCCATCTTCAATCCTCAATACTCAACCTTCAATTCTCAACCCTCAATCCTCAATCCTCAATACTCAATCCTCAATCGTCAATCCTCAATTCCCAATCCTCAATCTTCAATCCTCAATCCTCAATCTTCAATCCTGAATCGTCAATCCTCAATCCTCAATCCTCAATCCTCAATCTTCAATACTTAATCCTCACTCCTCAATCCCCAATCCTCAATCTTCAATCCTCAATACTCAATCCTCAATCCTCAATCCTCAATCCTCAATCCTCAATCCTCAATCCCAAATCCTCAATCCTCAATCCTCAATCCTCAACCCTCAATCCTCAGTCCTGAAACATCAATTCCAAATCCTCAATCTTGAACCCTCAACCTTGATCCCTCAGTCCTCAACAATCAGTTGTCAATCCTCAATCCTCAATAGAATATCCTCAATTCACAGCTTTCAATACTCAATCCCCACTCTTCAATCATCAAATCTCAATCCACAAACATCAATTCTCATCACTCAACCCTCAACACTCAGTCCTCAATCCTCAATCCCCATTCCTAAATCCTCAATCTTCAATCCTCAATACTCAATCTTCAATCCTCAATCCTCAATTCTCAATCCTCAATACCCAATCCTCAATCGTCAATCCTCAATTCCCAATCGTCAATCTTCAATCCTCAATCCTCAATCTTCAATCCTTAATCCTCAGTCCTCCATCCCCAATCCTCAATCTTCAATCCTCAATACTCAATCTTCAATCTTCAATCCTCAATACTCAATCCTCAATCCTCAATCCTCAAACCTCAATCATCAATCTTCAATCCTCAATACTCAATCTTCAACACTCAATCTTCAATCCCCAATCCTCAATCCTCATTCTTCAATCCTCAACACCCAATCCTCAATCTTCAATCATCAGTCCTCAATACTCAATTCTCAATCCTCAGTCCTCAATCCTCCTACCTCAAGCATCAATACTCAACCCTCAGTCCTCGTCCGCAATCCACAACCCTCAATCCTCTATCCTCAATCTTCAATCATCAATATTCAATCTTCAATCCTCAATCCTCAATCTTCAATTCTCAATCCGCAATACTCAATCCTCAATCGTCAATCCTCAATCCTGAATCCTCAACGTTCAATCCTCAACACTAAATCTTCAATACTCAATCCTCAATCCTCAATCCTCAGTCCTCAATCCTCAATCCTCAATCCTCAATCCCAAATCCTTAATCCTCAATCCTCAATCCTCAACCCACAATCCTCAGTCCTGAAACATCAATACCGAATCCTCAATCCTGAATCCTCAATCTTCAGCCCTCAGTCCTCAAGAATCAATTGTCAATCCTCAATCCTCAATAGAATATCTTCAGTTAGCAGTTTTCAATACTCAATCCCCATTCTTCAATCTTCAAATCTCAATCAACAAACATCAATTATCATCACTCAACCCTCAACACTCAGTCCTCAATCTTCAATCGTCAATCCTAAATCCGCAATCTTCAATCCTCAATACTCAACCTTCAATCCTCAACCCTCAATCCTCAATCCTCAATACTCAATCCTCAATCGTCAATCCTCAATTCCCAATCCTCAATCTTCAATCCTCTATACTCAATCCTCAATCCTGAATGTTCAATCCACAATACCCAATCCTCAATCTTCAATCCTCAGTCCTCAATCCTCAATCCTCAATCCTCAATCCTCAATTCTCAATCCGCAATACTCAATCCTCAATCGTCAATCCTCAATCCTGAATCCTCAACATTCAATCCTCAATATTCAATCTTCAATACTCAATCCTCAATCCTCAATCCTCAATCCTCAATCCTCAATCCTCAATCCCAAATCCTTAATCCTCAATCCTCAATCCTCAACCCACAATCCTCAGTCCTGATACCTCAATACCGAATCCTCAATCCTGAATCTTCAATCCTCAGCCCTCAGTCCTCAAGAATCAATTGTCAATCCTCAATCCTCAATAGAATATCTTCAATTAGCAGTTTTCAATACTCAATCCCCATTCTTCAATCTCCAAATCTCAATCCACAAACATCAATTATCATCACTCAACCCTCAACACTCAGTCCTCAATCTTCAATCGTCAATCCTAAATCCGCCATCTTCAATCCTCAATACTCAACCTTCAATCCTCAACCCTCAATCCTCAATCCTCAATACTCAATCCTCAATCGTCAATCCTCAATTCCCAATCCTCAATCTTCAATCCTCAATCCTCAATCTTCAATCCTGAATCGTCAATCCTCAATCCTCAATCCTCAATCCTCAATCTTCAATCCTTAATCCTCACTCCTCAATCCCCAATCCTCAATCTTCAATCCTCAATACTCAATCTTCAATACTCAATCCTCAATCCTCAATTCTCAATCCTCAATCCTCAATCCTCAATCCTCAATCTTCAATCCTCAATACTCAATCTTCAACCCTCAATCTTCAATCCTCAATCCTCAATTCTCATTCTTCAATCCTCAACACCCAATCCTCAATCTTCAATCCTCAATCCTCAACCCTCAATTCTCAATCCTCAATCCTCAATCCGCAGACCTCAAACATCAATACTCAACCCTCAGTCCTCGTCCGCAATCGACAACGCTCAATCCTAAATCCGCAATGTTCAATCATCAATATTCAACCTTCAATCCTCAATCCTCAATCCTCAATTCTCTATCCTCAATCCTCAGTCCTTAGTCCTCAAACCTCAATCCTCAACCCTCAACCCTCATCCTCAATCCTCAATCCTCAATCCTCAATCATCAATCCTCAATTTTCGATCCTCAATACTCAATCCTCAATCCTCAATCCTCAATCCTCAATCCTCAATCCTCAATCCTCAATCCTCAATCCTCAACCCTCAATCCTCAGTCCTGAAACCTCAATCCCGAATCCTCAATCCTGAATCCGCAAACTTAAGTCCTCAGACCTCAACAATCAATTGTCAATCCTCAATCCTCAATAGAATATCCTCAATTCACAGTTTTCAATACTCAATCCCCATTCTTCAATCTTCAAATCTCAATCCACAAACATCAATTCTCATTACTCAACCCTCAACACTCAGTCCACGGTCTTCAATCCTCAATCCTCAATCCTCAATCTTGAATCCTCAATACTCAATCTTCAATCCTGAATCCTCAGCTCTCAATCCTCAACACTCAATCCTCAATCGTCAATCCTCAATCCCCAATCCTCAATCTTCAATCCTCTATCCTCAATCCTCAATCCTCAATCCTCAATCCTCAATCTTCAATACTCAATACTCAATCTTCAATCCTCAACCCTCAATCCTCAGTCCTCAGTCCTCAATCCTCAATCCTCAAACCTCAATCATCAATCTTCAATCCTCAGTCCTCAATCCTCAATTCTCAATCCTCAGTCCTCAATCCTCAGACCTCAATCCTCAATCCCAAATCCTTAATCCTCAATCCTCAATCCTCAACACACAGTCCTCAGTCCTGATACCTCAATACCGAATCCTCAATCCTGAATCCTCAATCCTCAGCCCTCAGTCCTCAAGAATCAATTGTCAATCCTCAATCCTCAATAGAATATCTTCAGTTAGCAGTTTTCAATACTCAATCCCCATTCTTCAATCTTCAAATCTCAATCCACAAACATCAATTATCATCACTCAACCCTCAACACTCAGACCTCAATCTTCAATCGTCAATCCTAAATCCGCAATCTTCAATCCTCAATACTCAACCTTCAATCCTCAACCCTCAATCCTCAATCCTCAATACTCAATCCTCAATCGTCAATCCTCAATTCCCAATCCTCAATCTTCAATCCTCAGTCCTCAATCCTCAATCCTCAATCCTCAATCCTCAATTCTCAATCCGCAATACTCAATCCTCAATCGTCAATCCTCAATCCTGAATCCTCAACATTCAATCCTCAATACTCAATCTTCAATACTCAATCCTCAATCCTCAATCCTCAATCCTCAATCCTCAATCCTCAATCCTCAATCCTCAATCCTCAATCCTCAGTCTTCAATCCTCAATACTCAATCTTCAACCCTCAATCTTCAATCCTCAATCCTCAATTCTCATTCTTCAATCCTCAACACCCAATCCTCAATCTTCAATCCTCAATCCTCAACCCTCAATTCTCAATCCTCAATCCTCAGACCTCAAACATCAATACTCAACCCTCAGTCCTCGTCCGCAATCGACAACGCTCAATCCTCAATCCTCAATCTTCAATCATCAATATTCAACCTTCAATCCTCAATACTCAATCCTCTACCCTCAATCCTCAATCCTGAATGTTCAATTCTCAATACCCAATCCTCAATCTTCAATCCTCAATACTCAATCCTCAATCCTCAATCCTCAATCCTCAGTCCTCAAACCTCAATCCTGAATCCTCGATCCTGAATCCTCAATCTTCAGCCTTCAGTCCTCAACAACCAATTGTCAGTCCTCAATCCTCAATAGAATATACCCAATTCGCAGTTTTCAATACTCAATCCCCAATCTTCAATCTTCAAGTCTCAATCCACAAACATCAATTCTCATCACTCAACGCTCAACACTCAGTCCCCAATCATCAATCTTCAATCCTCAATCATCGATCCTCAATCCTCAATCCTCAATCTTCAATCCTCAGTGCTCAAACTTCAATCTTCAATCCTCAATCCTCAGTCCTCAATCCTCAATCCTCTATCCTCAATCGTCAATCTCCAACCCTGAATACTCAATCTTCAATCCTCAATCCTCAATCCTCAATCCTCAATCCTCATTCTTCAATCCTCAATACACAATTCTCAATCTTCAATCCTCAATCCTCAATTCTCAACACTCAATCCTCAATCGTCAGACCTCAAACATCAATACTCAACCCTCAGGGGTCGTCCGCAATCCACAACCCTCAATCCTCAATCCTCAACCTTCAATCATCAATATTCAATCTTCAATCCACAATCATCAATCCTCTATACTCAATCCTCAATCCTGAATGTTCAATCCACAATACCCAATCCTCAATGTTCAATCCTCAATCCTCAATCCTCAGTCCTCAATCCTCAATCCTCAATCCTCAATCCTCAATCCTCATTCTTCAATCCTCAATACCAAATCCTCAATCCTCAATCCTCAATCCTCAATCCTCAATTCGCAATCCTCAATCCTCAATCCTCAGACCTCAAGCATCAATACCCAACCCTCTGTCCTCGTCCTCAATCCACAACCCTTAATCCTAAATCCGCAATGTTCAATCATCAATATTCAACCTTCGATCCTCAATCCTCAATCCTCAATCCTCAAACCTCAATACCGGAGCCTCAGTCTTCAATCCTCAATCCTCAATCCTCAATTCTCTATCCTCAATCCTCAGTCCTTAGTCCTCAAACCTCAATCCTCAACCCTCAACCCTCATCCTCAATCCTCAATCCTCAATCCTCAATCATCAATCCTCAATTTTCGATCCTCAATACTCAATCCTCAATCCTCAATCCTCAATCCTCAATCCTCAATCCTCAATCCTCAATCCTCAATACTCAATCTTCAACCCTCAATCTTCAATCCTCAATCCTCAATTCTCATTCTTCAATCCTCAACACCCAATCCTCAATCTTCAATCCTCAATCCTCAACCCTCAATTCTCAATCCTCAATCCTCAATCCGCAGACCTCAAACATCAATACTCAACCCTCAGTCCTCGTCCGCAATCGACAACGCTCAATCCTAAATCCGCAATGTTCAATCATCAATATTCAACCTTCAATCCTCAATCCTCAATCCTCAATTCTCTATCCTCAATCCTCAGTCCTTAGTCCTCAAACCTCAATCCTCAACCCTCAACCCTCATCCTCAATCCTCAATCCTCAATCCTCAATCATCAATCCTCAATTTTCGATCCTCAATACTCAATCCTCAATCCTCAATCCTCAATCCTCAATCCTCAATCCTCAATCCTCAATCCTCAATCCTCAACCCTCAATCCTCAGTCCTGAAACCTCAATCCCGAATCCTCAATCCTGAATCCGCAAACTTAAGTCCTCAGACCTCAACAATCAATTGTCAATCCTCAATCCTCAATAGAATATCCTCAATTCACAGTTTTCAATACTCAATCCCCATTCTTCAATCTTCAAATCTCAATCCACAAACATCAATTCTCATTACTCAACCCTCAACACTCAGTCCACGGTCTTCAATCCTCAATCCTCAATCCTCAATCTTGAATCCTCAATACTCAATCTTCAATCCTGAATCCTCAGCTCTCAATCCTCAACACTCAATCCTCAATCGTCAATCCTCAATCCCCAATCCTCAATCTTCAATCCTCTATCATCAATCCTCAATCCTCAATCCTCAATCCTCAATCTTCAATACTCAATACTCAATCTTCAATCCTCAACCCTCAATCCTCAGTCCTCAGTCCTCAATCCTCAATCCTCAAACCTCAATCATCAATCTTCAATCCTCAGTCCTCAATCCTCAATTCTCAATCCTCAGTCCTCAATCCTCAGACCTCAATCCTCAATCCCAAATCCTTAATCCTCAATCCTCAATCCTCAACACACAGTCCTCAGTCCTGATACCTCAATACCGAATCCTCAATCCTGAATCCTCAATCCTCAGCCCTCAGTCCTCAAGAATCAATTGTCAATCCTCAATCCTCAATAGAATATCTTCAGTTAGCAGTTTTCAATACTCAATCCCCATTCTTCAATCTTCAAATCTCAATCCACAAACATCAATTATCATCACTCAACCCTCAACACTCAGACCTCAATCTTCAATCGTCAATCCTAAATCCGCAATCTTCAATCCTCAATACTCAACCTTCAATCCTCAACCCTCAATCCTCAATCCTCAATACTCAATCCTCAATCGTCAATCCTCAATTCCCAATCCTCAATCTTCAATCCTCAGTCCTCAATCCTCAATCCTCAATCCTCAATCCTCAATTCTCAATCCGCAATACTCAATCCTCAATCGTCAATCCTCAATCCTGAATCCTCAACATTCAATCCTCAATACTCAATCTTCAATACTCAATCCTCAATCCTCAATCCTCAATCCTCAATCCTCAATACTCAATCCCAAATCCTTAATCCTCAATCCTCAATCCTCAACCCACAATCCTCAGTCCTGATACCTCAATACCGAATCCTCAATCCTGAATCCTCAATCCTCAGCCCTCAGTCCTCAAGAATCAATTGTCAATCCTCAATCCTCAATAGAATATCTTCAATTAGCAGTTTTCAATACTCAATCCCCATTCTTCAATCTTCAAATCTCAATCCACAAGCATCAATTATCATCACTCAACCCTCAACACTCAGTCCTCAATCTTCAATCGTCAATCCTAAATCCGCCATCTTCAATCCTCAATACTCAACCTTCAATTCTCAACCCTCAATCCTCAATCCTCAATCTTCAATCCTGAATCGTCAATCCTCAATCCTCAATCCTCAATCCTCAATCTTCAATACTTAATCCTCACTCCTCAATCCCCAATCCTCAATCTTCAATCCTCAATACTCAATCTTCAATCCTCAATCCTCAATCCTCAATCCTCAATCCTCAATCCTCAATCCTCAATCCTCAATCCTCAATCTTCAATCCTTAATCCTCACTCCTCAATCCCCAATCCTCAATCTTCAATCCTCAATACTCAATCTTCAATCCTCAATCCTCAATCCTCAATCCTCAATCCTCAATCCTCAATCCTCAATCCTCAATCTTCAATCCTCAATACTCAATCTTCAACCCTCAATCTTCAATCCTCAATCCTCAATTCTCATTCGTCAATCCTCAACACCTAATCCTCAATCTTCAATCCTCAATCCTCAACCCTCAATTCTCAATCCTCAATCCTCAATCCTCAGACCTCAAACATCAATACTCAACCCTCAGTCCTCGTCCGCAATCGACAACGCTCAATCCTCCATCCTCAATCTTCAATCATAAATATTCAACCTTCAATCCTCAATACTCAATCCTCTATCCTCAATCCTCAATCCTGAATGTTCAATCCTCAATACCCAATCCTCAATCCTCAATCCCAAATCCTTAATCCTCAATCCTCAATCCTCAACCCACAATCCTCATTCCTGATACCTCAATACCGAATCCTCAATCCTGATTCCTCAATCCTCAGCCCTCAGTCCTTAAGAATCAATTGTCAATCCTCAATCCTCAATAGAATATCTTCAATTAACAGTTTTCAATACTCAATCCCCATTCTTCAATCTTCAAATCTCAATCCACAAACATCAATTCTCATCACTCAACCCTCAACACTCAGTCCACAATCTTCAATCCTCAATCCTCAATCCTCAATCTTGAATCCTCAATACACAATCTTCAATCCTCAATCCTCAATTCTCAATCCTCAGCACTCAATCCTCAATCCTCAATCCTCAATCCTCAATCCTCAATCCTCAATCCCAAATCCTCAATCCTCAATCCTCAACCCTCAACGCTCATTCCTCAGTCCTGAAACATCAATACCGAATCTTCAATACTTAATCCTCAATCTTCAGCCCTCAGTCCTCGACAATCAATTGTCAATCCTCAATCCTCAATGGAATATCCTCAATTCACAGTTTTCAATACTCAATCCCCATTCTTCAAACTTCAAATCTCAATCCACAAACATCAATTCTCTTCACTCAACCCTCAACACTCAGTCCTCAATCTTCAATCCTCAATCCTAAATTCTCAATCTTCAATCCTCAATACTCAATCTTCAATCCTCAATCCTCAATTCTCAATCCTCTATACTCACTCCTCAATCGTCAATCCTCAATTCCCAATCCTCAATCTTCAATCCTCAATCCTCAATCTTCAATCCTTAATCCTCACTCCTCAATCCCCAATCCTCAATCTTCAATCCTCAATACTCAATCTTCAATCCTAAAATCCTCAATCCTCAATCCTCAATCCTCAATCCTCAATCCTCAATCCTCAATCTTCAATCCTCAATACTCAATCTTCAACCCTCAATCTTCAATCCTCAATCCTCAATTCTCATTCTTCAATCCTCAACACCCAATCCTCAATCTTCAATCCTCAATCCTCAACCCTCAATTCTCAATCCTCAATCCTCCATCCCCAATCCTCAATCTTCAATCCTCGATACTCAATCTTCAATCTTCAACCTTCAATCCTCAATACTCAATCTTCAACACTCAATCTTCAATCCCCAATCCTCAATCCTCATTCTTCAATCCTCAACACCCAATCCTCAATCTTCAATCCTCAGCCCTCAATCCTCAATTCTCAATCCTCAGTCCTCAATCCTCAGACCTCAATCCTCAATCCCAAATCCTTAATCCTCAATCCTCAGTCCTCAACACACAGTCCTCAGTCCTGATACCTCAATACCGAATCCTCAATCCTGATTCCTCAATCCTCAGCCCTCAGTCCTCAAGAATCAATTGTCAATCCTCAATCCTCAATAGAATATCTTCAATTAACAGTTTTCAATACTCAATCCCCATTCTTCAATCTTCAAATCTCAATCAACAAACATCAATTCTCATCACTCAACCCTCAACACTCAGTCCACAATCTTCATTCCTCAATCCTCAATCCTCAATCTTGAATCCTCAATACTCAATCTTCAATCCTCAATCCTCAATTCTCAATCCTCAACACTCAATCCTCAATCCTCAATCCTCAATCCTCAATCCTCAATCCTCAATCCCAAATCCTCAATCCTCAATCCTCAACCCTCAACGCTCATTCCTCAGTCCTGAAACATCAATACCGAATCTTCAATACTTAATCCTCAATCTTCAGCCCTCAGTCCTCGACAATCAATTGTCAATCCTCAATCCTCAATGGAATATCCTCAATTCACAGTTTTCAATACTCAATCCTCATTCTTCTAACTTCAAACCTCAATCCACAAACATCAATTCTCTTCACTCAACCCTCAACACTCAGTCCTCAATCTTCAATCCTCAATCCTAAATCCTCAATCTTCAATCCTCAATACTCAATCTTCAATCCTCAATCCTCAATTCTCAATCCTCAATACTCACTCCTCAATCGTCAATCCTCAATTCCCAATCCTCAATCTTCAATCCTCAATCCTCAATCTTCAATCCTTAATCCTCACTCCTCAATCCCCAATCCTCAATCTTCAATCCTCAATACTCAATCTTCAATCCTCAATCCTCAATCCTCAATCCTCAATCCTCAATCCTCAATCCTCAATCCTCAATCTTCAATCCTCAATACTCAATCTTCAACCCTCAATCTTCAATCCTCAATCCTCAATTCTCATTCTTCAATCCTCAACACCTAATCCTCAATCTTCAATCCTCAATCCTCAACCCTCAATTCTCAATCCTCAATCCTCAATCCTCAGACCTCAAACATCAATACTCAACCCTCAGTCCTCGTCCGCAAACGACAACGCTCAATCCTCCATCCTCAATCTTCAATCATAAATATTCAACCTTCAATCCTCAATACTCAATCCTCTATCCTCAATCCTCAATCCTGAATGTTCAATCCTCAATACCCAATCCTCAATCCTCAATCCCAAATCCTTAATCCTCAATCCTCAATCCTCAACCCACAATCCTCATTCCTGATACCTCAATACCGAATCCTCAATCCTGATTCCTCAATCCTCAGCCCTCAGTCCTTAAGAATCAATTGTCAATCCTCAATCCTCAATAGAATATCTTCAATTAACAGTTTTCAATACTCAATCCCCATTCTTCAATCTTCAAATCTCAATCCACAAACATCAATTCTCATCACTCAACCCTCAACACTCAGTCCACAATCTTCAATCCTCAATCCTGAATCCTCAATCTTGAATCCTCAATACACAATCTTCAATCCTCAATCCTCAATTCTCAATCCTCAGCACTCAATCCTCAATCCTCAATCCTCAATCCTCAATCCTCAATCCTCAATCCCAAATCCTCAATCCTCAATCCTCAACCCTCAACGCTCATTCCTCAGTCCTGAAACATCAATACCGAATCTTCAATACTTAATCCTCAATCTTCAGCCCTCAGTCCTCGACAATCAATTGTCAATCCTCAATCCTCAATGGAATATCCTCAATTCACAGTTTTCAATACTCAATCCCCATTCTTCAAACTTCAAATCTCAATCCACAAACATCAATTCTCTTCACTCAACCCTCAACACTCAGTCCTCAATCTTCAATCCTCAATCCTAAATTCTCAATCTTCAATCCTCAATACTCAATCTTCAATCCTCAATCCTCAATTCTCAATCCTCTATACTCACTCCTCAATCGTCAATCCTCAATTCCCAATCCTCAATCTTCAATCCTCAATCCTCAATCTTCAATCCTTAATCCTCACTCCTCAATCCCCAATCCTCAATCTTCAATCCTCAATACTCAATCTTCAATCCTCAATCCTCAATCCTCAATCCTCAATCCTCAATCCTCAATCCTCAATCCTCAATCTTCAATCCTCAATACTCAATCTTCAACCCTCAATCTTCAATCCTCAATCCTCAATTCTCATTCTTCAATCCTCAACACCCAATCCTCAATCTTCAATCCTCAATCCTCAACCCGCAATTCTCAATCCTCAATCCTCCATCCCCAATCCTCAATCTTCAATCCTCGATACTCAATCTTCAATCTTCAACCTTCAATCCTCAATACTCAATCTTCAACACTCAATCTTCAATCCCCAATCCTCAATCCTCATTCTTCAATCCTCAACACCCAATCCTCAATCTTCAATCCTCAGTCCTCAATCCTCAATTCTCAATCCTCAGTCCTCAATCCTCAGACCTCAATCCTCAATCCCAAATCCTTAATCCTCAATCCTCAATCCTCAACACAGTCCTCAGTCCTGATACCTCAATACCGAATCCTCAATCCTGAATCCCCAATCCTCAGCCCTCAGTCCTCAAGAATCAATTGTCAATCCTCAATCCTCAATAGAATATCTTCAGTTAGCAGTTTTCAATACTCAATCCCCATTCTTCAATCTTCAAATCTCAATCCACAAACATCAATTATCATCACTCAACCCTCAACACTCAGTCCTCAATCTTCAATCGTCAATCCTAAATCCGCAATATTCAATCCTCAATACTCAACCTTCAATCCTCAACCCTCAATCCTCAATCCTCAATACTCAATCCTCAATCGTCAATCCTCAATTCCCAATCCTCGATCTTCAATCCTCAGTCCTCAATCCTCAATCCTCAATTCTCAATCCTCAATTCTCAATCCGCAATACTCAATCCTCAATCGTCAATCCTCAATCCTGAATCCTCAACATTCAATCCTCAATTCTCAATCTTCAATACTCAATCCTCAATCCTCAATCCTCAATCCTCAATCCTCAATCCTCAATCCCAAATCCTTAATCCTCAATCCTCAATCCTCAACCCACAATCCTCAGTCCTGATACCTCAATACCGAATCCTCAATCCTGAATCCTCAATCCTCAGCCCTCAGTCCTCAAGAATCAATTGTCAATCCTCAATCCTCAATAGAATATCTTCAATTAGCAGTTTTCAATACCCAATCCCCATTCTTCAATCTTCAAATCTCAATCCACAAACATCAATTATCATCACTCAACCCTTAACACTCAGTCCTCAATCTTCAATCGTCAATCCTAAATCCGCCATCTTCAATCCTCAATACTCAACCTTCAATCCTCAACCCTCAATCCTCAATCCTCAATACTCAATCCTCAATCGTCAATCCTCAATTCCCAATCCTCAATCTTCAATCCTCAGTCCTCAATCCTCAATCCTCAATCCTCAATCCTCAATTCTCAATCCGCAATACTCAATCCTCAATCGTCAATCCTCAATCCTGAATCCTCAACATTCAATCCTCAATACTCAATCTTCAATACTCAATCCTCAATCCTCAATCCTCAATCCTCAATCCTCAATCCTCAATCCCAAATCCTTAATCCTCAATCCTCAATCCTCAACCCACAATCCTCAGTCCTGATACCTCAATACCGAATCCTCAATCCTGAATCCTCAATCCTCAGCCCTCAGTCCTCAAGAATCAATTGTCAATCCTCAATCCTCAATAGAATATCTTCAATTAGCAGTTTTCAATACTCAATCCCCATTCTTCAATCTTCAAATCTCAATCCACAAACATCAATTATCATCACTCAACCCTCAACACTCAGTCCTCAATCTTCAATCGTCAATCCTAAATCCGCCATCTTCAATCCTCAATACTCAACCTTCAATCCTCAACCCTCAATCCTCAATCCTCAATCCTCAATCCTCATTCTTCAATCCTCAATACACAATTCTCAATCTCCAATCCTCAATCCTCAATTCTCAACACTCAATCCTCAATCGTCAGACCTCAAACATCAATACTCAACCCTCAGGAGTCGTCCGCAATCCACAACCCTCAATCCTCAATCCTCAACCTTCAATCATTAATATTCAATCTTCAATCCTCAATCATCAATCCTCAATTCTCAATCCGCAATACTCAATCCTCAATCGTCAATCCTCAATCCTGAATCCTCAACATTCAATCCTCAATACTCAATCTTCAATACTCAATCCTCAATACTCAATCCTCAATCCTCAATAGAATATCTTCAATTAACAGTTTTCATTACTCAATCCCCATTCTTCAATCTTCAAATCTCAATCCACAAACATCAATACTCATCACTCAACCCTCAAAACTCAGTCCACGGTCTTCAATCCTCAATCCTCAATCCTCAATCTTGAATCCTCAATACTCAATCTTCAATCCTGAATCCTCAACTCTCAATCCTCAACACTCAATCCTCAATCGTCAATCCTCAATCCCCAATCCTCAATCTTCAATCCTCTATCCTCAATCCTCAATCCTCAATCCTCAATCCTCAATCCTCAATCTTCAATACTCAATACTCAATCTTCAATCCTCAACCCTCAATCCTCAGTCCTCAGTCCTCAATCCTCAATCCTCAATCCTCAATCTTCTATCCTCAATACTCAATCCGCAATCCTCAATCCTCAATCCTCAATCCTCAATCCTAATTCGTCACTCCTTGAAGCCCAGTCCTCAATCTTCAATCCTCAATCCTCAATCCTCAATCCTCAATCCTCAATACTCAATCCTCAATCCTCAACCTTCAATCCTCAATACTCAAACTTCAATCCTCAATCCTCAATCCTCAATCCTCAATCCTCAATCCTCAATCCTCAATCCCAAATCCTCAATCCTCAATCCTCAATCCTCAACCCTCAATCCTCAGTCCTGAAACATCAATTCCAAATCCTCAATCTTGAATCCTCAAACTTCAGCCCTCAGTCCTCAACAATCAGTTGTCAATCCCCAATCCTCAATAGAATATCCTCAATTCACAGCTTTCAATACTCAATCCCCATTCTTCAATCATCAAATCTCAATCCACAAACATCAATTCTCATCACTCAACCCTCAACACTCAGTCCACAATCTTCAATCCTCAATCCTCAATCCTCAATCTTGAATCCTCAATACTCAATCTTCAATCCTCAATCCTCAATTCTCAATCCTCAACACTCAATCCTCAATCCTCAATCCTCAATCCTCAATCCTCAATCCTCAATCCCAAATCCTCAATCCTCAATCCTCAACCCTCAACGCTCATTCCTCAGTCCTGAAACATCAATACCGAATCTTCAATACTTAATCCTCAATCTTCAGCCCTCAGTCCTCGACAATCAATTGTGAATCCTCAATCCTCAATGGAATATCCTCAATTCACAGTTTTCAATACTCAATCCCCATTCTTCAAACTTCAAATCTCAATTCACAAACATCAATTCTCTTCACTCAACCCTCAACACTCAGTCCTCAATCTTCAATCCTCAATCCTAAATCCTCAATCTTCAATCCTCAATACTCAATCTTCAATCCTCAATCCTCAATTCTCAATCCTCAATACTCACTCCTCAATCGTCAATCCTCAATTCCCAATCCTCAATCTTCAATCCTCAATCCTCAATCTTCAATCCTTAATCCCCACTCCTCAATCCCCAATCCTCAATCTTCAATCCTCAATACTCAATCTTCAATCCTCAATCCTCAATCTTCAATCCTCAATCCTCAATCCTCAATCCTCAATCCTCAATCTTCAATCCTCAATACTTAATCTTCAACCCTCAATCTTCAATCCTCAATCCTCAATTCTCATTCTTCAATCCTCAACACCCAATCCTCAATCTTCAATCCTCAATCCTCAACCCTCAATTCTCAATCCTCAATCCTCAATCCTCAGACCTCAAACATCAATACTCAACCCTCAGTCCTCGTCCGCAATCGACAACGCTCAATCCTCAATCCTCAATCTTCAATCATAAATATTCAACCTTCAATCCTCAATACTCAATCCTGTATCCTCAATCCTCAATCCTGAATGTTCAATCCTCAATACCCAATCCTCAATCTTCAATCCTCAATACTCAATCCTCAATCCTCAATCCTCAATCCTCAGTCCTCAAACCTCAATCCTGAATCCTCGATCCTGAATCCTCAATCTTCAGCCCTCAGTCCTCAACAACCAATTGTCAGTCCTCAATCCTCAATAGAATATACCCAATTCGCAGTTTTCAATACTCAATCCCCAATCTTCAATCTTCAAGTCTCAATCCACAAACATCAATTCTCATCACTCAACGCTCAACACTCAGTCCCCAATCATCAATCTTCAATCCTCAATCATCAATCATCAATCCTCAATCCTCAATCCTCAATCTTCAATCCTCAGTGCTCAAACTTCAATCCTCAATCCTCAATCCTCAGTCCTCAATCCTCAATCCTCAATCCTCAATCGTCAATCTCCAATCCTGAATACTCAATCTTCAATCCTCAATCCTCAATCCTCAATCCTCAATCCTCATTCTTCAATCCTCAATACACAATTCTCAATCTTCAATCCTCAATCCTCAATTCTCAACACTCAATCCTCAATCGTCAGACCTCAAACATCAATACTCAACCCTCAGGAGTCGTCCGCAATCCACAACCCTCAATCCTCAATCCTCAACCTTCAATCATCAATATTCAATCTTCAATCCTCAATCATCAATCCTCTATACTCAATCCTCTATCCTGAATGTTCAATCCGCAATACCCAATCCTCAATGTTCAATCCTCAATCCTCAATCCTCAGTCCTCAATCCTCAATCCACAATCCTCAATCCTCAATCCTCATTCTTCAATCCTCAATACCAAATCCTCAATCCTCAATCCTCAATCCTCAATCCTCAATTCGCAATCCTCAATCCTCAATCCTCAGACCTCAAGCATCAATACCCGACCCTCTGTCCTCGTCCTCAATCCACAACCCTTAATCCTAAATCCGCAATCTTCAATCATCAATATTCAACCTTCAATCCTCAATCCTCAATCCTCAATCCTCAATCCTCAATCCTCAATCCTCAAACCTCAATACCGGAGCCTCAGTCTTCAATCCTCAATCCTCAATCCTCAATTCTCTATCCTCAATCCTCAGTCCTTAGTCCTCAAACCTCAATCCTCAACCCTCAACCCTCATCCTCAATCCTCAATCCTCAATCCTCAATCATCAATCCTCAATTTTCGATCCTCAATACTCAATCCTCTATCCTCAATCCTCAATCTTCAATCCTCTATCCTCAATCCTCAATCCTGAATGTTCAATACTCAATACCCAATCCTCAATCTTCAATCCTCAATACTCAATCCTCAATCCTCAATCCTCAATCCTCAGTCCTCAATCCTCAATTCTCAATCCTCAATCCTCAATCCTCAGTCCTCAGTCCTCAAACGTCAATCCTCAACCCTCAACCCTCATCCTCAATCCTCAATCCTCGATCCTCAATCCTCAATCCTCAATCTTCAATCCTCAGTCCGCAATCCTCAATCTTCAATCCTCAATCCTCAATCCTGAATCCTCAATCCTCAGCCCTCAGTCCTCAAGAATCAATTGTCAATCCTCAATCCTCAATAGAATATCTTCAATTAACAGTTTTCAATGCTCAATCCCCATTCTTCAATCTTCAAATCTCAATCCACAAACATCAATTATCATCACTCAACCCTCAACACTCAGTCCTCAATCTTCAATCGTCAATCCTAAATCCGCAATCTTCAATCCTCAATACTAAACCTTCAATCCTCAACCCTCAATTCTCAATCCTCAATACTCAATCCTCAATCGTCAATCCTCAATTCCCAACCCTCTATCCTCAATCCTCAATCCTCAGTCCTCAATCTTCAATCCTCAATACTCAATCTTCAACCCTCAATCTTCAATCCTCAATCCTCTATCCTCATTCTTCAATCCTCAACACCCAATCCTCAATCTTCAATCCTCAATCCTCAATCCTCAATTCTCAATCCTCAATCCTCAATCGTCAGACCTCAAACATCAATACTCAACCCTCAGTCCTCGTCCGCAATCCACAACGCTCAATCCTCAATCCTCAATCTTCTATCCTCAATCCTCAATCCTGAATGTTCAATCCTCAATACCCAATCCTAAATCTTCAATCCTCAATACTCAATCCTCAATCCTCAATCCTCAATCCTCAGTCCTCAATCCTCAATTCTCAATCCTCAATCCTCAATCCTCAGACCTCAAACATCAATACTCAACCCTCAGCCCTCGTCCGCAATCCACAACCCTCAATCCTCAATCCTCAATCTTCAATCATCAATATTCAATCTTCAATCCTCAATCCTCAATCCTCAATCTTCAATCCTCAATACTCAATCTTCAACCCTCAATCTTAAATCCTCAATCCTCATCACCCAATCCACAATCTGCAATCCTCAATCTTCAATCCTCAATCCTAAATCCTCAATTTTCAATCCCCAATACTCAATCTTCAATCCTCAATCCTCAATTCTCTATCCTCAATCATCAATCCTCAATCATCAATCCTCAATCTACAATGCTCAATACTCAATCTTCAACTCTCAATCTTCAATTCCCAATCCTCTATCCTCATTCTTCAATCCTCAACACCCAATCCTCAATCTTCAATCCTCAATCCTCAATCCTCAATTCTCAACACTCAATCCTCAATCCTCAGACCTCAAGCATCAATGCTCAACCCTCAGTCCTCGTCCGCAATCCACAGCCCTCAATCCTCAATCCTCAATCTTCAATCATCAATATTCAATCTTCAATCCTCAATCCTCAATCCTCTATCCTCAATCCTCAATCCTCAACCCTCAACGCTCATTCCTCAGTCCTGAAACATCAATACCGAATCTTCAATACTGAATCCTCAATCTTCAGCACTCAGTCCTCAACAATCAATTGTCAATCCTCAATCCACAATAGAATATCCTCAATTCACAGTTTTCAATACTCAATCCCCATTCTTCAATCTTCAAATCTCAATCCACAAACATCAATTCTCATCACTCAACCCTCAACACTCAGTCCTCAATCTTCAATCCTCAATCCTAAATCCTCAATTTTCAATCCTCAATACTCAATATTCAATCCTCAATCCTCAATTCTCTATCCTCAATCATCAATCCTCAATCATCAATCCTCAATCTACAATCCTCAATACTCAATCTTCAACTCTCAATCTTCAATTCCCAATCCTCTATCCTCATTCTTCAATCCTCAACATCCAATCCTGAATCTTCAATCCTCAATCCTCAATCCTCAATTCTCAACACTCAATCCTCAATCCTCAGACCTCAAGCATCAATACTCAACCCTCAGTCCTCGTCCGCAATCCACAGCCCTCAATCCTCAATCCTCAATCTTCAATCATCAATATTCAATCTTCAATCCTCAATCCTCAATCCTCTATCCTCAATCCTCAATCCTCAACCCTCAACGCTCATTCCTCAGTCCTGAAACATCAATACCGAATCTTCAATACTGAATCCTCAATCTTCAGCCCTCAGTCCTCAACAATCAATTGTCAATCCTCAATCCTCAATAGAATATCCTCAATTCACAGTTTTCAATACTCAATCCCCATTCTTCAAACTTCAAATCTCAATCCACAAACATCAATTCTCTTCACTCAACCCTCAACACTCAGTCCTCAATCCTCGATCCTCAATCCTCAATCCTCAATCTTCCATCCTCAGTCCGCCATCCTCAATCTTCAATCCTCAATCCTCAATCCTGAATCCTCAATCCTCAATTCTCAACACTCAATCCTCAATCCTCAGACCTCAAGCATCAATACTCAACCCACAGTCCTCGTCCGCAATCCACAACCCTCAATCCTCAATCCTCAATCTTCAATCATCAATATTCAATCTTCAATCCTCAATCCTCAATCCTCTATCCTCAATACTCAATCCTGAATGTTCAATCCTCAATACCCAATCCTCAGTCTTCAATCTTCAATCCTCAATCCTCAATCCTCAATCCTCAATCCTAAATCCCCAAACCTCATTCTTCAATCCTCAATACCAAATCCTCAATCTTCAATCCTCAACACTCAATCCTCAATACGCAATCCTCAATCCTCAATCCTCAATCCTCAATCCTCAGTCCTCAGTCCTCAAACGTCAATCCTCAACCCTCAACCCTCATCCTCAATCCTCAATCCTCGATCCTCAATCCTCAATCCTCAATCTTCAATCCTCAGTCCGCAATCCTCAATCTTCAATCCTCAATCCTCAAACCTGAATACTCAGTCTTCAGCCCTCAGTCCTCAACAATCTGTTGTCAATCCTCAATCCTCAATACAACATCATCAATTCACAGTTTTCAATACTCAATACTCAATCTGCAATCTTCAAATCTCTATCCACAAACATAAATGCTCATCACTCAACCCTCAACACTCCGTCCCCAATCCTCAATCTTCAATCCTCAATACCCGAGACTCAATCTTCAATCCTCAATCTTCAATCCACAATCCTCAATCCTCAATTCGCAATCCGCAATCCTCAATCCTCAGACCTCAAGCATCAATACCCAACCCTCAGTCCTCGTCCTCAATCCACAACCCTCAATCCTCAATCCTCAATCTTCAATCATCAATATTCAACCTTCAATCCTCAATCCACAATCCTCAATCCTCAACCCTCAATCCTCAGTCCTGAAACCTCAATCCCGAATCCTCAATCCTGAATCCGCAAACTTCAGTCATCAGTCCTCAGTCCTCAACAATCAATAGTCAATCCTCAATCCTCAATAGAATATCCTCAATTCACAGTTTTCAATACTCAATCCCCATTCTTCAATCTTCAAATCTCAATCCACAAACATCAATACTCATTACTCAGCCCTCAAAACTCAGTCCTCAACCTTCAATCCTCAATCCTCAATCCTCAACCTTGAATCCTCAATACTCAATCTTCAATCCTCAATCTTCATTCCTCTATCCTCAATCCTCAATCCTCAATCCTCAATCCTCAATCCTCAATCTTCAATCCTCAATACTCAATCTTCAACCCTCAATCTTCAATCCTCAATCCTCAATCCTCATTCTTCAATCCTCAATCCTTAGACCTCAAACATCAATACTCAACCCTCAGTCCTCGTCCGCAATCCACAACCCTCAATCCTCAGTCCTCAATCTTCAATTATCAATATTCAATCTTCAATCCTCAATCCTCAATTCTCAATCCTCAATCCTCAATACTCAATCCTCAATCGTCACTCCTCAATTCCCAATCCTCAATCTTCAATCCTCAATCCTCAATCTTCAATCCTTAATCCTCAATCCTCAATCCCCAATCCTGAACATTCAATCCCCAATACTCAATATTCAATCCACAATCCTCAACCCTCAATCCTCAATCCTCAATCCTCAATCCTCAATCCTCAATCTTCAATCCTAAACACTCAGTCCTCAATCTTCAATCCTCAATCCTCAATCCTCAACCTTGAATCCTCAATACTCAATCTTCAATCCTCAATCTTCAATCCTCTATCCTCAATCCTCAATCCTCAATCCTCAATCCTCAATCCTCAATCTTCAATCCTCAATACTCAATCTTCAACCCTCAATCTTCAATCCTCAATCCTCAATCCTCATTCTTCAATCCTCAATCCTTAGACCTCAAACATCAATACTCAACCCTCAGTCCTCGTCCGCAATCCACAACCCTCAATCCTCAGTCCTCAATCTTCAATCATCAATATTCAATCTTCAATCCTCAATCCTCAATCTTCAATCCTCAATCCTCAATCCTCAATTCTCAATCCTCAATCCTCAATCCTCAATCCTCAATCCTCAATCCTCAATTTTCAATCCTCAATACTCAATCTTCAATCCTCAACACCCAATCCTCAATCTTCAATCCTCAATCCTCAATCCTCAATTCTCAATCCTCAATCCTCAATCCTTAGACCTCAAACATCAATACTCAACCCTCAGTCCTCGCCCGCAATCCACAACTCTCAATCCTCAGTCCTCAATCTTCAATCATCAATATTCAATCTTCAATCCTCAATCCCCAATTCTCAATCCTCAATACTCAATCCTCAATCGTCACTCCTCAATTCCCAATCCTCAATCTTCTATCCTCAATCCTCAATCTTCAATCCTTAATCCTCAATCCTCAATCCCCAATCCTCAATCTTCAATCCTTAATACTCAATATTCAATCCACAATCCTCAATCCTCAATCCTCAATCCTCAATCCTCAATCCTCAATCCTCAATCTTCAATCCTCAATACTCAATCTTCAACCCTCAACCTTCAATCCTCAATCCTCAATCCTCATTGTTCAATACTCAACACCCAATCCTCAATCATCAATCCTCAATCCTCAATCCTCAATTCTCAATCCTCAATCCTCAATCCTCAGACCTCAAACATCAATACTCCACCCTCAGTCCTCGTCCGCAATCCACAACCCTCAATCCTCAATCCTCAACCTTCAATCATCAATATTCAATCTTCAATCCTCAATCATCAATCCTCTATTCTCAATCCTCAATCCTGAATGTTCAATCCACAATAACCAATCCTCAATCTTCAATCCTCAATCCTCAATCCTCAATCCTCAATCCACAATCCTGAATCCTCAATCCGCAATCCTCATTCTTCAATCCTCAATACCAAATCCTCAATCTTCAATCCTTAATCCCCAATCCTCAATTCGCAATCCTCAATCCTCAATCCTCAGACCTCAAGCATCAATACCCAACCCTCTGTCCTCGTCCTCAATCCTCAATCTCCTATCCTCAATACTCAATCTTCAATCCTCAATTCCCAATCCTCAATCTTCAATCCTCAATCCACAATATTCAATCCTCAATCCTCAATCCTCAGTCCCCAATCCTCACTCTTCAATCGGCAATCCTCAATTCCCAATCCTCAATCTTCAATCCTCAACCCTCAATCTTCAATCCTCAATCATCAATCCTCAATTTTCAATCCTCAATACTCAGGCTTCAATCTTCAATCCTCAATCCTCAATCCTCAATCCTCAATCCTCAATCCTCAACCCTCAATCCTCAGTCCTGAAACCTCAATCCCGAATCCTCAATCCTGAATCCGCAAACTTCAGTCCTCAGTCCTCAACAATAAATTGTCAATCCTCAATCCTCAATAGAATATCCTCAATTCACAGTTTTCAATACTCAATCCCCATTCTTCAATCTTCAAGTCTCAATCCACAAACATCAATTCTCATCACTCAATGCACAACACTCAGTCCTCAATCTTCAATCCTCAATCCTCAATCT
The DNA here is from genome assembly GCF_051401765.1 of Calliopsis andreniformis. NCBI lineage: Eukaryota > Metazoa > Arthropoda > Insecta > Hymenoptera > Andrenidae > Calliopsis > Calliopsis andreniformis. The sequence continues at coordinate 12,548 of NW_027480587.1, read as the reverse complement.
GCAATCTTGAATCCTCAATACTCAATCTTCAATCCTCAATCCTCAATTCTCAATCCTCAACACTCAATCCTCAATCGTCAATCCTCAAACCTCAATCCTCAATCTTCAATCCTCAATCCTCAATCCTCAATCCTCAATCCTCGATCCTGAATCCCAAATCCTCAATCCTCAATCCTCAATACTCAACCCTCAATCCTCAGTCCTGAAACATCAATACCGAATCCTCAATACTGAATCCTCAATCTTCAGTCCTCAGTCTTCAACAATCAATAGTCAATCCTCAATCCTCAATAGAATATCCTCAATTCACAGTTTTCAATACTCAATCCCCATTCTTCAATCTTCAAATCTCAATCCACAAACATCAATACTCATCACTCAGCCCTCAACGCTCAGTGCTCAATCTTCAATCCTCAATCCTCAATCCTCAACCTTGAATCCCCAATACTCAATCTTCAATCCTCAATCTTCAATCCTCTATCCTCAATCCTCAATCCTAAATCCTCAATCCTCAATCCTCAATCCTCAATCGTCAATACTCAATCCTCAATCTTCAATCCTCAATCCTCAATCCTCAGTCCTCAATCCTCAATCCTCAATCCTCAATCCTCAATCTTCTATCCTCAATATTCAATCTGCAATCCTCAATCCTCGATCCTCAATCCTCAATCCTAATTCGTCACTCCTCGAAACCCAGTCCTCAATCTTCAATCCTCAATCCTCAATCCTCTATCCTCAATCCTCAATCCTGAATGTTCAATCCTCAACACCCAATCCTCAACCTTCAATCCTCAATCCTCAATCCGCAATCCTCAACCCTCAATCCTCAGTCCTGAAACCTCAATCCCGAATCCTCAATCCTGAATCCGCAAACTTCAGTCCTCAGTCCTCAACAATAAATTGTCAATCCTCAATCCTCAATAGAATATCCTCAATTCACAGTTTTCAATACTCAATCCCCATTCTTCAATCTTCAAGTCTCAATCCACAAACATCAATTCTCATCACTCAATGCACAACACTCAGTCCTCAATCTTCAATCCTCAATCCTCAATCTGCAATCTTGAATCCTCAATACTCAATCTTCAATCCTCAATCCTCAATTCTCAATCCTCAACACTCAATCCTCAATCGTCAATCCTCAAACCTCAATCCTCAATCTTCAATCCTCAATCCTCAATCCTCAATCCTCAATCCTCGATCCTGAATCCCAAATCCTCAATCCTCAATCCTCAATACTCAACCCTCAATCCTCAGTCCTGAAACATCAATACCGAATCCTCAATACTGAATCCTCAATCTTCAGTCCTCAGTCTTCAACAATCAATAGTCAATCCTCAATCCTCAATAGAATATCCTCAATTCACAGTTTTCAATACTCAATCCCCATTCTTCAATCTTCAAATCTCAATCCACAAACATCAATACTCATCACTCAGCCCTCAACGCTCAGTGCTCAATCTTCAATCCTCAATCCTCAATCCTCAACCTTGAATCCTCAATACTCAATCTTCAATCCTCAATCTTCAATCCTCTATCCTCAATCCTCAATCCTAAATCCTCAATCCTCAATCCTCAATCCTCAATCGTCAATACTCAATCCTCAATCTTCAATCCTCAATCCTCAATCCTCAGTCCTCAATCCTCAATCCTCAATCCTCAATCCTCAATCTTCTATCCTCAATATTCAATCTGCAATCCTCAATCCTCGATCCTCAATCCTCAATCCTAATTCGTCACTCCTCGAAACCCAGTCCTCAATCTTCAATCCTCAATCCTCAATCCTCTATCCTCAATCCTCAATCCTGAATGTTCAATCCTCAACACCCAATCCTCAACCTTCAATCCTCAATCCTCAATCCGCAATCCTCAAACCTCAATACTCAGTCCTGAAACCTCAATACCGAATCCTCAATCCTGAATCCTCAATCTTCAGCCCTCAGTCCTCAACAATCAATTGTCAATCCTCAATCCTCAATAGAATATCCTCAATTCACAGTTTTCAGTACTCAATCCCCATTCTTCAATCTTCAAATCTCAATCCACAAACATCAATTCTCATCACTCAACCCTCAACACTCAGTCCACAATCTTCAATCCTCAATCCTCAATCCTCAATCTTGAATCCTCAATACTCAACCTTCAATCCTCAATCCTCAATTCTCAATCCTCAACACTCAATCCTCAATCCTCAATCCTCAACCCTCAATCCTCAATCCTCAATCCCAAATCCTCAATCCTCAATCCTCAACCCTGAACCCTCATTCCTCAGTCCTGAAACATCAATACCGAATCTTCAATACTGAATCCTCAATCTTCAGCCCTCAGTCCTCAACAATCAATTGTCAATCCTCAATCCTCAATAGAATATCCTCAATTCACAGTTTTCAATACTCAATCCCCATTCTTCAAACTTCAAATCTCAATCCACAAACATCAATTCTCTACACTCAACCCTCAACACTCAGTCCTCAATCTTCAATCCTCAATCCTAAATCCTCAATCTTCAATCCTCAATACTCAATCTTCAATCCTCAATCCTCAATTCTCAATCCTCAATACTCAATCCTCAATCGTCAATCCTCAATTCCCAATCCTCAGTCTTCAATCCTCAATCCTCAATCTTCAATCCTGAATCGTCAATCCTCAATCCTCAATACTCAATCTTCAATCCTCAATACTCAATCTTCAATCCTCAATCCTCAATCCTTAATCCTCAATCCTCAATCCTCAATCCTCAATCTTCAATCCTCAATACTCAATCTTCAACCCTCAATCTTCAATCCTCAATCCTCTATCCTCATTCTTCAATCCTCAACACCCAATCCTCAATCTTCAATCCTCAATCCTCAATCCTCAATTCTCAATCCTCAATCCTCAATCCTCAGACCTCAAACATCAATACTCAACCCTCAGTCCTCGTCCGCAATCCACAACCCTCAATCCTCAATTCTCAATCTTCAATCGTCGATATTCAATATTCGATCCTCAATCCTCAATCCTCTATCCTCAATCCTCAATCCTGAGTGTTCAATCCTCAATACCCAATCCTCAATCTTCAATCCTCAATACTGAATCCTCAATCCTCAATCCTCAATCCTCAGTCCTCAAACCTCAATCCTGAATCCTCAATCCTGAATCCTCAATCTTCAGCCCTCAGTCCTCAACAATCAATTGTCAGTCCTCAATCCTCAATAGAATATACCCAATTCACAGTTTTCAATACTCAATCCCCAATCTTCAATCTTCAAATCTCGATCCACAAGCATCAATTCTCATCACTCAACGCTCGACACTCAGTCCCCAATCCTCAATCTTCAATCCTCAATCCTCAATCCTCAATCCCAAATCCTCAATCCTCAATCCTCAATCCTCAATCCTCAATCCTCATTCCTCATTCCCAAATCCTCAATCCTCAATCCTCAATCCTCAATCCTCAATTCTCAATCTTCAATCCTCAATACTCAGTCTTCAATCCTCAATCCTCAATCCTGAACCCTCAATCCTCAATCCTCAATCCTCAATCGTCAATCTCCAATCCTGAATTGTGAATCTTCAATCCTCAATCCTCAATCTTCAATCCTCAATCCTCATTCTTCAATCCCCAATACCCAATCCTCAATCTTCAATCCTCATTCCTCAATCCTCAATTCTCAACACTCAATCCTCAATCCTCAGACCTCAAGCATCGATACTCAACCCTCAGTCCTCGTCCGCAATCCACAACCCTCAATCCTCAATCCTCAATCTTCAATCATCAATATTCAATCTTCAATCCTCAATCCTCAATCCTCTATCCTCAATCCTCAATCCTGAATGTTCAATCCTCAATACCCAATCCTCAATCTTCAATCCTCAATCCTCAATCCTCAATCCTCAATTCTCAATCCTCAATCCTCAATCCTCGATCCTCAATCCTCAATCCTCAATCTTCAACCCTCAGTCCGCAATCCTCAATCATCAATCCTCAATCGTCAATCCTGAATCCTCAATCTTCAGCCCTCAGTCCTCAACAATCAGGTGTCAATCCTCAATCCTCAATAGAATATCCTGAATTCACAGTTTTCAATACTCAATCCCCATTCTTCAATCTTCAAATCTCAATCCACAAACATCAATACTCATCACTCAGCCCTAAACACTCAGTCCTCAATCTTCAAACCTCAATCCTCAATCCGCAACCTTGAATCCTCAATCCTCAATCTTCAATCCTCAATCTTCAATCCTCTATCCTCAATCCTCAATCCTCAATCCTCAATCCTCAATCTTCAATACTCAATCCTCAATCTTCAGTCCTCAATCCTCAATCCTCAGTCCTCAATCCTCAATCCTCAATCCTCAATCCTCAACCTTCTATCCTCAATATTCAATCTGCAATCCTCAATCCTCAATCCTCAATCCTCAATCCTAATTCGTCACTCCTCGAAACCCAGTCCTCAATCTTCAATCCTCAATCCTCAATCCTCTATCCTCAATCCTCAATCCTGAATGTTCAATCCTCAACACCTAATCCTCAACCTTCAATGCTCAATCCTCAATCCGCATTCCTCAAACCTCAATACTCAGTCCTGAAACCTGAATACCGAATCCTCAATCCTGAATCCTCAATCTTCAGCCCTCAGTCCACAACAATCAATTGTCAATCCTCAATCCTCAATAGAATATCCTCAATTCACAGTTTTCAATACTCAATCCCCATTCTTCAATCTTCAAATCTCAATCCACAAACATCAATTCTCATCACTCAACACTCAACACTCAGTCCACAATCTTCAATCCTCAATCCTCAATCCTCAATCTTGAATCCTCAATACTCAATCTTCAATCCTCAATCCTCAATTCTCAATCCTCAATACTCAATCCTCAATCGTCAATCCTCAATTCCCAATCCTCAATCTTCAATCCTCAATCCTCAATCTTCAATCCTGAATCGTCAATCCTCAATCCTCAATCCTCAATCTTCAATCCTCAATACTCAATCTTCAATCCTCAATCCTCAATCCTCAATCCTCAATCCTCAATCCTCAATCCTCAATCTTCAATCTTCAATACTCAATCTTCAACCCTCAATCTTCAATCCTCAATCCTCTATCCTCATTCTTCAATCCTCAACACCCAATCCTCAATCTTCAGTCCTCAACCCTCAATCCTCAATTCTCAATCCTCAATCCTCAACCCTCAATCCTCAGTCCTGAAACCTCAATCCCGAATCCTCAATCCTGAATCCGCAAACTTCAGTCCTCAGTCCTCAACAATAAATTGTCAATCCTCAATCCTCAATAGAATATCCTCAATTCACAGTTTTCAATACTCAATCCCCATTCTTCAATCTTCAAGTCTCAATCCACAAACATCAATTCTCATCACTCAATGTACAACACTCAGTCCTCAATCTTCAATCCTCAATCCTCAATCTGCAATCTTGAATCCTCAATACTCAATCTTCAATCCTCAATCCTCAATTCTCAATCCTCAACACTCAATCCTCAATCGTCAATCCTCAAACCTCAATCCTCAATCTTCAATCCTCAATCCTCAATCCTCAATCCTCAATCCTCGATCCTGAATCCCAAATCCTCAATCCTCAATCCTCAATACTCAACCCTCAATCCTCAGTCCTGAAACATCAATACCGAATCCTCAATACTGAATCCTCAATCTTCAGTCCTCAGTCTTCAACAATCAATAGTCAATCCTCAATCCTCAATAGAATATCCTCAATTCACAGTTTTCAATACTCAATCCCCATTCTTCAATCTTCAAATCTCAATCCACAAACATCAATACTCATCACTCAGCCCTCAACGCTCAGTGCTCAATCTTCAATCCTCAATCCTCAATCCTCAACCTTGAATCCTCAATACTCAATCTTCAATCCTCAATCTTCAATCCTCTATCCTCAATCCTCAATCCTAAATCCTCAATCCTCAATCCTCAATCCTCAATCGTCAATACTCAATCCTCAATCTTCAATCCTCAATCCTCAATCCTCAGTCCTCAATCCTCAATCCTCAATCCTCAATCCTCAATCTTCTATCCTCAATATTCAATCTGCAATCCTCAATCCTCGATCCTCAATCCTCAATCCTAATTCGTCACTCCTCGAAACCCAGTCCTCAATCTTCAATCCTCAATCCTCAATCCTCTATCCTCAATCCTCAATCCTGAATGTTCAATCCTCAACACCCAATCCTCAACCTTCAATCCTCAATCCTCAATCCGCAATCCTCAAACCTCAATACTCAGTCCTGAAACCTCAATACCGAATCCTCAATCCTGAATCCTCAATCTTCAGCCCTCAGTCCTCAACAATCAATTGTCAATCCTCAATCCTCAATAGAATATCCTCAATTCACAGTTTTCAGTACTCAATCCCCATTCTTCAATCTTCAAATCTCAATCCACAGACATCAATTCTCATCACTCAACCCTCAACACTCAGTCCACAATCTTCAATCCTCAATCCTCAATCCTCAATCTTGAATCCTCAATACTCAACCTTCAATCCTCAATCCTCAATTCTCAATCCTCAACACTCAATCCTCAATCCTCAATCCTCAACCCTCAATCCTCAATCCTCAATCCCAAATCCTCAATCCTCAATCCTCAACCCTGAACCCTCATTCCTCAGTCCTGAAACATCAATACCGAATCTTCAATACTGAATCCTCAATCTTCAGCCCTCAGTCCTCAACAATCAATTGTCAATCCTCAATCCTCAATAGAATATCCTCAATTCACAGTTTTCAATACTCAATCCCCATTCTTCAAACTTCAAATCTCAATCCACAAACATCAATTCTCTACACTCAACCCTCAACACTCAGTCCTCAATCTTCAATCCTCAATCCTAAATCCTCAATCTTCAATCCTCAATACTCAATCTTCAATCCTCAATCCTCAATTCTCAATCCTCAATACTCAATCCTCAATCGTCAATCCTCAATTCCCAATCCTCAGTCTTCAATCCTCAATCCTCAATCTTCAATCCTGAATCGTCAATCCTCAATCCTCAATACTCAATCTTCAATCCTCAATACTCAATCTTCAATCCTCAATCCTCAATCCTTAATCCTCAATCCTCAATCCTCAATCCTCAATCTTCAATCCTCAATACTCAATCTTCAACCCTCAATCTTCAATCCTCAATCCTCTATCCTCATTCTTCAATCCTCAACACCCAATCCTCAATCTTCAATCCTCAATCCTCAATCCTCAATTCTCAATCCTCAATCCTCAATCCTCAGACCTCAAACATCAATACTCAACCCTCAGTCCTCGTCCGCAATCCACAACCCTCAATCCTCAATTCTCAATCTTCAATCGTCGATATTCAATATTCGATCCTCAATCCTCAATCCTCTATCCTCAATCCTCAATCCTGAGTGTTCAATCCTCAATACCCAATCCTCAATCTTCAATCCTCAATACTGAATCCTCAATCCTCAATCCTCAATCCTCAGTCCTCAAACCTCAATCCTGAATCCTCAATCCTGAATCCTCAATCTTCAGCCCTCAGTCCTCAACAATCAATTGTCAGTCCTCAATCCTCAATAGAATATACCCAATTCACAGTTTTCAATACTCAATCCCCAATCTTCAATCTTCAAATCTCGATCCACAAGCATCAATTCTCATCACTCAACGCTCGACACTCAGTCCCCAATCCTCAATCTTCAATCCTCAATCCTCAATCCTCAATCCCAAATCCTCAATCCTCAATCCTCAATCCTCAATCCTCAATCCTCATTCCTCATTCCCAAATCCTCAATCCTCAATCCTCAATCCTCAATCCTCAATTCTCAATCTTCAATCCTCAATACTCAGTCTTCAATCCTCAATCCTCAATCCTGAACCCTCAATCCTCAATCCTCAATCCTCAATCGTCAATCTCCAATCCTGAATTGTGAATCTTCAATCCTCAATCCTCAATCTTCAATCCTCAATCCTCATTCTTCAATCCCCAATACCCAATCCTCAATCTTCAATCCTCATTCCTCAATCCTCAATTCTCAACACTCAATCCTCAATCCTCAGACCTCAAGCATCGATACTCAACCCTCAGTCCTCGTCCGCAATCCACAACCCTCAATCCTCAATCCTCAATCTTCAATCATCAATATTCAATCTTCAATCCTCAATCCTCAATCCTCTATCCTCAATCCTCAATCCTGAATGTTCAATCCTCAATACCCAATCCTCAATCTTCAATCCTCAATCCTCAATCCTCAATCCTCAATTCTCAATCCTCAATCCTCAATCCTCGATCCTCAATCCTCAATCCTCAATCTTCAACCCTCAGTCCGCAATCCTCAATCATCAATCCTCAATCGTCAATCCTGAATCCTCAATCTTCAGCCCTCAGTCCTCAACAATCAGGTGTCAATCCTCAATCCTCAATAGAATATCCTGAATTCACAGTTTTCAATACTCAATCCCCATTCTTCAATCTTCAAATCTCAATCCACAAACATCAATACTCATCACTCAGCCCTAAACACTCAGTCCTCAATCTTCAAACCTCAATCCTCAATCCGCAACCTTGAATCCTCAATCCTCAATCTTCAATCCTCAATCTTCAATCCTCTATCCTCAATCCTCAATCCTCAATCCTCAATCCTCAATCTTCAATACTCAATCCTCAATCTTCAGTCCTCAATCCTCAATCCTCAGTCCTCAATCCTCAATCCTCAATCCTCAATCCTCAACCTTCTATCCTCAATATTCAATCTGCAATCCTCAATCCTCAATCCTCAATCCTCAATCCTAATTCGTCACTCCTCGAAACCCAGTCCTCAATCTTCAATCCTCAATCCTCAATCCTCTATCCTCAATCCTCAATCCTGAATGTTCAATCCTCAACACCTAATCCTCAACCTTCAATGCTCAATCCTCAATCCGCATTCCTCAAACCTCAATACTCAGTCCTGAAACCTGAATACCGAATCCTCAATCCTGAATCCTCAATCTTCAGCCCTCAGTCCACAACAATCAATTGTCAATCCTCAATCCTCAATAGAATATCCTCAATTCACAGTTTTCAATACTCAATCCCCATTCTTCAATCTTCAAATCTCAATCCACAAACATCAATTCTCATCACTCAACACTCAACACTCAGTCCACAATCTTCAATCCTCAATCCTCAATCCTCAATCTTGAATCCTCAATACTCAATCTTCAATCCTCAATCCTCAATTCTCAATCCTCAATACTCAATCCTCAATCGTCAATCCTCAATTCCCAATCCTCAATCTTCAATCCTCAATCCTCAATCTTCAATCCTGAATCGTCAATCCTCAATCCTCAATCCTCAATCTTCAATCCTCAATACTCAATCTTCAATCCTCAATCCTCAATCCTCAATCCTCAATCCTCAATCCTCAATCCTCAATCTTCAATCTTCAATACTCAATCTTCAACCCTCAATCTTCAATCCTCAATCCTCTATCCTCATTCTTCAATCCTCAACACCCAATCCTCAATCTTCAGTCCTCAACCCTCAATCCTCAATTCTCAATCCTCAATCCTCAACCCTCAATCCTCAGTCCTGAAACCTCAATCCCGAATCCTCAATCCTGAATCCGCAAACTTCAGTCCTCAGTCCTCAACAATAAATTGTCAATCCTCAATCCTCAATAGAATATCCTCAATTCACAGTTTTCAATACTCAATCCCCATTCTTCAATCTTCAAGTCTCAATCCACAAACATCAATTCTCATCACTCAATGTACAACACTCAGTCCTCAATCTTCAATCCTCAATCCTCAATCTGCAATCTTGAATCCTCAATACTCAATCTTCAATCCTCAATCCTCAATTCTCAATCCTCAACACTCAATCCTCAATCGTCAATCCTCAAACCTCAATCCTCAATCTTCAATCCTCAATCCTCAATCCTCAATCCTCAATCCTCGATCCTGAATCCCAAATCCTCAATCCTCAATCCTCAATACTCAACCCTCAATCCTCAGTCCTGAAACATCAATACCGAATCCTCAATACTGAATCCTCAATCTTCAGTCCTCAGTCTTCAACAATCAATAGTCAATCCTCAATCCTCAATAGAATATCCTCAATTCACAGTTTTCAATACTCAATCCCCATTCTTCAATCTTCAAATCTCAATCCACAAACATCAATACTCATCACTCAGCCCTCAACGCTCAGTGCTCAATCTTCAATCCTCAATCCTCAATCCTCAACCTTGAATCCTCAATACTCAATCTTCAATCCTCAATCTTCAATCCTCTATCCTCAATCCTCAATCCTAAATCCTCAATCCTCAATCCTCAATCCTCAATCGTCAATACTCAATCCTCAATCTTCAATCCTCAATCCTCAATCCTCAGTCCTCAATCCTCAATCCTCAATCCTCAATCCTCAATCTTCTATCCTCAATATTCAATCTGCAATCCTCAATCCTCGATCCTCAATCCTCAATCCTAATTCGTCACTCCTCGAAACCCAGTCCTCAATCTTCAATCCTCAATCCTCAATCCTCTATCCTCAATCCTCAATCCTGAATGTTCAATCCTCAACACCCAATCCTCAACCTTCAATCCTCAATCCTCAATCCGCAATCCTCAAACCTCAATACTCAGTCCTGAACCTCAATACCGAATCCTCAATCCTGAATCCTCAATCTTCAGCCCTCAGTCCTCAACAATCAATTGTCAATCCTCAATCCTCAATAGAATATCCTCAATTCACAGTTTTCAGTACTCAATCCCCATTCTTCAATCTTCAAATCTCAATCCACAGACATCAATTCTCATCACTCAACCCTCAACACTCAGTCCACAATCTTCAATCCTCAATCCTCAATCCTCAATCTTGAATCCTCAATACTCAACCTTCAATCCTCAATCCTCAATTCTCAATCCTCAACACTCAATCCTCAATCCTCAATCCTCAACCCTCAATCCTCAATCCTCAATCCCAAATCCTCAATCCTCAATCCTCAACCCTGAACCCTCATTCCTCAGTCCTGAAACATCAATACCGAATCTTCAATACTGAATCCTCAATCTTCAGCCCTCAGTCCTCAACAATCAATTGTCAATCGTCAATCCTCAATAGAATATCCTCAATTCACAGTTTTCAATACTCAATCCCCATTCTTCAAACTTCAAATCTCAATCCACAAACATCAATTCTCTACACTCAACCCTCAACACTCAGTCCTCAATCTTCAATCCTCAATCCTAAATCCTCAATCTTCAATCCTCAATACTCAATCTTCAATCCTCAATCCTCAATTCTCAATCCTCAATACTCAATCCTCAATCGTCAATCCTCAATTCCCAATCCTCAGTCTTCAATCCTCAATCCTCAATCTTCAATCCTGAATCGTCAATCCTCAATCCTCAATACTCAATCTTCAATCCTCAATACTCAATCTTCAATCCTCAATCCTTAATCCTCAATCCTCAATCCTCAATCCTCAATCTTCAATCCTCAATACTCAATCTTCAACCCTCAATCTTCAATCCTCAATCCTCTATCCTCATTCTTCAATCCTCAACACCCAATCCTCAATCTTCAATCCTCAATCCTCAATCCTCAATTCTCAATCCTCAATCCTCAATCCTCAGACCTCAAACATCAATACTCAACCCTCAGTCCTCGTCCGCAATCCACAACCCTCAATCCTCAATTCTCAATCTTCAATCGTCGATATTCAATATTCGATCCTCAATCCTCAATCCTCTATCCTCAATCCTCAATCCTGAGTGTTCAATCCTCAATACCCAATCCTCAATCTTCAATCCTCAATACTCAATCCTCAATCCTCAATCCTCAATCCTCAGTCCTCAAACCTCAATCCTGAATCCTCAATCCTGAATCCTCAATCTTCAGCCCTCAGTCCTCAACAATCAATTGTCAGTCCTCAATCCTCAATAGAATATACCCAATTCACAGTTTTCAATACTCAATCCCCAATCTTCAATCTTCAAATCTCGATCCACAAGCATCAATTCTCATCACTCAACGCTCGACACTCAGTCCCCAATCCTCAATCTTCAATCCTCAATCCTCAATCCTCAATCCCAAATCCTCAATCCTCAATCCTCAATCCTCAATCCTCAATCCTCATTCCTCATTCCCAAATCCTCAATCCTCAATCCTCAATCCTCAATCCTCAATTCTCAATCTTCAATCCTCAATACTCAGTCTTCAATCCTCAATCCTCAATCCTGAACCCTCAATCCTCAATCCTCAATCCTCAATCGTCAATCTCCAATCCTGAATTGTGAATCTTCAATCCTCAATCCTCAATCTTCAATCCTCAATCCTCATTCTTCAATCCCCAATACCCAATCCTCAATCTTCAATCCTCATTCCTCAATCCTCAATTCTCAACACTCAATCCTCAATCCTCAGACCTCAAGCATCGATACTCAACCCTCAGTCCTCGTCCGCAATCCACAACCCTCAATCCTCAATCCTCAATCTTCAATCATCAATATTCAATCTTCAATCCTCAATCCTCAATCCTCTATCCTCAATCCTCAATCCTGAATGTTCAATCCTCAATACCCAA